>NC_071470.1:46710366-47034178 GCF_028500815.1 Rissa tridactyla | reverse complement strand
AGTTCTCTGTTTTGCGTGGATCCTAAATCTGGCCTTGCAGAACTCTACATTAACCTCTAAAGCACAAACCTACTTATTGAGGCAGGCAGGTGTAAGAGAACTAATGGTCTTATCAGATAGCCATAAATTTCAAGAACTCTACCTTAGAAGTCCAGGCTCTAGGTCTGTCTGTGTATACTGAAGTATGGTGTAAGTGTAGGAGCATCACTTTAACATGTATGTCTTGTGCTGGTTTTCCTGATTTATCTTTCCAATATTCCTAGCTTCAATAACTTGCACAAGAATTTGAAGTCTTTTAGTCTGCTGAATGCATGCTAGAAAATTGAATGTAAAGTAATGACTTTATGAAGGTCAGAAAATGTTTAAAATGGCAGATCATTTCAGCTGAAAAATTTGAACTCTTTTTTTTTTTTTTTTTTTCTTCCTCCAGAAAGTAAATCAATTGCAGCTGACAATTGGGGGGGAAAAAAAAGAGGCAGTCTATTAATGATAAAAAATTCAGAAAACTTAAATTAATCTATAATGATTTGCATTGCAGACTTATATTTGCTTTTTATGTGTAATAAATGATAAGTAGGTTTAGAGAATCACATTCCAGAAAGTAAAGGAATAAAAATAAATGATAAAAAAAACCAGGAAATACTAAAATTATTTAGAAACTGGATGCTTACCAAGAGGAAATATCTGTTGTACATAATTTTCTAACTTAACTTTTTATGTCTTCCCTGTTGTCCTGAATGGTGTTGGTTTTTTTTTTATATTTTTATAAATATATATATGTGGTCACTGTTTTAATATATATGTACACGTGCTGTATAAAGCAGATGACTGGCAACAGGATGATGACACCAATTGTAAAACAATGTAACAGTACTTGAGAATAGAAACTAGTTTATATAAATATATTAATATACCTTATAATTTTTTAAGTTTTGTGGGCATATCTTCGTAAGTGATCTTTTGTTAGATTTCCCTTATACCATTTATTGTAGTGTCAATTCTATGAAAATATTCTGCTTCACCAGAAGCAGCATTTCCTTAAGCATTTCAAGATGTGGAGGTATTTTTAATAATTAACAGAAGGTTTGATAGAAAAATGAGAAATGTGAACTTCGTAGGCTTTTTCACTTATTGACAACCCAGATGTTAAGGGAAATTGGTCTGCTCTGATCCATCAAAATCCATGCAGAGGAAATTTATGTTGATTAGAAGTCTAATTATCAGTCCTTTTTTGAAATGTAATTGCTTGTAAAAAGTACAAGAATGAACAAATAGGAGGTTGTTACCCTCTGTATAGGTTGGGTAAAATGCTAGCCAGTGGGGCATTGCTTTCCGGGTCTCATTTTTTCTCTGTGCTTTAGCCTTGATGTGGATATAATGGTATCTTCTTTTATTTCCAGCGTGATTTGGGTTCCACATTCTCTGAAAATTATTCCGGGTCTACAGAGATGTAAGGGAGAGAAAAATAGAACTGTCAGTCTCTTAAGAGAGAATCAGGATATTTTGGAACTTAATATATATAACAAAATAAAAATTGGCAGCTAGTTCATATTCATCAGAGGTGTTTTTTTTTTTCCTTCTGATCTTCGGTCATGCCCAAGTGAAAATGTTTAGGAAAAAAAAAATCTGCAGGTGTTGACAACAATGCAGGTGTATGGGGGAGATAGCCCAAGGTTACTTGTTTCTCAAATACGTAATTGTGAATGGGGTTGTTCATTTTTATGTAGCAGGGTCTTTTAGCAAAACTGAGATGTCACTGAAGATTCAAGGGAACAACAGAAAAATCTGTGAATTCTGCCAGAACTGAGATTAGTACAATAGTTTATAGAACCACATTATGACAGTAAGACCTCTCTTTCTCAGAAGAGCCTGTAAGTGTACAGCTTACTGGGGAAAATGCGCAAAAAAATTTGGGACAAAAGTAGTGGCATAAGTATTATTTGTAGATCTTAGGCCTTACCTGTCTCACAGACAGTGCCCTCAGTTGAACCTTAACCTGAGACCAACCGGCATCGGCCAGAGGAAGCTGTCAGGGGAGGTTTCCTTTGGCAGCCTCCCCTTACTCTGGCAGCCCCTTTCTGGCCCTATACAGGATGTAACTCTGGGATCTCTCTGTCAACTTCTTTCTGCCAGCCCTAACCCTTGATCGTCAGATAAGTCTTTACCCAGGACCAACAGCCATGACCCAGAGAGAGAGGCTTTCAGGGGAAATTTCTTTTGGCAGCCTTCTCCTTTGTTTGGCAGGCCTTTTAGTCCTACTTATGCTGCAGCTCTAGGATCTACCTTTCTTCTCAACCCTAATTCTAGGCCCTCATCTGAGCCTTAATCCAAGACCAAGAGCTATAAGGAGAATTTTCTGCAGCCTACCCCTTGCTCTGACAACCCCTTTTCAGCCTTACTTAGCAGCATTAGGCTTGCTTTGTTTCCAAATCCTAATCCTAAGAATAATTGCAGGCCTTAAGATATTTTTATGAGAGCCTGTTTGGCAACTTTTAATCTTTTTGGAGAATGTGTCGGTCTTTTGTCCTTAGTCTGAATGTGCCGTAAATTCATATGCTCTATTCTGAAAAGACAGGCTGTTAGTATTCTCAGATAGTTGTTCTTACATATTTTGGTTTATACTAAAATTCATACCGAAGGGAGATAGTTAATTTTATGGTATGGAACAGATGGAAAGATCTGTCTAAACTCAGATTTGTTCATTCGAAAGTCTGTGTAAAGACTGTGTGTAAAGAGGATTTTCCTCCATTCTCCAACTGCTATAATCTCTCAATCCCCCAAAGTAATTGAAATACCTAATTTTGTAGATGTTGCATTTATGATGTATACAGAACTGTGTGCGTAACAAGGATGTAAACGCTTCTACGTTTCTCTTCAAGGAAGAAGTGGTCTCATGTGACTTCAGTGAATATTGGTGTCACACTTATTTTAAAAACAAGTTCAACTACCTCTTTAACTTGAAGATAAAACTTTAACATATAATAATATCTTTCATTATAGCATCTGGCATAGAAACAAATTTATTTTCTTCTCTGTGTGGAGGGAAAAAAAATCACCTTTGTTTATTTAGCAAATGTGGAGTGTAATTTCACATGGTGTGTCTGTTTTACTGGCAGATTTTATAGAATCACGGAATGGTTAGAGTTGGAGGGACCTTAAAGATCATCTAGTTCCAACCCCCCTGCCATGGGCAGGGACACCTCCCACTAGACCAGGTTGCTCAAAGCCCCATCCGGCCTGGCCTTCAACACTTCCAGGGATGGGGCATCCACACCTTCTCTGGGCAACCTGTTCTAGTGTCTCACCACCCTCACAGTCAAGAATTTCTTCCTGATATTTAATCTAAATCTCCCCTCTTTCAGTTTAAAACTGTTACCCCTCATCCTATCTCTACAATCCCTGATAAAGAGTCCCTCTCTGGCTTTCTTGTAGGCTCCCTTTAGGTACTGGAAGGCGATATAAGGTCTCCCCGGAGCCTTCTCTTCTCCAGGCTGAACAACCCCAACTCTCTCAGCCTGTCTTCATAGGAGAGGTGTTCCAGCCCTTTGATCATCTTCATTGCCCTCCTCTGAACTCACTTCAAGTGGTCCGTGTCCTTCTTATGTTGGGGGTCCCTGAGTTGGACGCGGTACTTTGGGTGGGGTCTCATCAGAGTGGAACAGAGGGCAAGAATCCCCTCCCTTGACCTGCTGGCCATACTTCTTTTAATGCAGCCAAAGATATGGTTGTCTTTCTAGTCTGCAGGCGCATATTGACAGCTCATGTTGAGCATCTCGTCAGTCAGCCCCCCCAAGTCCTTCTCCTCAGGGCTGCTCTCAGTCCATTTTCTGCCCAGCCTGTATTTGTGCTTGAGATTGCCCTGACCCTTCTTAAAGGAAACAACCTGCTTTCAACACTTGTTTCTTCATGGGCAGATTGTCTAGGTTGTAGTTAACTATGCAGGCTGCAGAGACGCTGGCGCTGCCTTTGCATTAAATAACTTGTGCCTGGAACACTTAACAGACACTGCTGTCGTGACACAATTTAATGGCTTATGCCGCTATTATCTCACTTATCTCCTCCTGTTTAGTGTTCATCATAAGCTGATAGAGTTTGTTGGTTGGCTAATTATCTCGGCCATCAGTCATTGTTTTACTTCACTCAGGTTCTCCCTCTCCTTCACTTCCAGGAACAACTGTTAATGAGCTGTAGTTGGTGACATCTTGCCCTTGTACAAGGTGCACGGAATTTTCTTGTGTGCTTAGCGCTACTGCGCCCTGCTGCTACAGCAAGCGCAATTTTGCTTAGGAACAATGGGGTGTCCGTGTAATGGAAGGAGACACTGACGCTTCATTTAGAAAATGTGTACTGCAGTAAATAAGCTTTAAGCCAAATAACTGAACTATTTCTCAGTATTTTTCCTTCATTAATATTCACTTTCAAAAGGAAACTATTATTGTGGAGAGAGATTAATTTAGATGGTAAGACATACATATCTTCTAGAAGGATGCTAATTGCTGAGTGATGACCCTGGTGACAGCATACTGATTTGTTGTCTTTTTGTAGGCTTAAATTAAATATTTGTTTCAGAAAAGATCATGCTTGTTACTTAATTGTGAATTATTAAAAATAATCGAGCATTTGTTTACATCCTAGAAAACAGGATATAATATAAATTTGTCTTCTCAAACTGTGGTACTTTTTTAAGGTTCTTCCGTTGTTTATATAGCAATTGCTTTCAGATTGTCCATGTATTTCCCAGTAGGTTGTCCCTGATGATAACTTTCAGATTCTTTTCACACAAAATGTCCATCTTTGAATTAATATACATAATTTCCTTCTAGTAATGCTTACCTTTTTGGAAAATGTAAGAGACAAATTCATATGCCAGATTGAGACAGAAAATGAGAATTTTAATTTTTAATTATTTGTGCTTTGGCCAGTTCTCCCTAAAATACTGGAATTGGGGTTTGATCCGAGTAGACATTTGTGTTTGATCCCAAATAGGTTTAAAATAATCTTTTCCTGTAGAACAGGTAGAACACATGGTTTAATATATTATTGCTGCATGCCATGGAAAGCTTAATCTTGTACATTAAGTTAGCATGCAGTGGAATAGCACACTTTCTTAGATCCAGAGCTTCAAAAGGACTTGGGTCCCAGCTGTGGGGTGGAATGCCCAACTGTAATTACTCCCTTGCATTGTGGAGCCTAGCTTGCCTTCAGTTAAAGTTTTCTAGTCATCTAAGCATATATTGAAAGTTTGCCTCCATTGTATCACAGTTAAATGACTCAGCACCTATTTTGTGCCCAAGTCTACCTCAGGTTCTCTGAAAAGGGTGCTCCAACAGTTTATTGAGAGAGGCTACATTCAATAAGCCTGTTCTTGGATCCAGCACAGGCATGGGCTTGAATATATTTCATTCAATAATGTAGCTCCATTTCGTTAAGGTATGGTAATCTAACATCCACTGTCTTTCTGAGCATGAAGGACTTTCCCCTATGTTTTCTACATAGGTGAATTTCAGAGCTGGAGGCTTTGGCTAATTTGTTTAGAGGCACTTTCTATCCTTTTACTGAAACTGTTCCACTGTGCCTTGAGCAACCAAATAATTCTTGCAGCAGAAAAAAGTGAGCAAAACTGTATGAAGGGAACTGGGAATTCTGAAAAGGCCTGTTCTTCAACTTGTACTTCAAGACAAAGTCCATTTAGACTAGGCATATGTTTGATTGAAAGCACAAACTAAGTCTTCAGAGCAGGAATCCTTTTACTTTTTTTTTTTTTTTTTTTTATTTTTTAACCATATTCCTGCCACTCTTCCCCTGCTTACATTCCCTCCCACATGGTTGGGAGATTTTGGGCTGCTGCAGTGACTAATGTTCTTCCTGCCTGCCAAAAACTGTTACGAATATCCAATACATAGTTTTTATTCTAGATTAGTTGCTTTCAATTTTTTCTTTAGTGTGTGGACCTCTTTAGAAAATATATTAGTAGTGCTGTACAGCATATAAGAGCTTGCTTTTCTTTCTGTACAGTGAACTCTTTTAGAGGCAGTAAGTGGGATGGATTGTATTGTTTACAGAAGAAGCAGATTTGTTGCATCTCCGTGGTTCCTGTCTGAGAACACCAATTCTTTTCAGATAGAAAACTGTATTTAGTGCTTGTTTGCTGCTTCACGTGACCTAGATTTAGATTAATGACCTCTAAATAAGAAACTTTATCAATTACAAGTAATTACGTTTAAATCCCGCAGTTCTTTTCACCAGAGGATCTCCAGAGCTAATGGTTACTCCAGAGTAAATGATTTACCTTGAGTATATAATGTATACATTGTAATATCTCGTTCTAGTTCTTCAAATGCTCTTACTGTTAGCCTGACAGATTCAATAAAAGCAGTAAACTTAAGTTTAGAATAGCTTTAGTCTTATTCATAAAGACAAGCCATCTTTTAAGCATGTGTATGTACATGCATTGTGGGAGTGGGGCATTTAGAGATTATATCTCTAGGGGTCTGGTTCACTTGAAGTTAATTTATTTTCTTATGCAACTTGATTCCTTTTCACTGAAGCTGAAAAAAAAAAATATCAATTTCTATGAGATGCTGCCCCTTCAAAGTCATAACCAACACTGCTGATTCATGAGGAGATTACCATGCCTTCAAAAGTTCAATTAGCTCAATCTGAAATAGAATTTCCAAAGGCAGTGTTGTCCTTTGAGGTAATATAAATGTCAGGAAAAAATGTACTAGCAGAATAAATATCATCCACTTACAGTTAAATACTAAGACTGCAGATGGATTCTACCTATGGCACTTAAACAAATAGTGCCATATTGTAGAAAAGGTTGCAAATATGCTTTTTAACCCTGAACATTCTTTTCAAGAAGAATTGATGGTAATAAAAATAGGCTTGCAGAATTCTAAAGTAAGGCACTTCTTACTTCTCCGAGGTGTGTATTTATTTCTGAAACTTTCTGCTTTGTTTGAAATTGAATGCACTAATTCCATTTCTTTGCTGTCACTGTTATTTGTGTATTGGTGGTATTTTAAGTTCTTCAGTTTCACTAAATTCTGAATTTAACTTCACATAGAGTTAAGGTGAGAGAAACAACAACTTTTCAGTTTCATGAGAGTTTAGCTGTTTTGGTGCATAGAATTTTTGGTGTCCAGTGCGGCATCCGTGGACCTGTTCTTTGGAAAGGCGACAATTGCATGCTTTGGGCAGACTTCACTTCTGTTAACCTGGTAATGTGAAAAATGTATTTAGGATAAAAGTAGTAATTGGAAAGGGAGACTGAGAGACAAAGTGGTTGAAACTAGTCCAAGGTAACTGTTTTTCTTCCTTCTTTTTTTTTTTATTTTTTTTAAGGGAGAAAAAAAAAATACCCCCCCCCCCCAAACCTTTGAGCTATGGTGACAACCTTAATAAGCTCAGGTGGTTGTGCTTGATTGGCAGGTTTATTTATTTGAATGGTTTAGTAAAGTCTTTTATTGTGCAGTAAGTATTATGTAAGAACAGTGGTGTTAATGGCTTGCCTGCATGGTCTCAAAGACTTTCAATCAGTTGTCACAATGAGAATTTTGTTTTAGAATCTGTTGGTACTGCTCCTTCTCTTCATGTTGCTGGGGAACTTTTGTGTTATGTGGTGTATACAGTTTACTGTTACAGATCTAAGGCTTAAATATAGTATAGGCTTAAGGCTTTCACATAAGCTTATGAGCAGTGGAAAAGAGACAGGGGAAGTCCTCACAAACATTGCAAAAGCAGTGTTATAATTTGCGCATGGATTTTGGGGGGTTTTGTGGTTCACTGACACGAGATTCTCTAGATTCAGTATACTTCATAAATATTCTTCGGAGTGCTGCCTAGGTACACAATGGTACTCCCTGTCCAGATGTTGTCAACATCTTGGCATCCTTTCTATAGAACACCTTAACGTAAGACAACATAGAAAGATTTAAGGAGGCAGTAAGTGGAGTAAAAGCACTGTGCTTTGTAAATTAAATTCCTTTTGAGAACTCCTTGTTTCAACTGCGGCCTGAAAATTGTGGAAAATATGCAGAAAATAAGTAACATATTTTTGCTTCAGCCAGACTATGATAGGAGGGAATAGATTGGGATTCCAGTGTTACACGTGCACAGCTGCAATACACGGGGCAAGGAGAAATAATTTAGTAGGAATGCTTCTTTTTCTTACAGTAAAGCAATTAACAGATTGGGTTCAGCATTCTGATCAGCAGCAATTCCTCAATGAGCCCAAATGGAGAATGGGACAACCTGTCTGTTTTCAGTTCTTGGGCAGTGAAAATGTTGGTGGCATTATGAATCGATTACTGAAAGCTGATAGAACTATCAGGCATAATCTGAGCCCTGCAGTCTATTTTGAAACATTATTTTCAAAATGGCAGATTTTAATATCGCTTGCCATCTTTTTTCTACTGCTGGTTAATGTTTCCAAGATGCAGAGCTGTGATAATGACCTACAGAATCCGGTGTAATAGCTCAAGCATTTTTCCAGAGAGTAATGGAGGGATTTCATATGAACAGCTCGGTTTTAGGTTTAGTGTTGAGAGAAGTAATTACTACAAAGTAATTGCACTGCTGCTGTTTTCATTTAGAACATGAAGTGACTATTCCAGCACCATTTAGGATGAAATCTGGTCAGATTTTGAAAAAAAATCCCATGTAAGTATTCATGTGTGAGAATCGTGCTCTATCTGATAAACATCCTGGATCCGTAAGTGAAAGTGATAGTGGAAAACAAGCAACACTTCGGATTTCTTACACTGGTCAAATGACCCTAATGCTGCACAAGACCTGGGTATTGAAGGAAAAGAGCTAGATGCTGGTTGAAAGTTTCACTTTTCCATGACATGTCAGCTTTGAACTTTGTGTGGTATTTGCCTTCATATATATTTGATTTTTTCTTGCTTAAAATATTAACTGAACAAGATTTATGGCTATTATATTTTGTTCTCAGTGGCATCAGTTTTGATTTTTTTGTTTTGTTTTAAACCTGAGTGAAAATCCCAGCAGGCCAGCGCACAATCAGCATGAATCAGAACCTCTGGCAGTGTTCCTTTGTATCCCAGCACTGTGCTGAACATGGGGTTTCTAAGCACAGGTAAAATAACTCTCAGTTGCTCTGCAATGAGGGTGAATACCAACTCAACTAGCAGTGTTTGTGTCAGAAACATGGAAAATACCCTATGAAGTAGGAATTGGCTTTTTGACTATGTCTTTTGTAATTACCAGAAATATTAGAATGAGCACAAGACTATATTAGCTTAAATAGACTGCTTTATTATTCACTAAAAAGTTACACCTTTGTGATATTATAATTGGCTACTGTGGAAATGATTACAGTGTCCCAGGCAGAATTGTGACTTTAAGTGTTGAGTAAGAGAAGAAACTAAGTAATACTTGAGCAGGAAATGTTCTCACTTTTTGAACAATCTCAGCAAGAGAGAAATAACTACCTTGAGTTTTTCCTAAAGTAATGTTCTCTAGGTTTTTGAAAACTGTCAAAGTTAGAGTAAGCCGTTTATTCTTGCTAAGAGATGACTTTAAAGTGTGTCACATGATTTTATGCAAAATATATGCTGTACAAGTATATATATTTGGAAGAGCCTGTGGGACAGGGGAAGAAAAAGTATTTGAAAAGAAAATATCCTGCATCAAATTTCGGAAGTATTAGCATAAGTAAGATTAATATGGGGTTTGAACAATGGCATATTTTTCAAGCTGCAAATAGCCTGAAAATAATGAACTTACTTTAAACCAATCAAAAATATTCATAACCTTGCTTCAGGTTTAGAAATATACTTTTCTGCAGTTTAGAAGTTTATTTTTAATTGAATTGTGACATCAGAGAGTGTTCACACTGATATTTGTGTAAGAGACAGGGAAATTTGAGAATGCTGTAAGACTGATTGAAGTTCAAAACTGTTCTAATTCATAGGTTTATCCAGAAACAACTATTTTGTTTTATAAGGAAAAAGAGCTTTTTTCTGTTGATGATTTTGAAGCACTGCTGCCACCAAGGGTGGACTACTTTCTTGATAGACCTGTGCTATTTAAAGAGCACACAAAAAGCTATCAAAGGAAATACACAAAGAAAGGACATACATTTGACTTTTTACTAGAGGTGACGAATAACAGACGTAGTTTATCTGAAGCATGTAAAGAATGTGATCATTTTAGGAGATCGGGCATGGGAAAGGAAAATAGAAACACCTGAATCTGGTAATACTTTGTGTTTAATAAGCACTTTGTGCGTAATAAGCAGCATTTTGAATTGTGAAGTCATATTCTGAAGCTGTTGACTTGAGATAGTTAGATGGGAGTTTCAAAGAGTCAAAGATAAAGGATGTGGAAACAGAAATATACGCCATGGCAGAGGCTGATTGTAGGCTTTAAGATATGCAAGCTGTGAAATGGGTTTGATAAGTTTTATAAAATGTATAAATTGGTAGAAGGACCAGTTTGATACTAGGGTAATAGCAAGACTAGTGAAGGATGACTGGGAAACATACAGCATGAAATAACTAAAAGAAAGCTGAATGACTTGCAGTTAACCAAATCATATTTTCCAAAATTAGTAGTTATTAGATTCTTGTTAAAACCAAAACAAAACTCTTAAAAAAAAATAAGTTGTTATAGTTTGCCAGTTGATCATAACTTACCATGTACAGGTACTATATGTTTCATTGGTTGCTAGAATTATTTCAGAATTTACTGAAAGTATTCAGGAACTAGTAATAATATTGTGCTGTCCTTGCTCTATGCTGTGGTAAAAAAGGACTTAATTTTTCTCTTTTAAATGCTGCTTATCATTCCATGTACTCTTAATCATGTTCTTTCAGCCTTCAACACTTATATTTTACTTAATTTCATGATTTATTGTTTACTTTTTAGTTCTGCAGTTTTACATTTCAGTGTTCTTAGGTCTTGTCAGCACTGGAGATATCTATATCCTTCACCGACTACATTAATATAGCAGCAGTCCTAAGGCTGGATTTCTGATTATTTATTTCATGTGTTTTCTGAGATTGAGACACATCAGACTGAATGGCTCCAGTTGTTGGCTATTTTCTTGCTTTAATGAAGTTAAAATTGAGGTTTGTGGTACTGTTACTATATAACGAATTTAGATTTGATTTTGAATCCTCTAGCATCAGTGATTGTGTGAAATGGAGCACCTAATAATATTGCAATCAGAGGAACTATGGCTAAGTAAAGTATCAGATTGGAATGTAGGGTGTGTAGGTTCTCTTCATTCTTAGTCTAATGACAGAGCAGTGATGAGACAGAGGCTTCATCTCTGTGTGCTGTAGTTAACCTGTCTGTAAAATAGGCATAACTATGGTAATGTGTGTAAAATGCATGCAATAGACTTTTAGAGCACCATAGAAGAAAAGTTACTATTAAAAGCATGATTCCTGTATTATGTCTCTTCAGTCTAGTTTGGGAAATCCCAATCTGTTAGACAACTACAGTATTTTGAATAATCTAAATTATTGATACATTGTTTTTTCTGTGCATGAGGGTCTTGATTTATTTCAAAACCAAGAAGTAGGTGTGTTCTTCCAAAGAATGAAAAAACACATAGTATAAAGAAAAGGTAATGTACTTGAAAAACCTTATGAAATAAGTCATATCAGTAATCTAAATTCAGTATGGAAATAAACAGTCCTCTCTAATTTAAAAGTATAGAAAGATTAAATATACAAACATTAACTCGATCCCTAATTTTTAATCCTTGTGAAAATAATCCCCTTTCTCTGAAGTTCTGTCTGTGTACTAGGAGCGCGCTTATGGAGTTAGGAGGGTTGTACAACTAGAAATTAGTGAAATACTGATAACATCCTTTCTGAGTAAAAGCATTAATATGAACTAATATGGTCCTAGTAAGTAGTAGTAATATGAAATTAATCTGTTGTTAATAATACTCTCAAATATAGCTCTTCTGTTACAAGTAGTGCAAAGTTATTCCTGCATCCTCCTAGTTTGTCACATGCAGAATATCCACTCAAAATTCTAGCATGCAATAAGTATTTGTTGGAAATAACAGTTCGAAAAGTCTGCTTTTGACCTCACTTCATGATGACTTGGCCTCCTGTGGCAGCTGCCAGCACACCAAGGCTCCAGCAAAGATTGACAGGACAGTAAAAAAGATACTAAACTCTCTAACCACACCAGAGCACAAGGCTGAAGGATGATAAATAATAACGTAATGAGAAATTATTTCTGTTCACAGGCTATAAAATCTTTGATTTTCTGTTTTGTGTCTCACCAACTGTCTCCAACTACATTACTGGGTGGCACTACTGTAAAACAGAGTGGGTGCTGCTTTCAGGGACTTGTCTAGTATAAACAGAAGACTAAAGCCAGTGTAAGAGTAATAATAAAAGTAGTATGTAATAACACTGAAAATTACCTCCCTATTCAAGGCATTGCATGAATCATAAATTTCTGTGGTACTTTATCCGTAGAGTAAAAATAAACCAGAAAAACACCACTAACGATAAACCATAGCAAACATAATAAGAGTATTTTTTCTGAATAAAAGCATAATATTTGAACGGTGCTATTTATACAAAGTAGAACGAGTCTAGACACAGAAGGAACAAAGCTTTATTTACAAATATCCAAAATGCAGGTCCATAACTTGGGATGTAGGATACCCATGTCCTTATTTCAAATCAGTGGGAATCAAATAAACAGAATTTCTGCTATCTTGGCAAGATCTTAAAAGATGATGATACACTGACTTGTGACAGTTCCCTGGAAAATTTTATTTCTGACTCTCTTTTTTAAGGTCCTGTGTAGTGGTCAGATAATGAAAATGTGCAATTCTCAGTTAGGAAGGTGAGAGAAGCCTTACTTTAGACTAGGTTACATATGGCTTCAGAGAGGCTTAGATGATTATGTTATACTGTATAAATGAAAAATAGTAGTTAAAGTCTCTGGATCTAAAATGTATATATGCAAGATGATGTCTAAGATGAGACAAAACCATTCAGATTCATGCTCTATCTCTAGTTTTTGCTAGATTCATATGGTGAAAGGGTTGAGGGAGGTGAGGGGTTTTTGGTTTTGTTGTTGGTTTGCTTTTTTTTTTTTTTTCTGTAAGACGAGTTTAAATAGTTTCAGGCTAAGCTTCTTATTAACTAGGAAAACATTAGAATGAAATAACTTGCATAGCACTAATGTAACCTGTCAAATGAATAGATACACAGAAACAATTACTGAAAGGCTTTCATGTGCAAAGTGTATCCTCAAGCCTTAAACAGAAAGTGTTTCAAATCACATCCATCTGATAAAGACTCAGCTGACAGCATTGACAGGTTGCAGGTACAAAAGCTATTTTCTGTGTCATCAAGAAATGACGAATCGTTGGTCATTAAGTGGAAGAACAGTAACCCAAAAATTTGACTGCATGATTTTGTAGTATTATTCTCCATATACCACATCCTCATTGTCTTAACAATTCTGCTTTAAATAGCCTGTACCTGCCTTTATAAGGTGGGGTTTCTTTTCCTTCTTGTTTTGAAAAAGGTCGATATATAAGCACGCTTATTTGTGTAGAAATAGAAGCAGCCACTGTTCTCCATACTTTTTAGGAATTGTTATTTTAATCAAACTCTATGAAAATGTCAAATTCTTGCCTTCAAGGTTGGAATGGAAATTTTAATTAGGCTTCTGGATCCTAGTGTTGTAGCGTAATGTACAGTATACATAGAAGTACAGAGGCTTCCCATGCCAAAACCATTAAATTGTTTTTTCATGATAATTGTGACCTTTTAAAGACCATTTTAAAATGAGCTTCATAGTTTCTTATTTTTATATCAGACCCTATATATTCTTAATTCTGTATCAGACTCTATGTATTGTAATCCTGTGTGAAAAATCCTGCGTAATTTAGTATTAAAGCAAATATGTTTTGTAAAACTCCTTAAAATCTCAGCAGTTTGTGCTCATACGTGATATACGTGTGTGATGCTGTCAGTAAGTGATGCCACAGTTAGTGCCCTGTAGTACATTTGATAAGATAGAAACTGTAAAATACATATTAACTATCTATATTTTTGATAAAATATGGGTGGTATTACATGAATCTTTGGAGGAATCTGATTAATAGTTTTTCTCAATATAAATTAAATTTGAGAGGGATTACTCTGCTGTAATCAGGCAAAAGAAGCATAGGTGATTTGAGCTAACTGTAGTTGGTATGATGTTTCACAATTCATGTTTGGGCATGTAGGTAGTGATTGAAGAACATCTGTAAATGCATCAGCAGGAAAAAAAATTATTAATAAGCCATGAAGTTTGAGTTCAGATCAGCCTGGTTTATTTCCTCTTTTAGAAGCATCAGTACTTCAATTTGGTATTTCAAGTGCACATGGTAAACCAACATCTGTCAAAAACAGTGGCTATAGTTGAGAAAGTTGAACTTTTCATGTAGTGCCTACAAATGTAAGTCTCTGATAAGTGCTGCTGAACGTTTGTTGTGAAAATGGCTAGAATACCTAACGTGGTTGAAAAGCTCAGTGGTTACTGTAGGTAATTGGGATGCAGGCAGTGGAAGGAGCAAGGTGGTAGGAGGACCTCAAGCTGGTCAAGGTTCCTTGTGGACACCCTGGAGTATGTCAGGAAGGTGCTGGCTGCAGGAAGGGCAGAGCTGGTTAAACTTTAGTTCGCAGCCTGGAAAACATGTTGGAAGTTTCTGCAGCTACAAAGCAGGCCAAGGAAGCAGGTATATTCTGCCTGTGTACAAGTAAGTAATGCCAAGAACATCTTCAGTCCTTGGAACACTGCTGAGTGTGGAAGGCACATGTCCTGAAGTCACTGAACTTCCCTTCTTTCTATGGATTGTTTTTGCTATACAGCGTATAGTTTAGTTGTATATTTTTAATACTAAGGTAACAAAATTATCCCTACAAATTTTATGGGCCTAAGATGGAGACTATATCTAGATGTCATTTCATTTTATATAATGAAAATGCATTTATTTTTCTGTCTAATTGAGAATTAGGATAGCTTTATAAGTCTGCTGTGGTGTCCCTGAGCACATTGCCAATGAAAATGTAAAAGCCACATGGCCTCCACAACTCTCTCCTAAGACCATGTTTCTGTCTTGGAAGTAACACAGTGTAATATGAGATATGGCAGTTGCCAAGGTAACTGTTCTTTTTTAGTTTGATAGCAGCAGATGAATGATTGCCTGGATATCCACAGTAATTTGCTGGGGCTCTAGTAATTCAGTAAGGATGTACACATTTTTCTTTAGGCTTCTTTTTCTCTTACAGAGGCTTTAACTAAAATCCTAAGGTACATGATAATTATTAAAATATTATTCAATACTCTTCAATAATTATTCTTCCTGTAGCAATGTGCTATTAATATTTTATTAAGATTTTAAATGCAGAATATTAGAGCAAGGTCTTCCTATATTATGATGGTTCTTTTCAGATAAATTTATTTTCTGATTATTTTTCTTTTAAACTTAGTTTACTGTTTCAAGACCCTTCAGAAACTTACCTGAGTAACTCCACATTTAAATCTGGAACTAATGAGACAAAAGCTGGAAGCAGAATTTCTGGTGGTTTTTTTTTTTTTTTTATTGTACCATCCTTTAGTGAAATCGGTAAGATGTTTGAAAATAAGACTAATCTCCCATTCTAACTCTGCTGCAACATTCTCCTGGATTTAAAAGAAAATACACTTAGCAAAGAGGCGTTCAGATTTTATGCATGGGAAGGTTCTCAAGAAATATGACAAAATTATTATTTTCTTGACCACAGGCATGGCTTTTTTAAGTTGCTGTTGGTCTGAATCCCATCTGTATAATTAAATACTTGAATGTAGTAATAAGATTTATAGCTTTAGTCAGTCTGTTGGCAGACACAGAAAGAGAACCTGTTGCATCATTTAGACCCCAGTTTGTTAGCTTATTACATAAGCGTAATCAGAAAGTGAATTTCGTTAGTTTTCTGTGAAGAAAGTCTTAAATTTGGGACAATCTAAGTAGGTTTTAAAGTTTTTACCTGTGTATAAAGTTGACCATATAAGCCTTGGGGCATGTGATATATCTGTGGCCTGAATTCGAGCTGCTAAAATACCTCAGAATTGAGCAATCCTCTCATAGTCTCTGAATTTTAGCTCTGTAGCATTTCTTAAAGGAAAAGGAATCTTTCTTCCTAATTCTGTTACTATTATGAATAATATCAACATCCCCAAAAGGACATTACAAGTAAGCTGGTGGTACATAGGTAACATTGCTAAATAAAACCATCAGCTATATTTATGAAGAGATGGACAAGACTGGGTCAAAGCTGTTCCACCTGAGAATCAAATCCATATTTTCAGTGGAATTATTCTGTAAACTGACAACGATGACACTCTGAAAGATTTGCTGGAAATCTTGTATGTATTTATTTTCTGTAGTTTTTTTTCTGAACACTTGATTTCTGAAAAAGAGGATTTGTGCTGCAAACAAATCTTTCAAAGCTGACAGTGAAACTGCTTTATAACAAAAGTGTAGTCTGCTTTCTCTCGGTTACTGAAATAAAATGCAAGGGATGACATTGTTGTGTGGGATAGGCCGTTCTTGGCTCAGAAGTAGATTGTTTTGTCCCCCAGAAAAGGGTTGGGGAACAAGTAGATTTGTTTAAAGCATCCATCTTATCCAGGACTACCATCTGACAGGTAGACTCAACATCTTGACACTATTGTAAATATTAATGTTAGCTCTGCCTTTGTTTTGATAGCCTTGTCAGACACTTATTCATCAATAGCACTTATTTAAGTAGATCAGACTTCTAAAATTAACAAAACTACTGTAATTCCCTGTCCGAGGACACATTTCTTTGACTGAGGTGTGTAAGTCCAAACAGATGTGATAGTTGTTTTCTTTTCCCTTTATGACTTGACATTAAATCATGTAGCTCAAGTGAGTGACCGGCAGTGACCAGAGCGCAGCTCTAAGACTCTGGGTCAATTTAGGAATTACATGAAGTGCATCAGCTGGTAACAAATAAACCTCTAAAAGACTTCTGGAGGAACTTTTTTAAAAATTATTTTTTAATGTTTAATTATTTCAATAAATATCCTCTGTCTGCCTTTAGTGATTTCCAAATTAAAGTCTGCTATTAAACAAATGCAAACAAAAAGAATGTCACTTTAGCTGCAAGTCATTTCTGAACAATAGAAAGAAAATGCCTTATTAATACATATTTACTACCTCTGCTTCTACATATCATGCTTTTGATTAATAGTCTCCCATTAGTAGAGCAGGATGGAAAATAAAGTCCTTTTAAAGTGAAAATCTAGTACTCCTGGTTATTTCAGTAGTGTAAAATTGACTCTCCGGTATGATACAATTAATGGACTAGCCTTGAAGGTTTTGACTTCAGTAAAGTTAGTTGTTAAAAACAAACAAACAAAAGCCAAAAAACAATCAAGAAAACTGTGGGTACACAGATCCTCCTGAAGTTGGGATTCTCTGTGGTAATTGTGTTATTACCCACCAGAGGTGGAATATGGCTCCTAGAAACTGCAAGTTCCAAGCACGTGTTTCCTTCAAAATAGACTATTATTGCAGAGGTGAATCATTCAATCATCCATATTTTGTGGTTTTAAATTTTTTTTAGCTTATAAAAATAAAGGTAGGTACTTTCTGAGAATTTTAACAATTTGAAATACAGACCTGTGAGTCCAGATGCATTTGAAATGATGCAGTATTACATCTGAATAGAAGAACCACTTAATTTTTTTTTTTAAATTATGATGTTTAAAGTTTGGCTTTTTTACATCTGCAGAAGCTGCAGAACAGATGCAATGTTTACAAAAAGGTAAACAACATTGTAATGCTTCAAGACATGGTAATATTTTGTGAAATGAGTGATCTTTATTAGTTGTCAGAAAACAGTATGTTCTGCAGCAAACTTCTTCGCATCTTGCTTCATCTACTCTTCTTGGTGGAGATTTTTGATAGGTAAAATGATAGTGTGAATGGCACGTGTGAACAACTGCTTAACCTGTTTGAAGGAGTTGGGGTAAAATTGTATGTATATATATATCTATAGCAGATTTTCTTAGGTAAGATGTTTAAAATATCAGTAAAGCAGCTTTCAGGCTACAGATTAGTTTAAAGATTCAACTTCTGTCTCTTGATCAATAACAAATCAATATCATATCAATAAAAATACGTCTGAATGTCTGTTAAATTTTGTGTAGCGTTTTGGTGCAACTGCTTCTATAAACACTTTTTTCCATATTTAAATGATACAGAAGCAATTTTACTGGCTATACTGTTTGACAAAGTAAAGTAGTTTTGAGGGAAAAAAAAGCTGAGTATTTGTGAGCAAGCAAGTGCTTGGGCTTATGCAGTCAAGAAGTATAAATGCATTATTTAATCTGTTTTAGTTAGAAGAGCTGAAGTAGTTAACAAGTGAGTACTGTGAGTGGAGAGGTAAGTTGAAATAGATATATTAGTATGTTTTGGCTAACTGGCTGTATTACTGAAACAGTTGCATGTTTAATGGTGGAGTTAATTGAGTCTTGTGAGAATCAGAGCTCTACAACCTATTTCTAGAAATAAGTTCTGAATGCTGTTTGCCAGGCAATGGGAACCCAGTGTGTGGGTCAGGGCTTCGCTGCACTGTGGCAACAGAAATAACATTACAGACTTCATGTGTGAATTACTACACTCTTATTAACAGGAGAATTTATCAATGTAATTGTTTAAAAAAAATATAAATTGAATTTTAAGAAGGTAGGCTTCATCCTTTTGCTTATGAATACTATAGCGATGTACTCTTTAGAAAAAGCAAGCTATGCTGGTTAGAAAAAATGGTTAATCATAGGTTGAACGTGTGTTGGGCCAAATGTCCACCACAAAACAAATGTTGGTAAAATCCTACTTTGACTTATTTTGACAGCATAAACAGTATTTAGGGACTTAACTGTTGAATGTGTGCAAATGTCATGTAGTATAATGTAAAACTTCATCTCCAGCTTTCAGTAGGCATTCTCAAGTTCTGTATAGTGTTGCAAAACACAATCCAGGCATTTATGAGTGCAGATGGTGTTTTTAACCAGCTGTACCACTGTGATGTAAAAGGAATTCCTTGTAACATAGAAGGGCACCTCATCAGCTGAGGGGAATGTAAGGAGAAATGGTCTAAATGAGCCAGTAGAAACATCTGTTGCACTCATAAATTTATATGAGGCTGTTCAGCTGTATAGAATTAAAATTATGTTTCACTAACACTTATTTTAATAAACCATAAAAGGGATTGCATTGCAAATTATAGATGCTGACTGAATTTTAAAATCAAACTAAATGCTTATTTTTGTACTACATTTTCACATCACGATAACGTTGTGTCTCCCTTAATAAAGTCAGAAATTAAGTAATTTGGCAAAGAACATTAATAGGCTTAACCTGCAGCTTTTGAAAAGAGTCATAGTTTGGGCTATCAATGATTAAGAGATTTGGAATACATTTTGTATGTTAATCTTCACTTAAAAGAACATTAGTGAACAATCTCCTGTTTATCCAAATTGAAAGTTTCTTTCATATTCCTGCATCTTGGAACTAGTTAAATGGCATTTTAATTAAGCTCCTCATTGGCTTCAATGGTTATTAGATGCAAGTCATTTATAAATTATGTCAATTATTTTACAATGCTTACTTACAGTGTTAGAGAGCTCTTATCAATGCTGGTAAGGTCATGACAAGAGTTTCTATACACTTGAGGGTATAGAGAATGAGTCATACATGTATCCCTAAATGTGAGATGTTTTCCTTAAATCTTGATGGCAGAGCTCTCATTCACTTAAATAAGACAGAATTTGAGCCTTTTTTCATCTCTTTTGTTTCTTACCTGCAAATTAACTTTCTTAATGTGTTTTCAAAGTTGTCCTGCTGTCAGTTCCCATTAATTTTTTTTCCCTTTTTTTCCCGGAATGGTTAACTCCACTCTACTCATGTTGACTACTGGTGTGCCCTCCTTCCTTTATAGCTGTGAACTGCATTGATGATGGATCTTTTCAACTTTTCTGTCATCATTTTCTTTTACAGGTATAGCTCATTCTGCTTTGCTGCTGCAAATACTGTTTACACTTATCGTTAGTCTTCAACCAAATCTATCTCAGTATCCTAAAGACCATTCATTTAAATGCGACAGAGGTTTTGTTATGTCTGTCTTGATTTGCCAATCTAACTGATATAATTTGGATTTATTAGAAAAGTTCTAAATGCTGTTACATTGTAATTTAAAAATAAAAGTCCTGAAGTAGAGTGAAGAACGTGCAAGTTGATATTTTGCACGTCAGTTTTTAAAATAACCCATTTAAAAATAAGCAATTTCATTAATACTTGAAGAGCAGATTACTTACTGGCAATGCTTAACAACATATTGAAATTGTCAATTATCTCAAAATATTTGAATATTGATTCAAATGAAACATTGAAATATATTAATCTCTTCTGATTTAGGAAGAATACAATAATGAAGAAATTAATGGTCTGAAATTTGATTGTGTCCACTACTCAGAGAGAAACTCGAATACTTCCAGCTCCTGAAGGAGTACTTCTGTCAGGCCTTGTTACGCTTGACTTGCATCATCCTTGGGAGCTGCACTTTAAAGTTGGTGTTTATTTGATGTATATTTAATTTTTGACTGTAAATTTGTCCAAACACGTGCACACATGTACACACATGCCTTCTTTTATGCTAAGAAGATAAGCAGAAAGGGACATTGGGAGGATGTCAATCTAAGTTTTAGATGGTTGTGGCTGACCGCGTATGCTGTAATGCATCTTCAGCTTGACTGCACCTTCTACTGACATTCACTGCGTCCTGCCTCAAGGTGGAGCTGTTATATTTTCAATGGAAATGAAGATGTGAAAAGCATGTTCTTTTCTTCCCCCAAATCCTGTTTCTGATTTGAATAGATGTGCGGGTTGTGTTGGTAAAGAAAAATGGCAAGCAGTCTTCCTCCCCCTCAGCAAAAGCTGGAGTCAGCAATGTGTCACACAGGTGGATGGGCCTACAACACTGACTGATTTTTATTCAATCTGACATTACCTTTCAGAGGTTCAGGAAGATGCATACCTTTCACTTAGAGTAGATATCCAGCAGAATTTTGACAATATGTGCATACCGGCTGTCAAAAGCAGTGCTATTCTTCTTGTGGCTTTTTGTAATTGGGAACGTTTTCCCAGAAGAGAGTATGTGTGTGTGTGTGTGTGTGTGTGTGTGTGTATTGTGTTCTAATTAAGACTACAAGAGACAGTTATGGCAGGCTGTCAAATCAATGGGATGCTGGGTATATTTTGGTCTCCATGCTATAGTCTAAATAACCTTTTAAGGACTCTTTTCTCTCAATGGTAAATAAATGCTGAATGTTTTATACTTAATAGGCCTTTGAGTAATGCATTCCACATGGCTTTATTGCTGGAATGAGACCTTCTTATCACTAAATACACAATAGTGACATGAGGTCATTTCAGCACGATGAAATGCATACATCTCATAGATGAACAAAGTCAGTTTATTGTGAAGTTTAGTTAAACGGGAATACTCTAAAGTAAACATTGGTGGCAAATTTAAGAAAAATTAGGGAAACCTAAAAGTACTTTCTTATTTTAGTCATCTTTCACCTCTCAGTTTAAATATTGTGAACATTATTGTAGCTGGATTTGTGAAAGTGACACTCATTTCCCTCTTGTTTTTTCTCTTTGATTTAGAGTCTATCTTTATTCTGGTTACTTTAAAAGTTAACTATATCACACATTTCAAAAGCTTCTTGCTCCAGACTGAGTGAGAGATCTGGCCAAGCCTCTCTCTTAACACGGGCAACAAATGACCTGTTTGTAGTTCATTTTGGGTTAAAAAAAGAATAAATAAATTGCAAGTGGTCTCAATTTCAACTAGGGATGGCATTTACCAGAAGTAAGAAGAAATTAAATCAGGCCCTCAACAGCATGTAAAGATCTGAATTGGGAGCAAGACTGGGGAGCTGTCTGATGGGCTGCATACGTAGTGCCACGCTGGTGCCCTGTGAACTATTGAAGAGGTTCACATTTTGAAGCCAGTATTCTATATGGAGTTGGGTGACATCTGTTTTGGCAAGACATTTATTCACCTAAAAATGCAGCTTCTAATTGCTAGCAGTATTTGTAAAATTGGGTCAAATTAGCTTTGGCTGGCACAAAAATGGAAAAAGAAACATTCTTGAATGGTGAAGCACTTCAGCATTTTAAAACAACATTTTGATCATTTGAGGGTAGGACTGGTCCCTATAATCCCATTGCCTCCAAAGCATTTTATTTTTTCTACCTCTTTCTTAGAAATTTTTTGTAGGAGATGCTTCTGATATATGTATTGATTCAGGCAAGGAGAAATTAACTTCCAGTAAGTACCCTTAGCCACTGGAATATATAGGTCAAAACCACCAACAAAGCTGATTCATATCTCAGTGATGTAAATGATAATTCTATTTTAATTCTAAATCTAGTCCTTATTATTAAAAGTCACTGGAATAAAAGTATTTCCAGATGGATGAAATCACTTATTTCTCCCATAGCCTATATTATATTTTACTTTATTTGAAAAAAATGAAAAGTTCTGACATAATTTTTTGAAAAAAATTCTTATTCTGTTTGTTTACGGAAACTTTGTTCTCCCTATTCCCAGGTTACTCCTGGGCTATCAGAGTAATGGTTAAACGTATTCAATACTTGGCTAATTTAGATCTTATCCTTAGAAAGAAAATAAGTAATGGGAATTCTGTACTCTCTATTCTCATCAAAAACCAAACTATAAATGGCATAAAAATGATCTCTAACTTCTGCTTTCTCAGCATTTAGAAGAAATAATTTGATTGCATGATAAGAGTTTTATAGGTTTATCTATCAAGGAGTTAAAGAAAATCTAAGTTAAATCTGCGTTGTACTGGAAGGTTTATGTTTATTATTATTCCTTTGATTTAAAACTTGTCCATTTGTGTCCAGCTTCTTGAATGGTGAGGTGAATTTCACAATCCTACACTTCTGCTTGATAGAAAAGGTAGAAAAGGTTGTAGACCTTTTTTTACTTTTTTTTTTTTTTTTTTTCCAATGAGCTTGCTCAGAGGAGGAGTTAAACCTTGGGTTGTAGAATTAGTCTGTTTACCTTAGTCAGTGTGTTGGTTGTCTTACCTAGTGTTTTCCAGAGTATTTAGGGGCATGTTTAATATCCTTGATGAAAACAGATGTTGAACTTGTCTGCTAATTGGAGTCCCAGGTGTTTTCTATTATTTGGCTGTGCAGTCAGTACTGCAGCTGTGGTCCTGTTTACCCCCAAGTTTTTGATGACTTTGAGGCCCTCTGAGTCTAGTTTTTGAGGAGTAGTTTTGGTTCTGGTCTCACGTGCTGTTGACGATTCTTGGATTTTTCAGGTCTGTTCTGAGAAAGAGCAAGATAATTCCTGATAGCAGTATGCAAAATTATCTGAAACTGATTGGAGGCTAGCTGGAACTCGGAGCGCAGTTTTGTCAGTTCATCCTAAATTGATGAGAATGAACTTGGGCTTGCTATCAGACTAAGAAGCGACTGGACATAGACTTGACAATTGTCAGGACTGGGCTGCATGGGGCTTTATTGCAGGACCATTTAGGATGCCTGTATGGTTGCTTCCCCTTTGTTTTACGGGTAAGTTTCTAAATTTCAGGGCTTGAGTTCAGGAGAATTAAAATAGGTACAGAATAAGCTGTCTGTCCCTGTCCCATCTTTCTTCTCAGTTTGTGCTGTAGAACTGAACTTTCTGTCTTTCTGCTCAGCTTTTTATAAGTACTGCAGATAGCAGCGTTTAAAAATCAAACAGCCAGTTTCGGTCCACACTCTTGCTCCTCCACACCAGTTCTAGTTGGCAGCTTCAGCTCAGCTTGGATTGGAGTGGCTGGTGTTTTCAGAAGCAACTTTTATTATCCTCTCAGCAAAAGTTATCAGAAAAGCATGGCAGAAGGAAGAAGAGGAGCTGAATAAGCTTCTAACAGGCTATTAAGGGTAAATTCATAAATCCAGAAGGGTTTGAATATCTGAAAAGCATACTAATGTTCACATTTCCTGAGAAGGGCTCGCTTCAGTCTTTCTGCCAGAACTACGTAGGTGGATTTCACAAAGATATTGCTCCTCTTCTGTCAGGCAAAGATATGTCATCAGGAAAAAATCCCTAAAATTTATGAACTGCAGACTCACTTGCATTTTTTCAGTCTTTACTGGTATTTTATAAGTACAGATAAAGTAACAAATAGCATATTAAAAACATAGGCCCTTTTTTTTTTAATCTGTATGTCACATATTATTAGAGAAACATTGGTTTCCAGCGCTGTTGTATGGTGGTCTAAAGAAATCTCAAAGAGAATAATTTAATAATGTTAAGAGACTGACTGGATTGGAAAAGTGAAATATAAATGACAGCTAACGTTTCCTGGACTTGTCCTATGCTTCCTCTCTTTCGATCCCATGATCCCAATCCCCAGCCTCCTCCAAATAATTTTCAGACAGAATGGACTTGGAATGTTTCCTTGGGATTTTGGCATGTTGTGACAACCTACAAATATCAGCTGTACTTGTTTAGATGGATCTGTGCTGGATGAGTAATTATATTGTTTGCAGAAAGTACAATATCTAAGAGTACTGGACTTTGTGCCCATAGAATGGGCACAGTTAATTTGACATGGGCTGAACAGGTACCACCTGTATAGAAGAAGAGATCCTATACAGAATACTGTTCTGTGAACTCATTTTCTAGAATAAATGTCTTTGCCATAGCGGTCTGAAGGAAGGAGAACCTTTGGAAAAAACCTGTGTAAAATGTATTCTCTAACAAAAGTTTTTTAATACATCTGTAAATGTTTATTTGTGCATAACACAAATCGTGAGGGTTTTTAAAGTAATTCTGAAAAAAAAAATCAAACTCATGAGTTATTTTTTCTATCAGTCAGGCTGTTCTCATAATATCTTTGCGCTATTTAAAAGTGCTGGAAACCTTGCCCTTATAACCAAGATAACATTTCTTGAGCATTGAGTTACTTGGTTCTGTTCATGCTCTTTTGTTTTGCCCATCACCAAATTATTTGTTTGCCTCATCTGTTCCTATGGGAACCATGTGGTTTTAATTACATGCTATGACATGGGATTATCTTTTTGCTTTGATAAGATTGCATAATATCATTCCATCCCTGCAATGAAAAAAAAAACAAACAGTATTTTTCAGTTGGCATAAAAATATTGTCAGAGGATAAAGTAATGATGATACTTCCCCTAAGTTCTGTTAGAGTGGTATTTTGGGGCTTTTTATTTGTTCTATATTTTTGTCCAGGTGTTTCTTGCATGGTTTTAGTCACGTACGCTGCCATGGGCAGTGTCAGAGCAAGAGTTCTGTGAGTGCAGCGCTTGAAAAAATAGTTATGACCAGCATTATTCTGGAATGTGCTGTCTGAGAAAAACATTAAAGCCTACAGAATCTGAAATCCTTAATGGAACTTGTCTGAGCCTTTTAGTAATGAAAAATTTTCAAGGTATAACACAATATATTAAGGTGAAAGTTGATATAATTTCAGGGCTATTTCTCTTTATGTTGAGAGAACTCTGCTAAGGGTAGACTGCCGAGTAAATTCCGTAAATTACTGCAGGTTCTGAAGTGAATTCTAGTCCCCCACTTTTTTTTTCCCCTCTCTCGTTTGAAAGATTTTATGGGAGCTCAGCATAAATCTCTTGCAATAGAAGCCAGGGAACTGTAGTTAGTTTCTAAAGTTTAACTCCTTGAATTAAGAAAGATGTCATGGATTTTGGTTTGTGTTAAGAAATTACTATAGTCTTTGTGATAAAGCAGCAAGCTTACTTTTTTCTGGCCCTCTTAATGACAGCTTCCAGACAAAGTAACCTTACTGTTACAATACACAGGGGCAAGGTAAGATGGGCGTCGGGGGGGGGGGGGGGGGCAGGGAGGAATCCTATTTTTAGTGGGTTTAGTGCATTCCTTTGTGCTACATGTTTTTCTAACCTGACATAAACAGAAATTTATAACTGTTTGTAACATAATGCCAATACATGTGGTGTTATCTAGTTAGTGAGAAGAGAATGACCACTTGGTTCGCATTTTATGTCAGAAAACTTAAACTGTAGTTGTATAGTTTCATATTTCTGACTATTTGTTTAACTTGCAGAGTAGAAAATGCTAACACTGTATGCAGGTTGAACCCAATAGCCTTATGATTTCATGTCAATCTTTAGTGTGTTCATTAGGATATAGATTGAAAAGTCAGTATGTTGTTGCACAGTATTCACAAGTGGATGAAATGGTTAATCTATTTTATTTTGCGTTTCTATTAGTCAAGTTGGACCTAATTACAAAACATCATGGATCATGACTTAAAATGACTTGTGTGTTTGTATAGTTGCTTTTCAAAACCAAAATATTTCTGTTTAGACTTGCCATGCGTCTTCAGACAGAACAGTCAATGGCTTGGAATACAGTGATTTCTGTGTTATCAGTCACACTTGATTTCTTAGCGTTACTGATCTTTTACTAAAGTGTATACTTTCTAGAGATGAAAGTTATGTATGAATAAAGTGGGATTGTTTTATAATTACAGTGCGTTAGGCAACCAAACAAATAATCTAAGTCTGTGGTATTCATACACACACTTGCTCTGCAAACAGAGCTCTTTAATTGATATGGACTTGTTGAGTACTTGTAACTGCATTTGCAGGAATTAATAATTATTTTCTGATATTGCATAATCCTAAACTTCACTGACTTCAGTTGTAATCAAGGGTGTTCAGAATCTCAAAAACCAGACTCATTGTAATTTATTTGTGTACATTTATGCACAACAATGAGTATTCCAGTACTCTTTGTTGACTTTAACAGTAAGCAGCAGCCAAATCTGACCTAACAGTTTCAGGACAATAATATGTTATACTTTTGCTGATCTTATGTTATTATAGAAATTGGTTTTGCCCATGCATGTATTATGAATAGAACTAATTTCTCTCTTAACCTCAACTTTGTTACTCAATATGTACAAAAAATAATGCCCCTGCTGGTAGTTTGTAGTTTTGAATCACATTCAAAAAGAGAAAGTTTAAAGAAAAGTAACTGCGTTATCCCAAAGCCCTGTCCCTCACCTGTCAGAGTAAGGCCAATGGCAGTTGTTTGTATTGCAGGTGTTAAAGGAGCCTCTGAGAAGAATTTCCTGCTGAATCATGAGGTTCGGACTGGACCTTTGGTTGTTATTTTCTAACACACGACAAGGAAAAGTAGGCTGCTTTCATTCATGACTGGTAGCTTTCCTCTCCCGATATAATTAATCGTAGTATTGCAACATGAACCAGCAAACACCCTTATTTTTAATTAAATGTATGTGTGTTTATGAGAATAGCATTCCTCTGCCTCTTTCATTGTTTTTGAACGTTTTTGTAAGTAAAGTGAAGTGTCTTCTAACAGCTTGAATATAATAAGTTTGCGTTCATCCTCTTCAATAAGTCAACGTCGTCACAAACACCACCTGAAAAAGTCTTCTAAGCTAGGCTTCTTGTGTGGTTTTTGGTCATTTGCCTTGTTTTTGCTAATTGCATTTGGTTTTTGATTGGTTTATAATTTTTTTTTTGGAAGATTTTTCAAAACACTGCAGATGTAACAATCTGTTGTACAAAGCTGTTCTATGCTTAGCGTTTTAAGTTTTTTAATTTTGCTTTTTAAAAAAAATCAACTTTAAGTGCAGTGTTGTTCACACAGTGAAATATTTTTCTGGATCATGTCATTTCACTGTGTTACTGTCTCACTGCCTAAAGCGGTTGAACAGCTGTCCTTAATAGTTTAATGACATCATTGCTCAAGTATTTGCTGTATTTAATTCTGAATTTCCACTCAGAATATAACCTTCCTTTGGAGTAATGCTTAACACCTTATATGTATTTTATCTGGATCAGTATTTTAAGTCTATTTTCATTTTTCTCTAAGGAATATCCTAGTGTATGAGAGTACCAACTTTACTTTAGGACAGCATTCACACAGTATGAATTGAACAAACTTCAGAATCTGTAAAGTGCAAGATGCAAACTATCAGACTTCACAGAAACTTCTTTTTATCACAAACCTGACAAAAATGCATCAAGTAAAAAATGTTTAACTTGTTAATTTCTCCCTTATTATTACACTAGGGTGGCCTTTTTATTTTTTTATTTTTCCAGAATTCGATTATTACAAACCCTGAACTGAAGCTTTTCCATTGTAATATTATTATTATTAGATATGATGATCTATATTAGTTTGGGTTTTGCTTTTTTTTTTTTTTTTTTAGTCAGGAGCAGTCTAATTGGTCATTTTATAACAGTAGTTACAATAGTATTCCTAGTACCATAAATTATTTAGTTATGCATGAATACACTTAACTTTTTCCTCATGTTGGTAGGGTTGTACCCAGTTAATCCAAACTCAGGATTGCATTGCACTAGCATCTCTTGTAAATACAGCTTTTTTTCAGTCTTAAGAAAAGCAACAAAGGAAAGCAAAGGCACTAGCAAAAGAAGCAACTTGCTCAAGGAGTTCTGAATTCCTATGAAACTAATTATGCTGATGGATCTTGGAGCTTTCAGCTCTTATTTTCTATAGAAATTCTCAGTCTTCCTGGGTTTTTTTTTGTTGTGTTTTTGTTGGTTGGTTGGTTTTGTTTGTTCGGGTTTTGATAGTGAGGTTGCTTTTTTCTATGATTAACATCATTGTCTTTTACCTGCATGCAGAAAGAATTCCAGCAGTTTGAATTCTGTACAGGTCAACTAATCTCCTTTTGGTTTTAAGTTCTGTTTTTAATGCAGATAGGACTTTTGCTTTGTTCTCTGGATTCTTTGGTAACCTTTTCTGTCTTCAAAAAAATCCAGTATCCATACTCTTTAAGTTTATGAATTTTTAGATATTAGTAAGTTTTTGCAGGTTCAATGTTTTCTGTTTTGGCTTAATCAGTACTTCTTTTTATTTTATTTCATCATGGGAATAAATGCAGTGGTCTATTGTTACATGTATTGTACTTAAACCGTTACCCTTGTTAGTACTGGGTAGGGGTAGTAGTACTTACTAACCCTTACTGGTTAGTAAGGGATAGATGATGTTTTGGATGTAAAGTGACCCCTTTAGTGGTTTTGTGTTAATATTTAAATTCTGTTATTTCTAAAGAAAATTAGAAATTTTCTGTCGTCATTTCTTCATTTCACAATTTCAAGTAACACTTGGTTAGAAATACTGTAGTCCCAGTATGCATGTATATGTGTGTATATGTGTGTTTGCTTACGTATATGATATGTATATATATGTCTCGTTACATTTATAGCAGAGAGAGTTTTGTCTTGTCTGCCTATCTTGGTATTGTGTTCCCTTATGCCATTTATGAAACGGCCAAAACGACAACCATCAGAAAAGCTTCCATCAAATTACACATTGATTCGCCTTATGGAAAAAGTACAGAAGAGTTATGTGGCTTTTAATTGGGGGAGTGTTCTAAGAGATGCATTTTGCTGTTGAAATGTGAAGCAACTCCATCAAAATCTCAGTATGCCAGCATGGTCACGTGCAATAAACCTCTAAAACGTCTAAGTATAACGCATGCAATTCCTGCACTAGCATTGCTAATTATTTTAGTAAACTGCTTGGAAAAGTTTCTTTTTGAAACAGAAATGCAAGTTTTCAATTCAAAGCTCTGCTGTGAGCAAATTCAGAACCCATGACATAAAAGTTCAAGTGAAATTTGATTACCAATTAATATTTATATTACTAGGTTGTGGTTTTTTCCCAGATTCAGAATCCAGCCTGACATAGGTTTTATTTTCAAATTCTCCTTTTGTGTTGCTTAAATAAATTTTCATCATTCAGGCCACTAAAAAATCTTTATCATTTCTTCACTTCAAATCTGATTGAACGTGATTGTATATCAGTGGAAATACAAGATACAGGACACATAAATGCAAGTAATTGGTTTTCTGACAATGTTCTTTAGATTTTGTTATATGAATTTTGCACCTCTGAATACAAGAGCAGAGGTAGAATTATCAGATGGTGGATTGATGTTTAAGGAAACAAGAGAAAAGGCAGATAAAAACTGAAATGATCCCATGTTAAGATTCCTGCTGTTCTGAATCTCTGTAGTGCACACTTTATTTCAAGTGTAATTTTTTTTTCTTCAGAATCAAGTTAATTAAATAGGCATTTCCTGTAGGGCTGCATATTCTTTGAAAGCTGTGTATGCATGATACTTTGGGCTGCTCTCACACTTCCAGAACATCTTATTTGCTTTTTGTCTCATGTAAAAGTTTCTGACTCTTAAATCCCGAATCATCCGCTTGAGCTGTGATGGTTACAAGTTATTGTAGCAATAATCAAGAAGAAGATACTGGAACTTCAGTGAATTAAACCTTTTGCAGGTAATGCTTCCTTTTTCCTACCTTCACTCCCAAGTGCCTAGCTGGGATTGGCTCGGGCAGAGAGGGAGAGTGGTACACGCTTTTCGCCAATACTAGGAATTCTCTGGGTGTTTAAATAATACATATATGAAAATTCATCCCTTCAGCACTTCTAACAAACTTGTTACTTTCCTGTGGCTGTAGAAGGAGGAAGCAAAGAATATTGATTTCTTACTGATTGGATTGGACATATATTAAGATTTAAGGTTTGGATTTAAATTTGTAGTATTTGATATTAGAGCTTAAGCTCGGTTGATGAAGGTATGTCTGTCCTATGTGGGGATAAAACAGAATTGTGGATTTCAGCAGTAATCACTCAAAATAGTTATGTGGCAAAAAACTTAGAGCAGGAATAAAGGAATTGAACATTACTTAACCATTACTTAACCTGTAATGAGTATCAGTGCTGTAGATGAAACGGCTTTGGAAGACCTCTATATTTTTTGTTGGAAATATTCAACATTCAATCTGCATTCAGAAATGGAACCACAATTATCATGACAGGATGAGATGATTTATTATTTTTTTTCAGATTAGGAAGAAACGCTGTCAGAAAGAAAGTCTGTCAGAAATCATACCATAATAATTAAATGTGTTCTAGCTTATAATCATCCTTTCGTGGCAATGAAATAGGTTTGCTTTGTCTGCTTTCTTAAAAACTTGATTTCATTGATGAGATGCTAAAATTGAAGGGAAACTATAAGAACTCATCTTTTTGTTTTTTATTTTCGTAGGGGCTTTTTGGGAAGTAATCTGCTTTTCTATGTGGGTACTTAAAATCCACACATAAGAAGAAAAAACATCTTTTAAATGGTTACTCAGAAGCATGCAGACGAAGGTTTAAGGGAGGGGGAGGAAAAGAAAAGCCTTTCATACAATCACCTCTTCAAATACTATACAACGAAATGTGACTCATCAGTAACGGGCCCAGTCCTGCTCATCTGAAAAGAAATAGCTTGCATTCAATTGAGATTTTTTTTTTCTTTGTCTAACAGCAAGGAGACTGTGTATTTACAAGGCCAACATACTTAGGAATAGTTGAGTTTCTTAGTCCAGCTTTCAGTTACTGGCCTTTATAAAGGTGATATTCATTCCTCTCATCTTCTTTTCTTTAAGGCGAAGTCACATACATCTCTGGCTACTGTGGCTGTCTCTCAACAGCAGTACCTGGGAGCATTTCCCTGACACAGGTGCATTGCACTTTGCATCCCTCTTCCATGTAAGGGAGGATTGTAAATGTGCATCATTCTCTCACAGTCGCTTTCCCTCCAGATCCTGATACCACATGAAGGATGTGAGGATTTGGCTGGAAGGAAGCATCACGTGTCTCAGGCAGGTTGCCCCCCTGGGAGTTAGGGGACCAAGGCTGGGGAATGTCCCACAGCGTACACTTTCCTTGAAATCAAGGTTTAGTGGTTGGCTTTGGGGTTTCTTAGGTGTGGCTTTTGGTTTTGCTTTTTCTGGTGGGTGTAGACAAAGTTTTGACAGTTGTTGCCCGAAGCCTAAGATCTAATAAGAAGCACAAGGAAAATATCTTTATGTCTCTGGCACAACCAATATGGTGTGCTCAGAACAAACTTACCTGCCAAAACAGCAGGGAGTAGGTTGATGTTTCTGGGTGTTGCCTCTCACGTATTAGCAGTAGCTGTGGAAAGGTGGACAGTCTTAAAATATTTCACAAAGCATCTAGCTACAAAGTGACATTCTCACAGGACAAGTAAATACTAAAATATCACGAAAATGATGCGTTCAGAATCTCATATGCTGTGAATAGGACATCCAGAATTTTATGCCTTGATTTAAGGAATTGGAGCATCCCACCCTACACTGTCAAAGGACAAGAAGTATCGGTGGTTTGGGATATGATGCTGCACTTTCGATCTCATCTGGAAACATTTTCTTTCTTAGTTTGTGCAGCTGGACTTCATAACTAAACTGTTAAGATCTTCCTCTGAGTTTGACAGGACTTAAACAAACTAACAGCTTTTTATTAGTAGTATTTTCACCAAAATAACTAATTCTGAGCTCTTGTGCAGTTAATTCAACAAGAGTTATGGCTTTAAATCTTAAGCATGACCATTGTTTTCCAGAAGAGCATAAAACAAACTTCTAGTACATAAAAGTTCTTTATAGGTATCTTTCTATTCTCTTATTAAAAAAAAAAAAGGCAATTTATTGTTTTTGCAAGAAAGTAAAAGTCTTCAAGTTAAAATTTACACTGCAATTTCTTAGTGAAAACTTTGCGTGTAGCCATCAAATTTCTCACCTCCCTTATACATTTCATTATATGAATTATAGTTAGTTCAGAGGTACAGAAGAGTAAATTTACATAATAGGTTTTCTATATGATTTTTAATTATTATTTCTAAAGGGGTTTGGGATTCTTGGATGAAAAAGTTCGTTAAAGGACTAATACTGTTTTTTGTACTGTCTTATGGAAATAACTATTTTTAGGCAGTCTTATTGCTACAACAGTGTGTTCTGCATTAACAAAAAAAGTTCAAAGCCTGTTAAAGTCAGTCTTTTTCACAGAATGAAGATGTTAAAAGCTAAAGCCAGAAGAAAATTAACAGCCTGGTTTAAGGTGCTAAATCTGCCTTGCTCACCTGCTGCCCTGTTGCAGAGGCAGTTGCTGTCCTTTTTATCATTGTTCCCTGGAATTATATTTGCTCTCATGTAGCTAGCTCATGGCCACAGCTTCGTAAGCTAGGGCGTAGTTCTCTTTGATCCCTGCTTGACAAAAAAGGCAGAGTTCTGTGGTTTGAGTTAATATTCTGTGGATTATTTCTATTTTCATCTATATAGACTCCTGCTTTTTTTTTTTTTTTTCTCCTCTATTTCTACATACTGTGCTATGTAAGATATGCCAGCCAGCCTGGGAATGTAGAACGTTGGCTTTCCTCTCCCTCCTGGCCACCAGGCAGTGGTACGAGGATTCCTCTTACCTGTCATTCTGGTCTCCTGAGTTTTAGACTGCTGGATGCCTGGCAGACTGGTTTCAACTGAAGGAAACACCCCATAATTTCATAGTTGTGTTATTCTTTGGGATTGTGGGAAAAGTGGGTTTATCTCCACATGCTGAAGAAATCTAGAATTTCAGACTTGTACTTTTTGGCTAGATTATTAGAAGGTGATCACTACCTCATTTTCCAGCATCTTTGGTTTGAACTTTATGTGCTAGGTAAGCTCAGAGCGTGGCTAGAAAATTAGGCCCTTCAGGAGATATAGGTAAGGATTTCCAAGTTTTGGGATACCAAGTGGGTTTGGGCAGAAAAGAGTAGCTGCCAGATCCACCAAAGAAGCGTTCTATGAGGTATTGATGCAAGGGTAGATTTTTAAATGGGTAAAAAAGATTTCAGAAATCTCCGATGCGTGGGGGGTCTTGAGTGCTTATACACACTGTAAGACCTTGAAGTTCCAAGGTGTTCACTGCTGCTTCAGACTTGGCTGTGACTGCTCAGCTACTTTGTCATAACTGCAAGTTTTCAAGTATGTACGTGGGAATAAGAAGAAGAAAAAGGAGGGGGGAGTCCCATTAAAACCAAACTGGAAATCTGGCCCATAAAATGTCAATTGGACACTGATTGCTCTTCCCCAACGTATAGTTAAGTAGAACAGTTCCCTGCTGTCACCCCTCAATAACATTACGTTGTTTCCATTAATTTACTGGCTGGCACGTGCTCCTTTCTCATTGTAGGTGTGATCCAGCATTGTGACATGGACAGCTGCTGGGTTGGCTCATGCAGGACTGTGGGTGGTCTAGCGTGGCTTCTAGTTAGACTAGCGATCCAGTCTTGTAATTTGTCACCTTCTGCTGGCAATTGTAGTGAGGAGGTGAAGAAACACTAGATAGACTTTAAAAAAAAAAAAAAAAAAAAAAAAAGAGTCCTCTTCATCTTGCTGGCAGCTCTTCTTGAACAGCTGAGGTGCACTCGCAGCTCAGCGAGAGGCTGGGCTGCCGTTATTGCTCCCTGCTCTGTGGGAAGTAAGCCCAAGGCTTTAGTTACTGTTAGTTTGGCACTGTTGCTGAAGAGTTTACTGAATTTCTAAACCTGAAGGAAGCTCACATCACTTTGCCTATTTATCTGTACCTCGTATCAATTTGTATTTGGTCTACCTAAGTAAACAGTGTAACTTGATAGTATGTTGTATTGCACAATAGTCTGTTTGTTTGTTTGTTTGTTTTTTTGTTTTGGTTTTGTCGGTTTAGCAGACTCTGCCATATTTGCTGGTTTACCTGATTCTATTTGTCACACAAGCTCTAGGTGACTTAAAACAGAACACAGCTTAACATCAGATGGGAGCACATACATTCCTAGTTCTGTTTGGATTAGGATATTTTTTGAAGACTACAGCCATTATCAGCTTTCTATTAATACACTGGTCTAAACAGTGTGAAAAAAAAAATTCTAAGTCATTAGCTATCGAGGTCTTGTTGTTAATCATATCTTTTAAACCATAAAAGTATGTATGATTGAATATAGAAACCTTAACATAGATGCTTCAAACTCTGGATAAAGGAACACTACCAAAATTACTTTTGGGCAACTTTTATTTGTCTGCTATCTGCTAGGTGAGGACTAGTTCTTGAAGGTAGCACCAATGGCATGGTGGAAACAGATTTATTTTTTTTTTAAATTTTTTTTTTTTTTGGTATTTACAGCTGGTACTCCTGATGTATGACTTGCGGACCTCGCTGACATGAGCCTGGAAGCAGTACTTGCCTTCTCTGAGACAAATAAAAGTTCAACCTTTTTTATGTTATGTTATTTTCTGTAGTGTCATGAGATATTGAATATGCTTTTGGCTGGACCACTTGATTATACGGCTGTGGGTAAGAGATCTAGTCCAACTGTCCCTTGCTGCCAGAGATAAAAACTGTGCTCATTTCTGGAGAGCTGGTTATCAATTTGACTACAAGAGTAGCCTTACAGTATTTTGGGGGTTTTTTTCTACTACATTCTCTTATTTTTTCATTTATACATCTTCATAAATATGTCTATAAAAACAGCTGCTTAATAGATGTGGTTTTAATGTAAAGCAAGATTACAGTTTAATATAACAATTTACTGTAATGAAGTAAATATCAAGTACTAAATAGAAGGCAGTTTCAAACATGTTCGGAAATAGCTGGATATTATTTTCCCAGAATGCTTTGCAATAGAGAGTTGTTCTTTTAACTGAACTAAATAGGTTTTTTTAAAGTGACTATTTCCCACTTGAAAATTTTTTAAAAGACAGATACAGAATTTTTTTCTGGTGCTTCTCTCCCTTTCCTTCTTCTGCCCCCACCAGTCGAAAGGAAACTGAGAAATTACTATCAAGTATCTCTTGTGAATTAGTTCAGATGCCTCATGTCCTGCGCACTTATCCCTAAAGGCTGAGTTGTCAGTTTAGATGATTGCTTCCCATGACACGCTGCAGCGATCCCATAAGATCAGAGGGTTTTTTCAGTGTTTTAGCAAGGATGAAAAGCTGAAGAACAGTTTTTGTAAGGGGCCATGGGACTGTTTCTTAACTAAACGTGCTAGAAGTAAGAGGCATTAGTTGCACTGTGTACTACAAAGCCTTTTATAATTGTCAGAATAGCAGTGTTAAAATCAGGTAAGAGCGCTTGTCAGAGAGCACTCGGGTCAGAGAGCACTCGTCTTCCTGATTTTTGACTTCAGGCCAGATCTAAAGAATTTCTGGTGGAAATGTTAAGTTTTGCTCCCAAATCCACAGTGTTAAAATCAACAAAGTGTCGTGCAGGTTGGCCAAAATTTAAAATGGCAATAATCTTGTCTCAGAACAGAAAGAGCTTGGAAAAAGTAGTTTTTGTAGTTTGCTCGGTTACAGGTGAACACAGGATATTTGATTGCCTTTCTGGGAGAGAGGAGCTACTGAGGAAAAGACAAAAAATAAAAGAATTTTAAACCCCCTAAAACACCTGAATGAATGCCATTTAAATTGTGTTGAGTTTATTGACACTTAAATTTTGAGATGTTAGTTCTGCACTTAGCTTCATCGAGCAAAAGTAGTTTTTCCTTCTCCTCTCTGTGATTCGTAGCTTGTCTGATTCATATCTGTCTTTGAAAGAACTGATGTGTTGTCTTACTATTCCTGCCATGGTGCCAAAGTCAGTTCTCTCAGAATATCTGATCAAGAGGCTCCCTGAATACTACCGTTCCTCCTTAAATTAGAAAAAGAAGTGTACTATCAAAAAAGAATTGTATAACTTAGAATAAAAATCCAAATTCTTAATAAGTGACTGACGGAGGATAGAGAGGAACAAAGTAAAACGTGTTTAGTAGAAATATAAACACATGCTAACTCTTTATTGCATTAAGTATCTCACCCTTTTTAACTTTCCCATTACTTTTGCACTACTGAAATGCCACAAACCATTTATTTTTAACTTTTCTGATGATCAGAGAAAATAAGCAGACTGAGAAAGAGCTGTTTGTCAAAGCATGTCATAATTATTTTGATAACTTGCGTACCAGGTGTCAGCTTTTTACTTTCCTAAGTAAGTTCAACAATTGTACAGCAGCTCTTAATTTTTTAATTTTTAATTTTTAAAACTATTTTAAAGAGAAAAGAATTGGGGAAGGGGGGAACCTAGCAACTGGTCATAATGAGATGTTAGTGTTGATTTGGAAGCCAGTTGATAAAAATACCACTGTATTTTGGGGCAGTGCAAGGATGCTTCTCAATATAGAAGTTTTCACAGTAATTGTACTCCTGGAAATTACAGAATACAAAGAATTCCGGAACACAAAAATGTGCATCTGTATTATGATACCGGCAGCTGAAATAGCAGTCCCTAAACTCTGTTAAGAATATATAATGCTGAAATTCTTGAAAGAAAAAAGGAATCACTATTTATATTTGTGCCATATAACATTAAGGACTAAAATTTCTAACTGAAACAAGTAAATTTCCTGTTTAAAATTAATTAATTCTGTTTAAAATTAATTAATTCACACCAATCTGTACCTCCCTTGTACTGTTCTTAAACTAAAAAGTGCTATAAAATATAATATGTTCAAAGCTTTAGGTTCAGATCTGGAAGATCTTGCTACTGCTAAGGAATGCTTAGGTGTGGTATGGCTTTTTTAAATTTTTCAAATGACATTTAAAATTTGTCAGAAGTGTGAAACAGACTATTTTGATGAGAAAATATAGATTGCACAAGAAAGATTTATGTAGGAAGTTTCTGCTCCTACTCCACATTTTATTCTTAGTAAAAATAAGATAAAATCTCCTAGCAAGAACTTTAAAATTTAAAGAGAGAAAAGAGAGCGCTTTCATTTTTTCTGTGTTTTTTTCCTTTCACGCTTGTTTTGCTTAGAAGGAAGTACAGCTCAATGTGAGAGGGGAAAATATAGAAGGCCTTATTAAGTGTCACGTCCTGTGAACCCATGCTAGTAAAGAACATAATTTATGTGTTATTACTGGAAGTATCTGGAAGTTGTTGAGTCAACAGGTGAAACGTTTTATATTGCAGGTGCATGTGCGAAACAGCAGTTACAGTGACTCACTGCTGGGAATAAGTTAAAACTGTACATCAAAGAAGAGCACAAGGTGCAAGCAGTTGTACATTCAGGAGGAGAGTGAAGCCCCCAACCGTTCATTCAGCTACTTCTTGCCACTTGGATTCCACCTCTCATTTATTCCTCTTTGTGGTGAGTAACCATGCACTGGTGTGCCAGCATTATCACCTGAATAGCACCCAGAAGCAGAAATATAGCCTTGACGTTTCTGGTCACAACTGAGTCAGGGGGCAAAATGTTGGAAGTTAGAACTGACATATGGCAATATTGGAAGTATCAGACCACCAGGAATACTAGTCAAACATAAGATTTTTGCTGTTGCAAAAAATATCAATTCAGATTGCACTACAGCTAATGAAAGCAAAATTTGCATTCTACTAAAGCCAACAGCATCTTCCTGAAAACTGAAAGAGTACACTAAAACAAAATCAATCTTTAAAATGACATTGCTTAGAGCTAATATATAGTAAGAGGGTTTTGTTGATGTTTGAGCAAAAGGAGAGAATAAAATTAGAATTGAATGAGAGGAGCAGGAAGTTAGAAAACAATCCTTGTCTCTGCAAAACTGAAGCAGAATATTTGCTTCCAGTTTTACAATGTAGGGAGAAAACTGATGTGGATTATTTTGCTGTATACTTTTGCATCACATTGCTCCTGATACTGTTTATTGCATCTGAAAAGAGATTTCTTCTAGTGGAAAAAAAGGGGGAGGGCGGAAGGGAAGGGAAATTACTGGTGTTCTAGTATGAGCTTAATATGTATTTCCTTCAGACATTTGTAAGATTAAAGCTTTTTTTTCCCTTTTTTGTTTTCTTCCCACAGACCTACATAAGAGTTTATGTGGAACAGGCCTACCAAGTCCAAAATCTACGTCTCCAAAGCACTTGTTCAGTTACTGTCAAATTTTGGAAGCACCTAAATGTCATATTCTCTGAAGTTATTAAGACTAAATATCTCTGGGTGCCCTACAGAAGCTGGTAAGCATATCAACATTTAACTTGATGCTGTGACAAGAAACTGCACTGAGCCTTTATACTCAGGTATTTTGATAAATTGAATTTGTGCCCATTTTAAGGCCTTCTTACCTTGTTAGAGAACAAATGAAAATCAGGATTTAGAGTTTATTGTTGTGAGATATCAGTAACTTTAAAAAAAAAAGTTTCATCTTCTCCACAAAAAGGGGAAAAATATTTAGTGTTACATAAAAGATTAAATGTTGAAATTTGAATTCCTTAGTAGACCAGCGGGATTCAAAATAAATCTCAGCAAAAAATACTCCTGCTGATACAATTTATCTCATTTCATCTGATTTCCTTTTAGTCTGTAGTGAGCTTCATTATTTCAATAGATTGATTTATTTTTATAAATTTTTTTAGGTGTTGTTTATGTTAATGCACCACAGGAACTATGGCAAAATGGGAGCAGATAAACCAAAAGTTCTATTAGCCAGTGCAGACTGGAAATTAGACTTATTCTAGATTATGCAGGCACTGGAGCAGCATGACATTAATAAGCTAACTCATTCAGAACATGCCTTGAACTCCAGTTTGTGTTTTTGGAGTAAGGTAAGGTTTGCTCAGCTGCAAGCTTGCTGTATTACCAAGAGATGACCTGTTACTGTTTCATTCACTAGACACCCTTTCAGAAATGTTAAAAAATGCTTAAAAGCAGGAAGATGGGAAATACCAGTGCTTGATGAAAATGAAAGCAAAGCAATTCCAGCTATATTGGCCTATTTACAATAACCAATTCAGTAAAGGTCATTGAGCTTGAAGAACTCAAACCTTTCAGAAAGCCTGTGGTGAGGATCATTTGAAATCCAGTAACATGCAGCATCATGGCTGCACTTTTTGAAAAATAGTCTCATAAATAGAAACAGAAAATGAATGAGAGAGGGGGTTTTGTTTTGTTTTTCTTCCATGAAGTACTCTTTCCCTTTCTGTCAGCAGAATCATTTTTCTTTAATAATAAGTTAAAGTTATAAATCTTGGAACCTAAATTACTCTCATTACCCTGCATTTTGACAGTTGTCAGAAGTTTCTATGCAACATATTACAACATAGCTCATACGGAAACTTCTATAGAAAATGAGAGAAACTCTTTTTGTTGGAGCCATCTTAGTGGGATTTACTTACAATTTGAGTTATTTTAAGAAGTGTTTTAAATACATATAGTTAAATGTACATCATCCCACTCAAGACTTATTTGGGGTCTTACGTGCTTATTTTTCTTCTCATTTTTCTTTGGTTTGAAAAACAGAACGTAAGTATGCACCATTTCATTAATTAATAAATGCATGTGTTAGAGCAATTTTGTAACTATCTACTGTGTTTGTTATGCTCATTATCGAAACATATGTTTCACTATGCTCAGGCCTGAGTGATGGTTAACAAGAGTAACTCACAGCAGTCTTCAAGGTTTGGAAGTTTTTCATTCTACATTGTCACGGAGGGCAGCACAGAGAATATTTCTGAGGTTTTATCGTACAAAGTTCCAAGTGCTGCCCTCTGGTATAGAACAATATGGTTCAAGTCTCTGATTTAAAGTTTTTCATCCTAGATCACCTCACATCAGACAGTCTCTAAGAGTAAGAGATCTAAACGTTATCTCCATTTCATGCACGTTTCAGGTTGAATCATTCAGTTATAAACAGTATGTGATGTTGTGTTATGAAAGGTGTTTCATGTTTCTTATGAAGTTTTCCATACATTATCTGAACTTTCATCCTCAGGATGCTAATGTATTAGATTAGTCAACAACGGATTAGAGAGATCAACATGAAAGTTACTTTGCCATCTAGATAAGAAAATAGAATTTGTTAGCACTGAAGTGCAAACATTGACAAAAATAATGAAAGCTGCATTTTTATACAGTATTAGTTTAGTATGTAATTATAATTAGTATAGTTAAGTATAGTTTTGCAGGTGAAAAAGAGCTCTTCATATATGATTATTTTCAAGACAAGTAAGCAGGATAAAGATGAATATGAGGTCCATTTGAAAGATGAAGGAATCTCAAATCTTCATCTTGTGGAAAAATGGAATTGAATTACAAATGTTATGGAACTACACCAACACAGGGGAGCTTTCAAAGCATTTTCCTCTAGCAAACATGGTACTGATGCCCTACAAAACTAAATGGGGGTCCTGTGCTTCCAGGTATAACCCTTCCGCTCTGTTAGACTTAAGAGGAAGCTAAGGATTTGATATTTTTAGAAAAACAAAACCCATTGTAGAATATTGTAATGCCTATTAGATTTAAGGTGCAACTACAGTAATCATTTATAATTTTCTTCCACCACATGTTTTCCCTGCTTCATTTCAGTAATGGTCATTCATAGCCTCTTATTACTCTGAAATGGAAAAAAAAAACCTACTAGATCTAATTACATCCCTCTTACTTTCTTAGTTATTTATACAACATAGTTTTCTAACTGGAGTGGAAAAAACAGGGCTACAACTTCAGTTATTCTAGAAGATGCATTGTAGATGTGATTATAAAGTAGGGGAAGACCATGAAAAAGAAAAGCTAAAAGCTTCCCAAAGCTAAGATGCATTTTGTCTCTTCTAAGTATTTATGGATAACTTTAAGTTCCCTTATATATTCATATGCTGTCAGGTATGCTTCAAAAGAAAAGAAGTAGAGTTCCAAGTTTCCTTAAGATATATTTCTTTGTTTCCCTTAAAACCAAGAACAACTGTGTTGCCAACCTAATTTCTGTTGTGAAATTGCTTCTGTGATATATAAGAAACAAAAGAAGCATTTTACAGTCCAGGGAATTTCAGTGGTTCTTCCATGGCATGCTGCATTAAAAAAAAAAACAAAAGGAGAAAACAGCGCACTTACTTTTCCCCTTAAATAATTCTCAAGGCAATAGCTTTATGCAGGCCTTATGGACTTTCATGGAATTTTAATAGCTGTATTGTTGCATATGCATGAAAGTTCTCCGTCATTCTGCACTAAACTAGATACCTACACTTTAAATATTAGCTTATTGATAAGCCTAAAATGAATCAGTTTTAATATGGAAAAAATATCAGAACTCTATAGTTACCACTTTCCACTAATCAATTTAATAGTGTTGGTATTTTATTGTATTTAAACAAATATTCTATTCCATTATATGTGATAACAAAGGAGATATAACCAGTGGTTATTCACATAAATTCTAAACATGACAGGGCATTCTTAAGTTGTATTTTCAAAAGGGTTTTTATTTTCTGAATTCATCTATGTAGTACTGGTAGTAAGTGCGTAAATTTATAGTGTTGAGGCTACTGAAACACTATTCCTCTAGAACATACAGCTTCATGCATGTATGTCTAATCATTTTCCAACATAATTATGTTTAAAATAGTGTGGGTGACTAACCATGCCTATACATGCTCCTGATAATGTAGTTGATGTCAAATGAGGCAAGACTTTGGGCTGGGGAGACCAGCCGTGTCTCATTCAGAATGGTGGCATGTCATCTTTCCTGAAGACACGTTAGTATCTGCATGTCCTAGAATTCAGGGACATTACTCTACCTTGATCGCAACTCCGGGTTTTACTCAAGGGCTTCCCACTCTGTATCTCACAGATGCAATTCCAGTGGAAAAGAGCAAAGGAAAGGTCTGGGAGTAGGTTAACGGGAGGGCTGAAGAGTACAGAGGTCCAAACACATACAAAACTAGGTGTAATGAATTTGTTCAGAGCCTTTGTGTATTGTTTGTGGCTCAGTTCTAGTCCTATAGATGTTATATCAATGTGAAGGAGAAGTATTAACAAGGCAGATGATATCTTAATGGTTTGCATTGAAGACTATTGAGCAGTCACTCCATCATTTCAAAGGATAGAAAAGATATTGATCTTACTGACAGAGGTTCCTCCTACAGAAGTTAATAAGAACACTTACTTGCAGACATTCTTTAAATGTCTGTCAAAACATGTTCCTATGTAAGTCTACTTTTAGTATTCTGGTTTTCTTTACGCATTAGTCAATACCAGGAGAAAGACAAGCTTCATATACCTAGTTGAATAAGAGTATTCACCTTTCTTTTTTTTTTTTTTTTCCAATGGAAAGAAATTGTATAGTTGTGAGTCAGCCTGTTTAGTTTCATCTAGTTACTTTGTAGGTAGAATTTTGTAGTAGAATTTTGTACTTTGACTCAGGTGACCTCTGTGACTTTTGAAAAAATTGTTCCTGTTTCCAAAAATTGTGAAGCCTCTATATTTGATCTATTTTGTTTTAAAGAAATTAATGAGGAGGATAGATACCCAGGTTCAGTGCCTGGTTTTACTGAGTTGCCCTGTAGTCTTTGCTTAAATTGGACTTCCACTAATTATCTCAAAAAGAAACAGCTGTTTCTTAGTTATCTGTAGTTGTGTAGTTGAATCCATGTAGATAAGCGTTATGGTGAAGAGAGAACTGCCTGGCAATGGCAGCGGGTTTTGAAATGCTTTGTTTACAACTATGGAGTCCTATTCATCTTGAGTTAAATTTTTGAGAGAAAGCTGAAGGTTATTTTGTTTATTAATTCATATATACCTACTATATGCCCATAGGCACAGCTGCAACAGATACTTCTTGTCAAAAGAATTTAATCTACGTGTGCATTTATATTAACAGAACATATCAAAGTATTGCATTTGCTGTGAGATATGATCCTTCTGTGCATGAAAATATTTTATTTCCTAACTAGTCATGCTGGAGGCTCTGAAATGAAAGTTCTCTTTGTCTAAAGAAAAAGGCCAATGGATTTATCATCTTTGGTCTCCTTTAAGATTTAATCTAGATTCCGTTTCAATCTATATTTAGTTTAAATCTAAAGAAAAAATGAACACAGTTCAGTTCTGCATTGACCAGAATTTATAGATCTGAAAAAAATGGGGACTCATTATTGTCAAGTGTCATTTTTTTTGCATTTCAGGTGTCAAGTTTTTCCTTATATCTTATAAATAATATAAATAATTTCTTACCCTTTGTAGTTATCACAGTGGTTTATTTTTTTGCCCTGTATTAATAATGAACATCTTTTTGGCCATAGCCATAGTAAGTATGTAAACCAAAATATTTTTCTCTTACTACGGCTGTTTTCCCTATGTATGCTTGAAGCACAGTAGCAGTGGAATGTAAAGGAGACATAATGCTTATTGTCCATTAGCCACCTTTCATATAGTACTAAATCGAGTTTCAAATGAGGGAAACAGCTTGTGAGTAATTTCCTGGCAAAATCTAATCTTTCTGCCTATATTTCTGAAATTCCTACCTTATTGAAATGTAACAGTTTTTTTACAAAAAGACAAAGAAAACACCACTGTAGAAAGGAGAAAAGTAAGTGTGTTAGGAAATAAATATTAATGCTGACCTTCTAATGAAAAGTGCATACGAACAAAAAGAAATTGGTAGGACATTCTAGTGTATATTTCCTTGTATTCCTCATACCATTCACTGCTGAATCTTTTTCTGTTTTGATTTCATGCAATAGCTTTATAAATGAAAATGCCCAGTCTAACCATTTCTGTTTCATCAAGTTAGCCTGTTAGAATACTATCAGAAGAAGGGAGTAATGATGCATAAAAAGATCGAATTGATAACACAACAGTAATATTTTTTTGGATACAGGGCAACTACAAAATGGGGAAAAGGTTTTGTTTCTATTATTAAAAGCTTGCTGAGTCAGCGAGTGCTTCAGGGAAGAGTAGAAAACTTCAGTCATCCATTTCAGTATTATTTGAGTACCCAGAAGTGCTATAAGAGCTGCTGGAGACCCTGGGTTTCAGATCACAATTGCAGCCCTTCACGACAGCTTTCAATTAAAATGGTAGATGTTTGTGTGTTTTCCCACCCACCCCCTGAGCCCAGTACTGTGAATGGAAGCCTGTTCCTAAACCTGACTTTTTGATGGTTAGAAATCTTTTAGTAGGCAGTTTGCATCCACTCTTTCTTGTTCCAGTGTTGTTCTCTATAGTTACTGTTCCTGCTCTGAATCTGTTTATGGAGAACTTTCATAGCTCTTTTCTCAATCTTTATCTTGCTCTCTCAATGTCTATTTGATAAATCTGCTACCTATTGTATTCAGGATTATTCTACAGTCTGTCTCTGGCAAGTCAGTCTCCTATAATGATGTGATTCTTCATAGTATCAATTTTTGTAATAGAATTACATAGATCTCTAATATATCCAGCATACCTAACATATCTATGCAGGGTACAGGCAGGAGGGAAGTGGACCCCACTAAACTTCCTTTACTACCTTTGCCAATTTTCTTTATTTAAATTTCCTTCCTGAAACTGATTCTTTTTTTACTATTTAGTTGATCGTCAGCAAAAGGTTGGATGTTTTGTGTCTTCACAATGCAGAAGATATGTTTTCTTATTGCCATTTTTTGCCTATATCAGGTGGCAGCATCTTTTAATTTCAATCCATGTCGTTATATTAAAATGGGTAATATCACTGCCATGGATAGATACTGTAGAAAATCAGATACTACTGAGTGGGTGAAAAATGTCTAGAAAGAAAAAAGTCATATGCTGATAGAAAACTTGCTATCTAAATACCATATTGAAAACGTGGTATGGAAAGCAAAAACTTCTTGCTCTACATTTAATATGGTCGTAGATGTCCTTCTAATGTTGTTATCAGGCCTCTTGTGTCTGGATGAACCTGATGAGGATACGCTGAGAGAATTGAAAATGGGCAAGACAATAAAAAAATCAGATCTTTAAGAACTGATATCTTCTTAGCTAAACATGAACATTTGTTAATTAGCAATTTTCATCAGTTTAAAAGTATATGTTGAGTCCTGTATTAGGGAGTAACTGGGGTAGAGGAATGACAGCTGTATTTTTGTTAAGGACTACCACATAAAAATGTGTAATATTTCTGTAGTGACGTAAATGTAGTTCTCCATAATTAAGCTGATTCGTAGCAATCTAAGAATACAAAGGCCAATGCAAAGGTGTCAAAGCAGCTGCTTTAGGTTTTATCAGGAGAGGAGACAGCCTGGAGAATCAGTTATAATAGGTTCCCTCATGGACCCCAATTATGAATTCAATGAGGCAGAGAGAAAAGGTTTTTGCTATTTGCCTTTCTAACAGACTTTAGAATAGAAAGTGTTAGTGCTATGGGAAAAATACTATGGGGTTTTTCTCATGCTGTACTGCTCCACGGGAGAATGAAATTTGATGGATGAGGAAGGGATTGATTTTGTGCAATTTAAGATGATATGATTATGTTTGTTGCTATTGAAAATTTAGTGCTCTGTCAGAACCACCAGAGAATGTAGCTTGCGAATTGAGACAGTTCCTCCTCCCACACTTACCTTAACCACTTGGCTAAAAACTGCAGTTTCACTTCTCATTCTTACCTGGTGAGAAATAGATCTTAATTTCTGAACTAAACAAAATTTCATAGGTGGTATTTTTATTGTTGGTATTAGGTATAATTACTTCGAAATGTTTTCAGATGCTTTAAGGTGGTGACTTTTAGTCCACTTTCAGAGAAAATGCAAATAATTTCATAAAAACAGGATGAACATTTTTACCAGAGCTCTGTAACATCAAACAGAAGATCATTTAAACCTATATAGCCTGGAAGATGAGAATAAGATATAAACCGGTTTTTAAGTGGGTATATCAAATGTGTGCTACTTTAATGGCAAGTACACATGATACAATACAAGGAGAGAGTTATTTTATCACTATGAATGTCTCTTCATCGTTACAGACAAGCATTTCTTCATGACAGGGAGGACTTCAGTTTTGCCTGCTCATTTGTTCTAGGCCCTCACACAGGGCTGCTAGTTATCTCTGTGTTAGAAAACCTTCCATGGGAAACTGATACAGTAGCAAAGATCCAAATTGTTTTCATGCATTTTCTTGCCTGTCTCCCTTTTCAAATGTATAACTGTTTGCATTTGAAGTTTTGTTTTGTCTTTTGTTTTAAGAGATGCTAATGACTTGGGGATAATTTAAAATCACAGCAAAAAAAAAAATCAGAAAAAGTGATTCAGATTGAAAAAAAAAAAGTATATCACGTGAAGAAGGTTGTAAAGTAGCTAGCTATAGAAACGTACAATATAGTTATTGGCAGGAAAGTGTTCTTTTTTTAGTGTTTTTAGAACAAGGTAACTTAAATCTCTTAATATCTGCTCCATCTTCAGCTTTTAAATTATTCATGTAATTTGCAATCTTTAAACGTAGTTTGCAGATGACTTTAGCTGCATTCTGTTTCTCTCTCTGTGCTGTAATGCATATTGCTATTGCTGTTATTAATAACTATTAATAATAAATTCCTATAAGCATTGCTGTTTAGGGCAGGGTAAGGAAAGGACTCTGAAATTTATGTCATCCTATATAGTTAAATATTTTTGTCATGCGAGTAGAAAAATAATTGTAAAGCAAGAAAACAAAAGGTGTAGGCACTCTGCTTCGTGTCATGTGCCCCCATCCCCTGCAATGTTCCCTGGACAAAATCCAGGGTAATGACTACCCATGTGGTAATCTAATGTCAGATATTTTGTGCCAGAATGTCCTGATTCTGATGAGGAAAACTTAAAATGTAGAGCAAATATATACTTATTTTGGTTCTGGAACCATAGTCTGCAGTATAACCATCTCCATTATCTGCAAAGACAAAATGCCAAATAAAGGCACACAATGAATATAAACAGTGTAGCTTTCAGCTACAAAGATGAAGAAACTTATGCTTTTGATTCTCATGACCCCATTTTCAGAGTGTCATACCTCAAACTTGGTCAGACTGTGTTTCTTACATCGGAATTCTGCACGTGCATAGGAACAGAAATCTTTTTTTTTTTTCCTATTTAATTTGTTGTACAAGAAGCAGCTATTCTACGTGGGCACTGATTTCCCAAGAAATGAAGGGTAAGGGTCCAAGATGTTGTTTTATCTTGGTATTAGGTGAGTTTATTTGGAGGAACCCTCTGCACTTTCAGCAAAAACTACTTGTCTGCTATAAATACATACTGTCTAGTGCCTAGAAAGAACATGGTCTGATTCAGTGCAGGATTTCTTTTTGGACTCAGGCTGCTGTAGAACTTGGTAACAAATCCAGCATACTTGTGAATGCCAAGGGTGTAACAGTCTATAGCTGACAGGCCATTAATGGAATGCAATATCATTTTGAATGCAAATAATCTTTTTTTATCCTTGTAGTTCAATTAATGACTTCCACAAAGATACCAAAATCACATAGTCCCAGTATATTTTTAATAGGTAATTAATAACAAAGCTACAATAATGCCAGCCTCATGAAGTTCAACAAGACCAAGTGCAAGGTCCTCCATCTGGGTCGGGGCAATCCCAAGCACCGATATAGGCTGGGCAGTGACTGGCTTGAGAGCAGCCCTGAAGAAAAGGACTTGGGGGTGCTGGTGGATGAGAGGCTCAGCATGAGCCGTCAGTGTGCATTAGCAGCCCAGAAAGCCAATTGTATCCTGGGCTGCATCGGGAGAAGTGTGGCCAGCAGGTCAAGGAAGGTGATTCTCCCCCTCGGCTCCACTCTTGTGAGACCCCGCCTGGAGTACTGCGTCCAGCTCTGGAGCCCCTGCTACAAGAAAGATATGGACGTGCTGGAGCTTGTCCAGAGAAGGGCCACAAGGATGATCAGAGGGCTGGAGCACCTCTCCTATGAGGACAGACTGAGAGAGTTGGGGTTGTTCAGCCTGGAGAAAAGAAGGCTCCAAGGAGGCCTTATAGTGGCCTACCAGTATCTTAAGGGGGCCTACAAGAAAGCTGGTGAGTGACTTTTTAGGATGTCGGGTAATGGTAGGACTACATGGAATGGATTAAAACTAGAGACAGGATGATTCAGACTGGACATTAGGAAGAAGTTATTCACCATGAGGGTGGTGAGACACTGGAACAGGTTGCCCAGAGAGGTGGTGGAAGCCCCATCCCTGGAAGTTTTTAAGGCCAGGCTGGATGGGGCTCTGAGCAACCTGATCTAGTGGGAGGTGTCCCTGCCCATGGCAGGGGGCTTGGAACTAGATGGTCTTTAAGGTCCCTTCCAACCCTAACAATTCTATGATTCTATGATAATACCAGCTAAATAGTGAAAATACAAACCATCCATTTGTGGAACATTATTCTTTTTATTTTCTCATACTTCTATTATAATTCTTTGTGCAAGTAGGCTAAGAAGTTTGCAGGGTGACTTAGAGAAAGAGCTAAATGCTCTAAGATGTAGTTGTCAAGGAGTGGTTACTCTGCTTTCCATTCTCATGTGAATGAGCCATTCTGAGATGCAAACAAGCTTTGGCAAATCAAAAAGCTGTTACATACATCTTTAAGATTGACTCTGTGGAAGAGTCAGCAGCTAGAAACAAGAATTCAGTCTGATGGCATATTTCTTTAATCAGCATAAGGATTTATTTGATATGTTTCCTGATACAGGATATACAGTCTGATAATCCTTAGCCAACAAAACTGGCTGTGGTACTATGATCTTGCTGCTGGTGTGCACTGCATACAGATTGCTTAAACTAAATTGATCTTCCCTTCCATGTTCTCGTATGTACTTCACAGAGATGGAAACAGGCAGATTTGCCTTTGCTAACTGTGTCATTCACTTTGTTAGCCATGTAACCAGAGTTCATTATATGATTATTGCAAAGTAGAAATGATAAAAATAATCATAGTATGAACAGTGTAAAGATGCGTCCTAATGAATATTCAAATTGAATTGGGTTAGAACACACTTGTTATTAAACATGACTGTAAATGGCACTAAGTGATCTCAGAAAGAATTATTGCTTCTTCACATTAATGTTTTGACCATGGGTAGTCCCTGAGGCAAGGAGCACTTTTTCTGAATGTGTTTGAGTGGTGCCACCCAGGATTGGAAAAAGTTTCATAGTCCCTTCAGATCTTGAACTGATTAGAAACAGAATTATTTCATTAACTTTGTTCTTGGGCACATTCCTCATTATATTACAGAGCTACATAGTAAGAGCAAGGAAGGAAATGGGAAATATTAGAAGCTCTGGATTTTCTGCCACCACTATGAGCAGCCTGCCTTTGTGCAGCAGATTCTTCTGAGCAAATTGTTTTCTGCTGTGATGAGATGTCAGGCAGGTGGTCTAGTTTCCAACAATAGTTTCCTCACCTGCTGTAGAATAAGTTGGTAGAGTTTATCTGTGACAAGCAAGTAAACAAATGGCAATTATATATTTAGTTTCTTAAAACCACACTTAAATATTGGTGGTTCTTTTTGGGAGGTCAAAATCCTTATTGCAAGTGATTGTTATCTATTGAATGTGATAATCCTTGCTAATGCATGGAAGATGGTATAGATGTGTGGTCCCTTTGGAAATTCTGCTTCAATTTAAAAAAAATTCCATATTTCAAACATGACATTTTGCACAAGCTGAGGAAAAAAAAAATCAATGGAAGGAAGATTATCAACTTGATCAATTTGATAAGTGATTTTTGAGTTCTGACAGCTATGCCCAACTCTGAGATGAATGCCAAATCTTATCCTAACCCAGTTCTATTTACACCTCAGGATGTGAAAAGCATTTCCACTTGTTACTGAGACTGTAACTTTATTTACAGTATTCAGAAGACTAATAAATCAGTGTTTGTAAGGTATTAAAAGGTGCTATCTGAAACTCAAGGGTTCTTATTGTCTTACCTTTTACAGGTACGTACTGAAAAGTCAGGAAGACTTACATTTTTTTTTTTTTACTAAATTGTTGAGGATACTGTATGTATCTAAATAACAAATCTTGCTGTAGTACTTTTGTCACTTGGTATCCCAGTGAAATAATTAAATTAGAGTTTAGGAAAATGTTTAATACTGAGTGACTGTATCCCTAGTTAATAAGCTTCCTAAAGCTTCCTAATTGCACCTAAATCACTGCAAAGTTGGTGCTTTCAGAATTGAAAATTACAATGTAACTCTAATATATCACTATAATATCAGTACATTTCAAAATTATCCTGAAGCATTCTCAAACAATGTTTCTATCTCAGCTTCTTCCTCTAAGTACTCCGATTTACTTTTTGTACTGTTACTACCAGCAATAATGTCTTAAGTCTAAGAGAGAGAACTCCTTCAATCTATAAGTTGAAAATTAAATGAGATATTTAGCATATGATAACCAAAAATCAAATAACTTTTAGAGTATTGGGAGATAAGACCATTACTTCTTTCTAGCCTTGTTTATATTTTAAAATATTCCAAGCAGTCAAGAGAGACCAAACTTACGTTGATGCATGATTCTGTTTTGCTCATGAGTTTTCTAGTTTAGCTTTTCATTTCCCTGGCATTCTGGGGTAGTAGAAAGGGAGGGATGAAATTAACATGCATTCCCCATTCTGCATGAAACTGTTGAGCCTGTGTAATTCTATGTTGTTACTGCTTGAGGAATTCTCCTGATGGGCATATTACACAGTCCACCTTTTCCAATCTTTCTGAACAGTGGTTTGGGGGTTTGGATTTTCTTTTTGTCTGTTGTTTGGGTAGTTGTTGGTTTTGTGTTTTGTTTTGTTTTGTTTTTTTCTTCACTCCAAGGAGAAAGAGAAAAAGGAATTTTTGGGGAGAGTTGTTCTACCACGTTCTGAAGAGAATTGGTAAATTCTGTAGAAAACAGGAGGGTAGATGGTTCAGAAGGTCTCATCCAATTCTTCTTAGGAAAATAATTCAGTATTCTAGATCTGTGTCTCAGCAAGTACTTTAAAATACAGAAAATTTTATTTAATTTCAGGAAGTGCTCTTTTCTTCTTAATGGCAACCCCCTAAAATTTAAAAGCCCATAAAATCTGCAATTACACAGAAAATTTAGAAAAGAAAGTAGCGTAGTACTTCTAAATACTGCACTGGTAATTGGATATCAGATGGCATAGCTACTACTGATTATTGACTTCTCTGTTCTTCATCTACTCTAACTGCTTAAAGGATAACAGAAAATGTCACTGCTTTCCCTGAAGGTAATTGGAAAATCTAATTTGTCTTACAATCTTTCAGTGAAGCTAAAGATAATAAATTAGGAAGTATATTTTTCTACTCTTCATGGACTCCTGTGTGGACTCCAGCTGCTTGGAAGGCAGCTATCAGTGAAGGCAACATTTTAAACTGAGCAATGCACGTGCAAAATGGTAAAGGATGTTAGTTAAGTTTTACTTCAAATGTACTCCTGATACAGAGCTGTTTTGAAAAAAGTACAAACTATAACCTTATATGTATTAGGTGTATTTCATAGATGTTGTAAGTCCTTTCTCCTTATTGAAATACTTCCCTTACCCTGACCCCAATGAAATCCAAATTCCACAACAACCGGGAATTTAGTATATTTCTTCCAGTATAGCATTTCCCTGAGCATCTGTACCTAATTCAAAGTAGCAATTGTGAGATTTACATATGTATGATGCCTTCTTAATGAAAGATCCTTAAAGTTTTTCATATAATATAGCAACATTAAATTAATGACTGAAATACAGCCTTTTCCAGGAACTGTGACCATTGTCTGTCAGTAAAAATAAATACAATTGTTTTCCTTTTTGTACTAAAAAGAATAAATAGCTGGACTTTTAATGGGAGTTTCATGGCCTGAGATGTGATTTTCTTAGGGGTTGCAGAACCTCATAGCTTGTCAGAGGCAAGGCTCCCAAACTGGCAATGTGTCGCCAGTTTGAGCTAACAGCAAAGCTGTGCACGTATTCCTCATAGGCAGACACACACACAGACATACACACACAGGGCTGTGGAACAGGGAATCCCGCACCCAGGAAAAATTAGAAATGCAGTTTAATGAGAAGGCAGGACAGACTGTGCTGATCAGGTGCAAGGCATGACCAGACAATGTATGGACCAGCCCTGTTTAACGTGCACTGTAAGTGTGCAGTGAAATGCAAATAGGTGGTTGTTTCATTTTTTTTTTTTTTCTTGTAAAACCTCATAATTCACTAAGAGACAGGCAAGAAAATTGTCATTCATGTAACTGGTTGTCCTGGTTTCAGCTGGGACAGAGTTAATTTTCTTTCTAGTAGTTGCTGTGTTTCAGATTTGGTACGAAAGGGATGTCAATAAGGCATATTGGTTTAGTTGTTGCTAGGTGATGCCATTTTTCAAGGACTTTTTTTTCAGCTTTCCATAGAAGCTGAGAAGGAGCCTAGACAGAATGATGGAATGGACAATGGAATATCCCGTTCCACAGATGTCACGCTCAGTATATAAGTGGGGGTTGGCCAGGGGGCAGGAATCTGTGATTACTGCTCGGGACGGTGCCAATTCACCGGGTGGGGAGAATGACTTGTGTCATTATGTTTCTTGTCATTATTATTATTTTCTCTTTTTGTTATTTTTTATGTTAAACTGTCTCTATCTCAACCCACGAGGTCTTTTTCCTTTCCCTTTCCCCTCCTTTTCTCCCTCTTCTCCCTGCCCTACTGGGGGACAGGGGAGAACTGCGGGAGTGTCTGCGTGGTCCTGGCTGCCAGCTGGGGTTAAACTATGACACCAGTGGCTGGCAATATGGATTAAGCAGAGGACAACTGAAAGCAAAGAATGCTAAAGAAATGATGCAGTAATAAAAACCTTTTTGTCACACCTTTTGAAGAATACCAAGGGTGCAATCTGAAAGATAATGCATTACAGTGTTCTGCAGTATTTGTAAAGTGTGGGACTGAAGAAGCTAATAATTTGTGTGTGTGCAAAATTTGTATTTACCTTGCCCTGTTTGTTTTCTTTTTCTCATATTTATGATTCTGCAATTTCGGCATGCTTGGTCTACTTGGGGACATTAACTTTGCCATTTTGTGTGCAACAAATAACTCTGTCTTTGAGTATATCCGTGCTGTCGGATCCCAAAGTACAGACTACGCAGATGCTATAATTATTTGAAAGGCCACTTATATCCTAGGATTTGGTTTTTACTTCCTCTACTGAGTGAGAGTAATTTTAATAACTGGTGAAGAAGCAAGAAAATTGTTTTTATTTCCTTCTAGTGAAAAATATTTACTATTAGGATTGTATTATTCATAATCCAAAATTCTTAAAAAGTTTATCACTTAGAAGCCTACCGAACACCAAAAAGTTTTCTGAAAATTTATTTCTTAAAAACAGATACCTGATTTAAAGGACAATTTTGCACTGATGCTTTCTGCATTTTGTGCTATATATGCATATATTCTTTTTCAGTATATAATCTAGTAACTATGACCGTCCACACTGAGAAGTGTCCTCGTAATTCACATGTCATTCCTATAGTTTTACAGGGCTATGTTCTGCTGCTTCTTTAAGAAGAAATACAGCAATTAGTACTTAGTAAATTATTTAAATGTTGGCTGACATATAGTATATGCAGAGGACAGCTGAGAGAAAACAGAGATAAGGGAATTCTAACATAAAAAATGCCTTTTAACAGAGCTTTGGAAGAATGTCAATACTGGTATAAAAAGGGTAAGGGATTACAGTTTTCTGCAATATTAATGTTTGGTGCAGAAGAGCCTTGTACTGTGTCTGTGTGGGTGGGTACAGCTATCAAAGCATGCAATGTGATGAGGAGTAAAAGTCAGGGAACAAGAAGTGAGAAGCTCTGGCACCATTCTGCTGCTTTTCCAGGAGAAAGAAGCTGTGAAGAGCTAAGTAAACAGGGGAAAGACTGGGGCATCCATGGGAGCTGGCTGGAAAGAAAAGCTGAGATATGCTACTTCTGCTGTGTGAGGAGCCTAAAGAAAGTTGCCAGTGAGATTCCTACAAAATGGGAAGGACACTTAACTCCACCAAGCCAAAATTGAGGTTAATTAGGAGCTTAGAGGGAAAGCAACCCCTCCATCCCTGCTGTTGTCTGTGTTTCTATCCTGATAGGTTTCCATGCTATGTAGGTAGTTTTGGTATTTCATCGAGTTCTGTTAAAGCTCCCCAGTGAGTACTGTCTGGATCTGGTGTTGTGCTAACCTTTATTTGGACTGTGTACGCTCTCTTCTATAGAAGGGTTCCCAAGTTAGGACCTCCACAGTTTCTTCCTCAGAGAACCGATTCAAAGAATTCACTTTGCTTCTTGGCAATAATTTTGTCCTTTCGCAGTACTGTCTTTATACCATGAATATCAATTGGCATTATACACACTTTAGCAGGCTCTTTCTTTCTGAGGTGTTCAAAGAAGCATTTAGAACTAGTTTTGATCCCTGTATCTAGTTGCTCCTCAAACTCTTTTTTTGCCCTTCCTAACTATATTTTTAAATTTAATATTCTGAAGTTTAAGATCCTTTCTTTAGACTTCCTTTGGTTAAAATTTTGGTATTTTAAGGTTATCTTGTTATTTCTATCCCATGCATAGGACTCTAGCTTTTGAGTGGAAATGTTTCTGGGTGAATTGTTGTAAACCTTCCCCTATTAAATGAAAATTCAGCACTTTAAGATAAAACAAAACCTCTCTAAAAGCACAAGACCAGCTCTTTGCCCTCAAGACCACTCTCACCAGTATGTGAAAATCCGTGTTAAATTTTATGAACAAAACCCTTCCCTTACCAAAAGAACTCTGGAAGTAAAAAAGCTTTGCAGAGAAGATCTAAAAAGCCATCGGCACATAAGCCTAAGAATAATGTCATAATTTAAAATTTTTTTTTTACTAAAAAATTATCTTGAAGGAAAGTAAATAGAAAAAGCATATTGTGCAAGCCGTAACCTTCCTAAGTCACTTTCTGTGCATTGTATTTTTCCCATCTTTACCTCCTTGAATATGAAAATTCTAAACTTTTTTCCAAAGCCGCACTTACTAAAACATCCTAAGCCTATTTTTGTTCTTTTAACAATAAGTACAGTAAATAAATTACAGTATGTTTTCTTTTCATAGCATGGGCTGTTAAGCAGTTTTCTTAATACACTTTACATAATTTTTCAAATAGTTTTCTGTATACTGATATTCCCTTGCTTGTTGTTTCAGGATGCTGAAAATTCTCAAGTTTACTACAGTTTATGCTTATATTTGTTATATGGTATAAATGTAATATGACATTAATGTATCTATTGCCTGCAATGTTTTCATAACTGTTTCCAACAGAATACCTTCTGAGCCAAAGGCATGCGTCAAAGCTGTATTCCTCACTCTCCGACATTATTTGTATATGTCTAGACAGACTATCAGTTGACCAGGTGTCCTGGTTTGAGGTATCTTTGCAGAGCACTGGATTAATAGTCCCAAGTCATGCAAGTTACTGCAGGAAAAGGAAAAATGCAGTGAAAGGCCCTTTAAGACTGCAGAAACAGTAAGACCCTACAGATAGAGCTGTGCTATTTTTATCACGTTAGAGACTGGTTTTTGAGTAGTGGATATGTTTCAACATATTCACAGCAGGATGTTCCTTATCTGTGGAGTTTGGGGCTCAAGTGTTCCAAGAGTTTTGTAAAATAATAATGAACTAGATGACGTTGATATGAATAATGCATGTTAAGCTGGAGACAAAGCGAATTTCATGGGTTTTATGGGACCCGTATTGCTAATACTGATCCACTTGTACCAGAATAAGGAATTCTCTTTTCTGGAGTTGAAAAATCTGAGTGTCCGTGCTCTCAGCGCTAAGAAATACATTGATAAGCTGTGCAAAGGGAAAATAATTGTACAGTTGTCAGCCAGTCACAGTTGTGTCTGAAGACCAGGGTTACCTGATTTCACGAAAGTGCATTGCGGGTCCAGGTACCTGGATACCTGTTTTTCTCAGTTTCCGTAGATGTAAAAAGACAAAAACACATTGACAAAGTCATTAAACCATCATAGTTGGCATAATTATAGAGAGAAAAAAAAAAAAACGGCCTTAGTGCTTAAGTTCCAGTTTCTAGTCAAACTCCAGTCATCACACTGAAAGAATTAAACACCATGGCTTCTTGAAAATGTGTTGAACTTTGCACTTTTAAGTTGAAAGGATTTATTAGGTCCTTCATAGATGCTTAAAGTTTATAAGAAGTTATATGAAAGGGTGTGAATATTCAGTAAAGATGTTGTGAGAAAGACCTATGAAGTACATTGAATCATAGAATGGGTTGGAAGGGACCTTTAAAAGTCATCTAGTCCAGCCCCCTTGCAGTAATCATTGTGGTGGTTTTGTTTTGGTTTGGTTTGTTTTTTTCCCAAGACCTAAAGGCAAGGGTATAGCTGAGATGTCTCTGGAGCTTATTTGGGGTCTGACCATCTCAGAGAGCAGCAGTATGGCATATGGCTCTCCATTATTCCACGAGGAATCCATACAATGATTCACTACGCCTAGAAAAAATTATTACTGAATGATGAGGTAGGACAACAGTCAATGTTTTTTTTTTTTACATTCTCAGTTTTTGTTGTTACAGAATATGCTTTTCTGCCTGCTGGACTGCCGTGAGACTAGATCGCGTTTCCTTTCACCCGCTTGTGTGAAAATGTTCAAAGAGTCACAATTGTGCCTTAAGCCTGAACATTCATTGGGGCATGTATTGGTAATGAAAGCTAAAAATGTTGAAACGTAAGAGGGACTGAAACCCTCTTGGGTTTAGTGGTTTAGCCAGTTGCCTGTGCATCATTGAATACTGGAAGCTTGACCCTGTGACAGCCTTTGGCATGGAGCTGCAGACTGTAGGAACACAGCTGCTAAGGAACCAAGCAAGCAAGCAAGTGAAAAAAAGGAAGGCAGGATTCTGCTGACTGTTTTTCTGAGGAACCTCATCAGAATCAAGCCATCTCCATAAAATATTGAGCTGGAAAACACCGGTAAAATCATACCTCCAAATTTTCCAACTGACTCTAAAACCCAGAATTATACTTCCAGTAATGTTGTGTTACTTAATAATTGTTTTGGTAACAAGAGCTCAAGGCAGATAAATGATCAACAGTTTATACATTAGAGCCAATGCTGATTGTCTGAACTCTCTGGAAAGGATCACTTTAATTTTATTTTCTTTAATTTTATTTCTGCAAATTTTGTCAAGCATGAAACTGAAACATAGGAGGAAGTGTGTCCTTTTTCCTCAAAATCCAGAACTGCGCTGTCTTCAGGTGGTAGCAGCTTGCTTGCGATGAGATCACTCCAGTGCCCTAGATACTGAGGCTTAAAATATTTGGGTGAACTAATAATAACAATAACTAGAGCCCATAGATACAGAGTTACCTGTTTTATGAATATATACATACTAGATATAAACCTAGGAATCTATTTAGATTTATTAGATAGGGGGAACTTCCTTGATCTAAATGACGATATTAAAAACTATAGTAAATCTCTTTATTCTACCTATCTATTCTACCTATTTTATAAAACTACCATTAGATTTCAACACAGCAAAGCAAGAAGGAGGAACCTTTTGGACATGCATTTCTTTACAGAATTTGGGACACTAAGACTAAACTGTGTTGTGTAAAGAATTTAGAATTCATCAGGCTGGCCTTCATTCTGATAGACCTTACAAACTTAAATGAAACAAGTGTAAAACAATCCTTCTAGGTACTATGCACGTAAAATCCAATTGTGAACACTTACCACAAAACACACGATACATGAATGCCAAAGGCGAGAGAGCACCAATTAGGCAAACTGCCTTCCAGATGGTGCCGTCTCTGATTTTGTATAATTGCTTGAAATGATGCAGTGAAAAAAACACAAACAACCAAAAAACAAACACACAAACAAAAGAAAGTAAGTGAAAACCGTGCTGCAGTCTAGATATATTATCTAAAAAAAAAAAAAAAAAGACTCAAATCCATGATAGTTAGCTTGCACTTTAATTTTAGGAAGATACTATGTGAGAGAATTCATGATGCTGAAACACTCATGGCAAATCTGCAGTAGGACCAAGTTCTTTCACAACTGTATTTAAAAGGAGCAACTCAGCAGCAATTACACAGAGCTTTCAGATTGCCTGAATGTGAAAGAAGTATTGCATATCTCTGGGGTGCTTCATCATCATTACATGATTATAGGACTATGAAGATATGCATCTGTGTTTGGTTTAGTCCTCTGAGAGAGGCTCTTGCTCTTCCTGCTCTTTGACCACTCAGAGTTGTGAAGTGAAACCGTCAATAGGTGTGGATCTGAAAAGTCCCTTGCTGGAATAAATGTAGTGGAGAGATAGAACAGCACAGTGTCATTTTTTTCCCCTCATTTCTCAGTTTATTGGCTCTGACAGCGAGACGCATCAAGAGAGAATGGGCATTGTGGAATTTGTGGTTTGTTGCATGATAATTCTTGCAAACCTTGGTTACTTTGCCAAAAACCCAAAAAATGTTTAGAACCTATCATAGAAGCAAAGGGAAGAAGTTCACTGGATAAGAAACAATCTTTAACTGCTTATATTGATGATATGCTTTAATGGTTGGAGAGAGAAAGAAACCCATTGTTTTCCTCCTTACTCATGTTCCATTGTGTAGAAATGGCATTTGTAGAAGCTATTCAGTGCTATAAACAACCATTGCATGTAGGTTGGCTCTCTGCACTTCTTCTGTTTGAAATGTGCTAAACTTTGGCTATGGAGAGGTTCAAGGATAGGCTAAATTTCTGCCTCTGAATGATACCCTGATCATGTCCCAGTAAAGCGCTTTAATGCTTTTACATTTTATGGAAGAAGCTGCACTACTGTTCTCCTCACTGTGGGAGGGAAGAGCTGAGAACTGGCTTCTTTTCTCCACAGACCTCTGCAGCATTCAGTTCTTTGGGCTGATATTAGGAATTGGATTTTCTTCTTCCTGTCTCCTGAAGTAGAAGTAATCTGAGTTTTTTTTCTCTTGTTTTCCTTGTCTCAAAACCTTGAAGTGAAATTGTAAAAACAGAGCTGCACAATAATATAGTACAAAATTACCCGTGTTCTCATTTTTGTCACTGGAAACATTTTTCCCAATGAACCAATCTTCCCGTAATATATATCAGGCAGAATATCTCTCACTCTACAGAGTTTGGAAGTGAGTTTTGATTTTCAGAGTATACAATACTTAGCAAACTGATCACTATGCGTGTTCTAGTGGCAAAGATTGTAGGTTTTTTGATTGGACTCGATGATCTCAAAGGTCCTTTCCAACCATGAAGATTCTGTGTTTCACCAGAAGTACCTTTCCTTCATTCTTGCAGAGCTTCCTGAGTACATCCTCTCTACGTGTGTATGGCAGCAAGGGGTGGTCAACAGGCCACGCGCTCATTTCCGTCTCCCTCTTTTTTGTCTTGTTTTTGTTTTGATGAGAAAGCAGATGGAATATGGTTTTCATCGTATCCATATTCATTGGAAAATGGATGTTCCTGTAAGCAAAAATCAATGGGCCAAACCGTTCATAGGCAAAGTGCCATGGAAATGTTCTCTGAGAATACGATAAAACTGATATAGAGAAAAGTGCTTGTGTCTGGTATCCAGGGTACAGAGAGCTAGTCTATGGTGAGCTTGTGTAAGCCCTGATTTAAAGAGTGATCCTGATATTTGCTAGCATTGTAGAGGGAGGATACCATCCAAATGGGGAGCGAAGCAGAGACAGGGGTAAAAGGGTATCTCATGTGACACAGAAGTGCATGGCACACAAACCAGTACTAAAGGAAATGATCTAAAGCTAATAGCTCCCTTACACCTATATATATTATATAGAAATTATTCCCAATTAGGAAGACTTCAATTTAACTAAGCACTATGTGATGAACTACTTTTTTTTTTTTGTCAGCCCTGAACCCACACCAGCTGGGGTTTTTTTTGCTGCCTTTTAGTCTTGTATTTGGAGAGGTAGTGAAAAATCAGATCCAATCCACTGTCTGCATGTTACTTGTGATTTTGTAGACTTTAGTCATGTGGTTTTTTGATCTAAATCTCCTTTGTTATTAAAGCAGCTCCATATGTTATTGTCCTTTTCCAATTCTATATCATGTTTCCAAGATATGCAGCCACTGACTTGTGCATTGTATTTAAGCTGGGACAGACCATGAATGGTAGTCACATTTTATTTCTCTGTTCCTAACCATAATTCATATCTTCAGCTTGCTATTGATTGCTATTCAACGGTAAGCTGAAATGTTCAGAGAACAGTCAATTATAACCTTAATATTTAATTTCCTTAGGGGCAATGTTCACCTTAGATCCCATTGTTTTATGTGTTGGATTAGGACAGTTTTCTATAATGTGTATACAATATACAGTTGCTAGTACTAAATTTAGCTGGCTAAAGTCAGTGCCTCCTGTAAGGCTTTGCTACAACTTTTCACACTGTTTTCTACTCAAAGTAACTTAATATTCTTGGTAACTTTGGCACCTTGTTTTTCAGCCTCTTCCTCTCCACCCCTACCCCTGTTCCCTGCCCCCCCCCCCCCAAGTCATCTATGAAAAGTATAGCTTTTAGATGACCATTTAGATGACCAAGATGGCTCTGTCAGTCAGATCTGTCTTGTCAGTGTGATTGTTATTTCTTTCAGTGAACTTCAAGACTACTTGTGCAAAGGCATTTGGGAAGGTGAATTAGATCGTGTGGTAGTTTTGTGAGCAACTTCAAATACATCCATCCTGTTTTCAGGATTTTAATATTGTTATGTTATTATATAAGCCTGTGTACAAGTTTAAACTAGATCTTGATGCTGATTCTGTCTCATCTGTAAATCCTGAAAATGGTAGCAACTCTATGGAAATACTAATGTTGTAGTTTAACCCCACCCAGCAACTAGAACCATGCAGCTGCTTGCTCACCTCCCCATTCAGCACCTCACTCCACCCTCCCCCCACTCAGAAGCATTGGGAGGAAGAGGGGGAAAAAAAAAAAAAGAAGAGAGGAAAGGGAGGAAAAAAAACCCCATGGGTTGAGATAAAGATAGTTTAACAGAAAAAATAACAGAAAAGGAAAATAATAATAGTAATGACAAAGGTCACTCTCACTGCCCTGTGAATTGACACCATCCCAAGTAGTGAACGTGGATTCACACCCCCCCGCCAACCCCATTTATATACTGAGCATGATGTCTATGTTATGGAATATTTCATTGGCCATTCTATCGTTCTGTCTGTTCTTCTATGGGAAGCTGAAAAAGTCCTTGAAGATTCTAAACGTCACTTAGCAACAACTAAAATCAATAGCTATTATTGATATTCCTTTCACAGCAATCACTAGAAAGAAAACTAACTCTTTCCTAGCTGAAACCAGGACAACTAGCTAACTGAAAAGTTGAAAACCAGGGAGTGAGAGGTGATGCTGATTCTGGCTTTTTGTATGTGTTGAGTCCTTGTTTCTAATTGTGGGTGTCAGGATGAGATCAGCTTTATCTTTACAAAATATTTGTATCTACAAATTTACAAGTCTTAATCGCTCTAGTTAATTGATGCACCTTTGGGCCCAGTACTGTCACTGATGGTTTATGGGAAGTGCTTTGTTCCACCAGCACATCTGAGAGGGGCTTGGCTTCAACAACGACTAGGCTTCCAGAAAATTAGGAGGGTGGCAGAGAAAATACATGCTTTATAAAATCCTGATTAAAAGAGTAAACATTGCTTTTGTGTACTCTATTGGTGGGAGAAACTTAGATAGCTCTTATGATTTCACTTTGTGCTGTAATACCAGTATCTCTGACAAATGGTCACAAACTTCAGTTGTATAAGTATTGGAAGTACTATGGAGGCAAAATGACAAATATATTCTAGTAGCTATTTTTAAGTACTAGTTAATACACGTTAGAATCGATGGTCATAGATTTTTAGTATATTATTTGGGATAGATTTGTCCTGGCCTGGATAGAATTTACTTAATTTTGACTTTCAGTATCCTTTTTGACTAATGTTAACACTGATCAGTCTCAGAACAAACCAATATGCACACGTTGAAGGGTGAAGGGTGTGGAGAGCTTAAAATGAAGTTCTGAAGTAGAAGACTAAGGCTCCCTGTCAGGAAAATGAGAAGTTTAATTTTACTTGTCATCTCTTGTTTGTGGTAACCTAGCAAAGTACAGTAAGTATCTCTCCAGGCAGCAGTATAGGACAGAAGCACAGTACACTGCAGAAATACATTACGCTTCTCTTTTCTTTCCTAGTGTCTCCATATCAGAACCACAAATACTTTCATAAAATTAAAATATTTTCAAACATTACCAGGAGATAAGCCTTAAGACCAGATATGTATATCATGTTATAGATACTTGTGTATGTGTCCTGGGACCTTAGTAAACTCTTTATTGGGAAGTGGAAGGGTGACCGAGTCTGTTCTTTGTGCTTATTAAAAAAGTGCTTGGGAATCTTTATGTTCCACATAAGCTTACCAAAGAGAAGTAAAATGGGTTTTACTGATTTATCTCATCTAATATCTGTATCACTTTCATGTTTGAGCAGGCAGTAAAAAGCCTGGGACCCAATCATGCTGTTTTATTTTTTCCACCACATTTTATATTTAGCTTAAAAAGTACAGAAATAATTAAATTTTTTTTTGCGATTATTAAAGGGAAAATTGTAGACATTTTAAGGGAATAACAGCTGCATTTCAGAAATAAGCAATTTAGAAAAGTTTATCTGCATGCACACATTTACACTTACGTTTCAGGGTTGGGATTTTTTTTTGTTTTCAGTATGGATCCTGACATGAAAGAAGGCTTTGTACTCTGCCCAGTCAGGAGTGTTGCTACTGTTTGATGGTCTGCCGTTTAGTAGAAAAAGGGTTAATTGTTGTGATTTTGGGACTTATGATAATATTTAATTATTCCAATGTTCCTGAGTAATTGCAAACACAGGAACTGCATGTACACAATACGTTAGTGAAAGCTGGTTTCATATACGGTAGAAAATTACATTTATTTAGCCTACTTTCTAACTGATCCTTAAATTTCCAATGAATCCTACACTAATGAGAATGTCTCTCTCTTATTTTAACCACTGTGGATAAAGAAAACTGTATTCTTATAGCAGACTATCAAAGCAGAAGGTCTAAGAAGTGCTGAAGGAAGGAATAAAAGGAAATAATAAAAAGCTATTGAAAATAATTATCTTGGGAGGATTCATAAGCGAGTTTTTTGTTGTTGTTGTAATTCTTTTGTTTTATTTTTTTATGCTCCAGCTGGTAATGTCTACCCCTAAAAGTAGTGAAAGGTGTTGTTGGTAAAATGAGTAACTGTTTTTAGGAGTCACAGTGGACAAGTTAGAGATTTTTCACTGACTGAAGTACAGTGTTTGAGACACCATATTTTCTATATAAATCTCTTCTGATACAACAGCCTTTTCATATATCTGTCCAGGTATTTTAATAATGCCTGGCCTTATAGTATGAGAGTTACTCCTTAAGCATAAATGTTATATCTTGCTCTTGTAAGTTGTGCACCTTTCACTATTAAATCTCCTATTTTCTATTGTAGATTAAACTGTCTCTTTTTTTAATGGTTACTATCTTAATTGACGGTTACGGTATCTTGGGAAGCTTGCTAGTAAAGTCTTGAACTTGCAAATTTCTCGTGCACAGCAACGCTAGCAGTCATCATGCATTTAAGTCATAGATACCATTAGTGGACAGACACTGCACTCCTATGGTTCTCTAAGTGTTTCTTTGCTTGATCATGTATTGACTTTTCAAGAATGCCTGCCAGGTCCAATTGTTCAAGAAGGGCCATTAATTTAACCTCAATGTAAATTACTTTCTTGGCATGCCATCAGTCTTGTTGATTCCTGTTTTCTCAGTCAGGTATAAACAATATAGTTTCTATTAATCTTAAGGATATTTTTTATTCCCTTTTGTTTTATGCCCATTGCTCTCTCTCCCCCTCTTTCCAGGCAAATAGAGTAATATTTTTTCCTCTCTTGGTAACTCACCTGCAATCAACTTAAATGAAGACACAACAATATTTTGATTAATTAACTTGCAAATTTGAGTAATCCCACTGTCATCATGTGCACTGGTGATTGTAATTAATTATTGGCTAGTAGTACTAAATACATAACCTTAAAAGTCTTGAGGAATTAGTAATATTATGGTATGTATCTGTATCAAAGACAAGAAAATTAATCCATATAATTCTAGTTCTAAGGTAGCTATGATTATATTTTTTTCCAATGAAAAACATTATTTTACTGCCTATTTTTTTCACTCAGGACTGGCCAAGTATTAGCTGGACTGACAGTCTTCATGGTGTGTTTAAAGTGGAGAGAGAGAGGAGGAGGCTGTATAATCTTCACTGCAATGAAGAGTGAAAGTTGCATTCTTAACTCCAGATGGCAGACTGAAGTTCTTATCTAATCCATTGCCCAGTTCCAATACAGGCCAGCTCTTTCTGTGTAATTCTTAAGGGCGAATAGTTTGTCTTGTATGCAAAGACCTTCAGTGGCAGAGATCCTACAATCTCCACAGAGAATCCATTCAAACTTTTTCAGCGTACTTAATCTTTACTGATAAGTCTTTCCAGTTAGGCACTGATTTTCCATCTCAAACTGGACACTGCTCCAACTGAATTTTTAATAGTTCTAGGTAGAGTAAGAAGGATTGATTGCATCACAAGTCTTGCAGGCTATACGGATATTATACTCATGCTTATTCCAAGTGCCACAATATAGTTGAGTTATGTTCAGGTTTTGTGACGACTCATAAGCCTATTCCATTTCTTATGGAAGTACCGCCTACTCAGAGCGCCTCATTCTTTGTACAGTTTATTTCTGCCTCATGTAATTTTCACTTGCCTTAGTGAGTTTCAATTTTTCTAATTTATCACTATAATTTTGAATTCTAAATTTTGTCTTTCACTTTTAGTTCCTGTCAGTGTCACTGTCAAACTTTTTTTTTTTCTTCAATATCTAGAAAGCACCTGCTGAATCGCAGCAGGTGTGTGCATCCTTCCATTTGGGAGAAGGTGCACAAAACCCATTCTCTGAGTTTAGTTTTTCAGACAGTGCTGCAGAGTTTGGACAGAAGTTTAATCTAAAGCATTTTTTTCTATAACCTGCTTATGAGAATACAATGAGACTCAGTCAAAATAAACCTTGAAGAAGGTTAAACTTAAACATTTTTGGCTTCTCCATCCATGCTGCCTAATTTTAGAAGAAAATTAGAGTAGAAGCATAAGGTTTATTATTGACAGATCTGTTCTGAATGTTACCTTTCACCAGTTTATTGTTTATCGATAGTTTGTTTAAATTATTCCAGTGTTTTTATGAATATTGAACTTAGGGTAATTGGTCTACGTTTCTGTGTCCTTCTTTTCTCTAACCTCTCCTGTGACCTTTCCTGTTTGCCATGACTTTTAAAAGACAACTACTAATGTCTCTGAGATTTCACTGGCAGTTTCATACAGTACTTTAAATCTATCATGCCCAGTCACTCTGAAAACATCTGATTCATCTAGATATGCTGCAACCTGTTCTCTCCTTATCCAGTACTTACCCCTTAGATACAGGTGTGAGCACTGATAGCAAACAAATAATAGTTGACTTCTTAATGCAGATTGAAAAACATGAGAAAATAAATGCTTTCAATTTTTAAAGTGGGTTAGGAGTTTGGTTTTAAGATGCATTAACAGACTAAATTTAATCTCAATTAATTCAGAAGATATTTCTTAGAGTTTAAACCTGAAGTTAGTAACTAACCTAAATCATATCACCTCTGTTTCCTTTATAGCACAATTCTTTTAACTTGACAGTGGAGTTTCCACCGCTCTTTGGTATGTATTCAGATTTCACATGTAACCTCAGTCTGAGAGCTGTTGTTTTTCTGCAGTCTCAGTAGTGATGCCATTTTGGAGTTTTCAATTGGCTGGATCAAATCCTGTTACATTTTTAATTTTGTAAACTAATATTCCTCTTCCTATATCCATTAAAAAGTTTTATAATACTACTTTGTAGCATACCAGAATTTGAAACATGAATGTGAAACTGAATCTTTCCTATCCTGAATCTTGCATCACTGTTCTGTGCAGGTAAAATTACAAAAGGACAAAAAGTCCTAGCCTTTTGGTTTATTAAAATTAGACTGCCATTTTACAGTCCTTTCTTAGTACGTATAAGTGTCTATGCAAGGTACTAAGCACAGGGGAATCAAAATCTGTCTCTTCCTTTTAATCACATTCTAGTCTTAATGTTCCGTTGTACTTGTGTCTTGTCTGCAAGAAGTTATATTATCTTAGCTAACTTTAAAAACTTTTATTTTCATCAGGGCAGGAGGGTTGACGAATATTCCCAGTTACACGTAAAAAATCCTTATATTATTCAGCTTCAGTTCTTTTCCAAGCAATTTAAGCAAAGTCTATGAAAGTAAGACTACAACTTAAATAGTGTTTCCACAAAATTTGCTTGCACCAGTTTCAACTGAGCTGTTTCAGAGCTTAATGAATGCAGATTTTTCAAAGAGAGCAAGACTTTTGAACCCTCTCCTTGATACTTGATTAGTGTTGAATGATCTGAAAAAGATGTGCTTCTCATAGCTGTGGAAAACTTAGTGGTTTTATACATTTTAAAAAAATACACAACCAACTTTAATCTACTTGCCTTTATGTTCACGGGATTTTGCTTTGTGTTTGGATTCAGGTGGATCCCAGAACTCCAAGCAAAATCGTGGTTTCACCCAATTGCACACTGAAACCATGCAAAACCCACAAATTCTGACTGGTTTTGATGTGAAACCATAAAGTAGCTTGGCCCAAGTACATACAAAAATTATGTGAATCTTTCAGTGAATGTGGGCTGGCTTCCCAGTTTGTAATGAAACATTAAACCAAGCAGGTTTTTTGTATGTCTTATTTGTTGTACATATTTTGTTTAGAACCCATGTAAAAAATTTTCCAATACCTTAAAACTAAGTTTGTTCTTCTGTCAGTAGCCTTTCCATTGCTTATTCAGTAGAAACTGGAGGAAGCTGTTGAGCTGAAGCCCTTTGAAGGGAGGCTGCTTGGCAGAATGCTTCCTATACAGTTATCGTGGATCAGGAACTCATTCTCTCTTTCCTCATTAGTCCATTTGCTTCAGCATTAATCTTTGTTTATGATTTCATTGCAAAGAGAAAAAGATTGGCCCTGGATAATCTACTGTGGTTTTGGTTCAGCTGTTACCTGGGTCATGTCCTGCTCACTGATGGTTCAAGGTTTTAGTGCAATAGTTATAAATTCCTACTTACTTTGGGACCAGTATTTCAATAACTAAAATTTTCTTTCTATTGTTATAAATCATATGATTATTAATCCTGGATGGAGAATTATTTTGATGGAGGGTGGGTGTATTTACCTTTGTGGAGAAGGTAGTACAACAAAGGGCTTTGATTTAATCACTGTTATGTGACGCAAACAGTGTGAGATCTTGCATACAATTTCTAAGTAAGGCAATAACTATAGGTAGTTTCATCAGTGAAAAAACATGATGCCATTCCATGTAGAAACCAATATTCTAAGATATTGAATTATAGAATTATTACCTACACGTCCCTCTTATTTTTTTCATGTACTGAGATCTACAAGGATTCAGATGATGGTGAAATGTGTTGTTGTCTTTATTGTTTGCTTTTAAATCTATGGTAGTATTACATTCCAACCTAAATACTTATGTTGGGAGTCCTGCAGACAACTGGGCCAATCTCCACACTATGATTATCACAGCTTCTGTGGCACTTGAATTTGATTAATTTGAGTGAGGCTTCCAAAATATCTAACTTCATTCAGTTTATAAAAGCAGATAGTTGTTTTACCTTGCAATACCACTGATTTCTCTTAGACTCTGAACAGATTTTTCTTTTTTTCAGTTATTGGGGATTTTTTGCAAGTTTCTATTGAACTGAAAATAAATTAAAATGACATGCATTTGTTATGAAAAAAATATCTGTTCTTTTTATTTAGGAAAATCTCAAAGCTATCAGTAATGGCAGTTGTGGCTGGATGAGGACTATAAGACTTGACATTTTTAGTGCTTTTCAGCTCCAGAAGTCCCCCAGTACGTTAGAAGTTTAACTGTCCATGTGTGGGACAAATGTGATTCTTAGCTTTTAGAGAAGGTTCTCAGTGGTTATTATCCACCTTAGCTAGACCTTTCACTTGAAGAAGCATAGGGAGGTCTGGCACTTTGCTCTCTCTATAGACTACAGCAAGGTAATTGTGCCTGGCTCAGCCCAGACCTCAGAAGCCAGGAAAAAGTAGTGAATGGGTTACATCCAGCACATCACAGGCACCCATAGAAACTAGTGCTGTAAGGAGCAGTGAGTGCCCTGTGTGAAAGAGGACTTTTGCTACAGCAACAGGCCAAATCTTGTAACCAGACAAAACCAGCAGGGAGCTTTGGGTGCCATGGGTGTCATGCTTTGTCTTGCTGGACTTCTCAAGCCTCGTAAGATGGCATGGGAGAGAAACATTGCTGGAGACTGATTTCCCAACTGTAGTTGGGAAATGCCAGAAATATCTTATATGAATTTAATAGGGGATATATAATTTGAAGACCCTTATTTTACTTAGCACTGCTGGAAACACTTCTCATAGTTTCCAGTCTATCTTTTGTCTTGTTTTATGCTTAGATTGTGCACTGTTTGGGGAGGAGGCAACCTCATTGTGTCGTTTCTACTGTATGAAGTACGAAGGATCTCAACCTGTTACCTGTTCCACACATCAATTTGTAATCACATAGTAATTCTTGCACGTGTCCCAAAAGCTCAGTGAAACAAGGAGGGAGCTTAAAAGTACACAGCAATGCTTTCTAATGGTTTGAAACAGGCAGTGGAGAGCGCTTTCCTCAGCTGTCAGTGAAACCTGCTTGTCTTTAGGTCTCTCAGCAAAAAGAAAGTCAGCATTGTCTTCTTGTGGCCTTTCCACTGGCCACAATGGAAACTGCTTTTAAAATAGATTTCTAAGCCTTGTCCATTTGCTCTGCCTATATTATCTCCTAGAACATAAATTCATTACACACTGAATGGAATTGCTGCTCACCTGGTTAATATGAAAGCCTAATTCACTATTAGTTCTGCAAAAAGCATGCCCTTTGTTGAATGATACAGCAGGCTGCCTCATAATGAAATCATAGTAATAGTGTCACAGGTTTTGTTTGAGAAGAAACAGTTTTGGTTGCCACATGCTTTCAGAAAAATATACTGTGTTTGGGTGCTGCAGAAAAAAATGGCATTCCTGCTACACTCTGGATAAGGTGCCATCCAATCTATTAAAAAAACATTAACTCTGCCATTAAAGATTTAGACATGCCAGATCCGAATGGATAGATACGTGCACTGAGCGATAAATCTGTTTATTTGTGGTAGGTCAATATGGGTTTGCCATAACTAAACCTAATCGGAAACAGAATCTGATATTTCTCTTGGGTGAGAAGAATTGAAGAAATGAGTGCTCTCTGTATCCCTGTCTCTATCTTTGTCATCAAAGTGCTGCGTGACCTTGGTCAAGTCACCTCATTTGTGTGTTAGTTTCCATAATTATAACAAGAGGATCATGTTACTTAGAAGTCTTAATAAAGGGCTGTGATGAAATGCACACTTAGAGCTAAACCATTGTTATTGCTGTTTGTAAGAGGTGAGAATTTCAAATGTGGACTCTATTTATTGCATAGCAATGGAGTGTGGAGCAGGATGTAATTGGGAATTGAAAGGAATGTCTAGCACATAATTTTCCTCCTCTCTACCAGCAGGACAGATTTCATACCCTTTCCCTTTTTTGATGAATGCCAAGATTACTTTTCAGTGCCATTCACGAAGACGATTTCCACAGATTTTTGTTGCTTACAGTTATTCTTTGGGTGATACCGAAGTTTTTTGCTACTGTTTTACTAAACTTTTTAGTATTACCAGTAAGTCTGTCTATAAGAACATTTTGTTCTAATTGAACTCTCATTCCTATATAACATCACTTACACTATATTTAAGTCCTCATTTGAGTGTAAATGGTTGCTTTTCTTCCTTTACATCAGAATGCTGATCCTGCTCCAGGTTCTGTTTTCCACAGGTAGTTCTGCACTGCTTTGTTCTAAATCCTTTCTAATTTATCTGCTTAGATGTAATACATGCTTAGATGTAATACATGCAGTTCTCCAGTAGAGATATTATCAGTAAAGTGCATAGAGAGTTTAAATGCTGTTTTTAATAAGTGAGATCTAATCTCTAATCTTATAATATTGTTTACAGTGGGTTAAATCACACCTATTAGCACTATGGTAAACAGTTGTAACAGAAATCAAGGGTGTTCTCCTTGGACGTTATTTTGTCCTGCAGAGAAAAGGAATGTAGAGGAAAGTAAACACTACATTTCTCTGTTCATAAGGTTAAATACTAGCTCCACTGCATCAAAAATTTATTGTTTTGTTTTGACGGAGTTTATATTGAATTCCAGGAATTTTCTATTCCATCTTTGACCTGGGTTTTACAAGGAAGACAAAGGAGGACAAAAATAGCCTATGATCTGTGTTAGCATTATCAAAATACAAATTTCCTTCTGCTAACTGACTCAGCTAGCTCTTGCTCAGGCCTGTGGGAACCGTGGTTCTGTAGGCTTCCCTTGTGAGTGCGTCTTTCAACACTCTCCCTGTAGCATTTGCTGCACAGAGGAGCCCTGTAACTTGTTCTCACCTGCATTATCTTTTGCTGCTTAAGTGATATTGTCAAGGGGAGACCTAAAGTAGCCAAACTGGTTCCTCTACTCATGTCACCCACTTTTGGTAGAACTCCTCAGTATTTTATGTAAGTAAGAACTGTCCTACAAGCAGCAGTGAGTGACTTCTGCGAAGAGGTGGAGGCAGAAGTAAATTTCATCCTTTTCAAAACTACACTTTTCCTTTCCCATACAGGCACAGAAAGATGCATGCACATGCAGTATTCATCCTTCTGAGGCTGCACAGAATTGTTATGCTTATTGTGTACTATGTCCCATATTCCCAGCATCCCTTTCTGCTGTACTTGTGTTCCCTGGATGAATATTTATGGTTTGGTGGTGGTTGGGTTCCCCCCCCCCCCCCCCCCCCTTTTTAACTAGTTTGGTGCTGTCATGAGCTTGGATGCTCGTTTTGTATACTATACAGTGACACTCGTTGCTGAACAAAGATGAAATGTTGGATTTTCTGGTAAGCGGTATTTGGTGGAGCTCCGATTAAAGTATAGAAATAAGTAGGAGGGGTGGTCTCTCATAAGACTCGAAGTAGTGATAATCTGCCAGGTTAATTTTATTAAAACAAAAAACTTGGTTGCCAAAATCTGTATTCATCCAGTATCACCTTTACTGCTTCTAGTATCTAAAATTTTAAGGCAACCACATTCACTTAACTAAATTGTCTCCAGAAACTTCTGATCTTTAGAGAATTCTTTACTTATCCACAGCTTCCTAGAGCTACATTTTTAAAGGCAACCTGACCACTCTACAGTATATAGCATGTGAACAAACCAAAAGCAGGTAAAAGTTTAGTCATAATTACGCCATTCATTTCTAGTAGCACTTCATAGTTATTATTCTTCTGTTGTTATTTATTTAATGGGAACTGCTCAGTTAGACTCACAATATGGAATATTCAACAAACTACCAAAAAAATCACAGCACACCTTCAATGTGTACTTTAATGTAACACAACTATAGCATGATGGTTAGTTCTCTTGAGATTGCTGCTTGCTGGAGCAATGTACTGTAATTAAAGGACTAAATTATAACCGATCTGAAGGAGGTAATACTAAGTTATCTTGAAGTTGTGTAAACTAAAACCAATCATGCTGAAAAACTAATAGGCAGAACAAAAAATTATTATCTGCTGCTCATTAAGATGACATGGAGACATGCAATTACAAACTAATTGCTAATGGACTGTTCCTTTTCTTTTAGAAAGTTCTTGATGCAGTTCATTAAAACTGTGATGTTGTTGTTGTATGTTTACTTGCACTTTGTTAATATATAGTGTTGGAAGAAGGGAATTTAAAGCTTTAAATCTGGCACACCATGATACTTTGATTATTTCGTACTAAATTTAATTGCACATGCAGTGTCAGTTATCGGACAGAAGTTTTGCTAATGAGTTGGCCAATATGTGGAATTCACTCAGCTATTTAAAGTGGTAAATTAAGTTTAGAATTCTGTTTGCCAGCTTTGCTCAGAACAGTAGCTAATTAAAATTTGGCAGTAGAACTATGAGTGAAACATTGGCATGATATCCCTTAAAAAGCAATGTAGGAGAATAATGCATAATAAAATGTGGTGTTGCTTGTATTAGCAATTAAGTCTTAATTCTCTGTTAGTTTACTTAGTTTTGTTATATTGAACTTGTACTCTTAGTGATGTTAATTATCATACCCATATTTTCCTACCAAAAAACCCACTTTCTAACTTATCTTCTGTCATAAAATTTTTGAATGCATTTATTGTGGCAGATGACCAGACTTCATGTCCAATGGATGTCTATGCATGAAGATGAAATATCTCCTGGCTGGTGAATGGCATTTCATAGCTTTTACCTTTTAGAGGGGTGGGCAGATTTTTATTTTATCAGCTTCATGGGAATAATTTTGAAAAAAGTGAGAGACTCATTTCTTTATATGCATAGGCTACTTTAATTATTACCCATCTAAAGCTTTCCAGGGCTACAGAAAAAAAATCCTAAAATATTGATAGAGACACACACTGTTACCTAACATTGACCGAAATTACTGTAAAACAGTTGTTTTCTAGCCAACACACACAATGAACTCAAGTATAACCCCAGAAATTATAGAAATCTATCAGCAGTGTTATCTTTTGTGGTACACAGATTCCAGGGTAACTGTGTTTACAGAGTTAGAGCACGTTCTTGGCATTTCTGTGAACAAATGAGCATTTTTTATCATAAAAAAACAGTGAAAGTTGCACATGTTGACTGCAGCTCAAAAATCACAAAAATTGCAGTCAGAAAGGAGCCTGTCTTTCAATTTTATTTATAAAATTTAAGAAATTAGAAATTCAGAAAATAGAAATTCAGAATTTAAAGCATTTAATTTTCTCTGCCTTACTGTTTTAAAATAGAGAATTGAAATTTATTTCATCAGTTTCTGTTCATGAGGGAGAAATTCATATATATATATATATATATATATAGGGTCAAAGATAATATATGCGGAATGCATTCTTAAATTAAAAAAGCTTGTTTGGGTGGTTGGAATTTCCAGTCTGTAAGGTGAAATATTTGAGTGCTCTCTGTGGCAAGTAAGATGGTACAATTTGGCTACGAGAACCATTTTAAACAGCAGCCATATACAAAATTCAGGTACTGCAAGCATAATTTTAAATCTTATTTTTTTGTTTGAAATCCATATATTCTGCCAGTGCCAGGAACAGCAGCAAACTCTGCCTTTCAACAGGGAAGTAAATAACAGTAATGAGAATAGTATTTCAGCATCTGTTCTTACGCGCTGCATCATATTGTCTTAAGAAACCCGAGGCCCTGTTCTTTGCGGGTAGAACTCAGGAAATGTCAGAAAAATGTTTCATATTCACTATGCTACCTATTTTCTGTTGTGTCTCTGAATAATCTAGGAAATAAAAAATCAGAGATTTATATTCCTTTTCTGATAGATAAAAGTAATTTTTGAAGAATGCATTTAGTGTGACAGTGTATGAAACCATGTGCAGTTTCTGCTTCTCCGGTTCTCCTGAAGAGACATTTGTCTTGTTCTTGAGTTTATTTTTTTTCCTCAGCTAAGAAGTGCTGTCTCTGCAAGTATACCTCTCAGGGCACACGTATATTCCGTGGTGTAATCTTTCCTGGCACTGGGAAGGACTATACTGCTTGATCTAACATTTAAATCCTAAGTTCTCTGATCCTCAAAATGAGTAAAAGAAGTGGCATCCTGAGGAAAAACAATGCATAGGACACTATAAGAAGAGAATAAAGATAATGTGGTATCTTTGATAAAAGAAATATTATAATATTTAAGAGACTGTCCCGACTAGTATCCTTTTAGGGTCTTGCTGTTTCAGTAACCTTAAATGATTATGAAAATCCGGTTCCATTAGAGCTGTTGATTGCTGTTCAGCAATGTACTCTAAATGAATATGTGCAGAGATCTGTTTCCTCTTACAATTTTCTACTTACATGATTTAGTATTCAAATAAGTTATATAGGTTTTTTTCTCTTTTGTTCATCAAATAGCTCTTCTGCCTCTCTGCTTATCCTTTGACTATGTCTTCACTTATTATTCTCTCATCGAAGAGTTCTTATGGACTGTCCTTGTCTATATTCTCTGCATGTTTATTTTACCATTTTGTAGCATAAAACAGTGTGGCTAATGTGTTTGGTACCTTGCTGACCATCTTTTTAATATCTGAGCATCCCTTGGTCATTCAAGCATATATGTCCAACACCTCACCTTAAAAATCTCACCAAAGTGAAGAGGTGGGATTTCTTTCCAAAATATAGACATTCAATGAAAGGTTTTTGAAATAATAATGAAAAAATGTTCAGTCACTGGTTTTCCTTTTATTTCTCTTATTTCACTTTTTGCTTTCTTTTGTGTTTGTTGTCTTACTTGTCTGTCAAACGCAGTCACAAATATTAATCTTGCATGTTTATATAATCTTTTAAAACAAAAGTATTTCTACTGTTTTAGACCAAATAGCAGTACTGCACAGTTATTAAACTGTTAATTGGAGAAAATAATTTGAGAAACAAAATTTATACAATCATACAGTCATTGAGGTTGGATAGGACCTCTGAAGGTCATCTAGATGATATACCTTTTTATATTAATTTGACTTTGAGCAGTAAATGTTGTTTCTTGTAAAGTATGAAGATAAATCAGTCCCAAAGGGTAGCTATTTTGTTTATAGCTATTGTATGTTTATAGTGAGCCAATAGTAGACAGATTAAATCTAAATATGCGCTGAAGCACACTGTTATTCAGTATCAGTCACTGAGAGAAAGACAGACTCACTATAGATGTTTTATCCTTAGGTGTACTATAGAAAAAAAAATGGATGAGTGTTTTCTTAGCTTTGTCTTGATGGAAAGACTGAAAGAAGTAATGGTTGATGGAAAATAGGTTATCAGCTTATTTGCTGCTTTTATGAATAAGGAAGAAAAATTAGGTTTTTAATATTTGGGATATATCTATCTGAGTCATGTTTTCAGAGAAATATGGCTTTTCTAGAATATGCTGTTTTGTTAAAATGTACTAGCTAGATGTGTTTTTATTTTGAAAATGGGATGTGAGAAGGTTAGGTAGTAGCCTTGTTTTTGGTCAAAGATTTCCATATTCAAGTCCTTACTGTGTTTGATCCAAAATCCAAATCATGGCATTAAAAATTCATGCTAAACAGGGACTTAAACCTTGCGATCTTTTTGCCTTGCAATCTGATTTGGGGAAAAAACCCTGAAGGTTTGATTTTTTTTTTTGTTTGGTTGGTTGAGGTAAAAATGCATAGACATATGTTACAATCAGAGTCAATTGATGTTGATGTCAATTGGTTCAACTGTTGAGATGATGAGAAATTTTGAAAGCTAAAGGAATACTCCCACTTTCATGGGAAGAGTTGCATGCTAGATTAGGGAGTCATGCTCCCTCTTTTGACGTTAGGAAAAGATGATGCAGGTTTTGGGTTTCAATGGAAAATGGTGACAGTGTTGTCACCCTACAGCTTACAGTGGCCTTAGAAAAAACAAACTTAGAAAAAGGTCAGATTTTAGTTGTTCCCTGGTTTTCCTTGTTTCCTAGCTGAAGGCAGCTCTGTGCTTAATCTAACAACAGCGGTAGCTGACTCTTTGCCCAGTGTTTGAAATATTCTTTTATGCTGTACAAAAAGACTAAGTAACTAACACAGGGCTCTGGATTCTGCTGCGGTGTCTGTATGACTTTTTGGATCTTTCCCCCCCTAAAGACCAAGGTTTAGTCTAACTGTGCCTATGCTGACGCAAACTGCAATTTTGCCACCAAGTTCAGAACGTCTCAGAAAGATCCTTTCCTATGATGTTACTGTTGATGTTATATAAACTAGCATTTGAAGGTGAATATTTTCATTCAAATACGCCATCAGTTCTGTTGTCAAAATATGTGAAGAGAAAGGGAGAATTTGTCAGTGTATATTAACTTACTTTTACATATGTAAAACAAAACATTTTACCTTCTGTATCTGTTTTGAAAAATTCATTAGTGCTACTGCTGATCCCAAGATTGCTGTCAAATTGTAGCAGCCTCAGTGCATAGTCAAATGCAGATGTTAGTCGTCAGGAGTGGATCTGTGCACCTGAAAACTAGGTCAGCTATCTCACATTATGCAAAACTTTCCAGGTGTTCTACAGAGAAGCTAATCAATAAAGGATGAGCTTCAGTGAACTGAAGTTAATTATATATATCAGCAAAGCAGTTAATCCTGGTACTTCTAAACAGCATCAGCAAATGAAACCACCTTTATAACCAGTCCCTGCAAAAACAAAGAACAGTGTGTTGTTTTCACTGTAGCTGAATAGAATAACCACGTAGATACCCGCAGACCCCGTTACCCTGGGAAGTTTACAGTCCATGCCAGAGCACCATGTTAGAACAGCACAGTTGATAGGAGCTCTTAGGTAAGCCCTGGAATTGATTGCAGATGAAACAGATAGAATAGGAAGCCTCAACCAGCATCACCTAGATACACACAAAGCATTATTTAGATAGCTGCATATAAATGTCATCAAGCTCTTAAGCATCCAGTTGCCATATGGACATTTAAAACAGTTAAACTGTAATCTGTCTTTTCAGAGTAGTGCTGAATGCAGCTCTGTTCTGTCATTCGGGAGCATCTAAATTGCCCAAGATCTACTGCAGATCTGTCCCAATCAGGGCATCTATTCAAATAGACATCATCTGTATTAAGCTTCTAGTCTCCCACTTAAGCTCTTCTTAACTACACCATCCAACATAACGCTTCTCAAATGGTACTGTTGGCAATCTCTTGAATTACCTTGAAGATAGTTTCTGAATTCTGTCTATATTAGTGAATGAGCTTGGCTATATTCTTCAAAAAAAACTCTAAAACTTGCAAGAAAGGAGAATAAACTCCCTCTCACTTTGTTGCCACATGTGTCATATTACAACAGAATAAAATCTTTCAGGATACCTCCCGTGTTACTCCCATCTGTAACACTGGCTTCTTTCAGATCATGCTTCTTTCAGATCATACTTATTTCACTGCAGAAGTAGCCAAAGTCAATGATGCTTTGCATCTTATTTTGTTGCTTTCTACTCTCTTTATGTTTCTGCTTGACTGTTTCACTCTTTCCATGCTAAGAAATATTTTTGGCCTTCCTCTGAAATGTCCAGTATTTCAAAGGCACTTTCAAAGCAAGAAATGTACATTTGCCAAGCATAAATTATTGAAATTTACAGCTTGATTAGGTGCCAGCATTAGGGGCATGGAATATTAATCTCTACAGTTTACTTCTTGCCGGTTGCCTAATGGATTTCATTCATGCCGGTCTGCTCCAGAGGGAGAGATTAGTTCTCGCTGCAGTACATGCAATTCTCCCAAGCCTTTCAGTGATTGTAGAACCAGTGTAAGCCTGTTCTCTATCCTTAAATTTTACTTCTCCACAGTCGTAAGTTTGGTTTATAAGTGAACTAACAAAGAATAATAGATCCCATAGCCCATGTGCAAAAGAATTGCAGGTTATTATATATAGCCCCATTGTTCACTGCTATTGTGGAGTTTCCAGGATTCTTTATGTAAAGTGTACATGCATCTATAGTGACAATCATTCATCTTGATCAAACATGATAAGCCACTGTTCTGACACTGAGACGTTAAGATCAGAAGCTTACGATTTGGAATTGTTTATGGGTATTAGGAATACTGTGTGGAACAAAGAAGTTCCCATATGGGCTATGAAAGACTAAGTGAAACATAGTGGAATTCAAAGCAGCCAACACACTGAGCAATTGAAAGTTTTCATTCCCACATCTAGAGCTAACCAAAAGAAAACACAAAGGAAAATATCCATGTTAAATCCTTATTCAGTGGTGAAGGAAAATTTCTGCCTCTAGTCAGGCTAGCTATCACGAACCTTCTTTTAGAAAGCTGAACAGAATTTATTACTTTATTTTGGAAAAAAGAAATGTCCTAATTCTGCAGCTGTCCCAATTAAAAAAAATAATAAAAATCTAATGATTAATGGCAGGTTTGGCTTAATTCTCATTTGTTTTGGCTAAAATTGTCATCTCTGCCATTTTTCTGTCTTATATACTTTACAAAAATCAACAAACATATCAAATGGGGAACTGAACCTTTAGAGTAAGAGTTACTGAATAGATAAATGTCCACCAGGATGCAGAATCTCTCTTCAGCTCAGCTATGGTTGTTTTTTTTTCCAGTGTAATGGTACAGATTCAGCTTGATAAATGAGCAATGTATTAAGTAAAATAACAACAAATTGAATGGATTTGTATAAAAGTCAGTCTTGGAGCTACTCAAGCTTATCAAGGTTGTGGCAGTTTGGGATGTGCTTAGAAGCATAACTATAGGCTCTAGGAAGCTTTGAAGTGAAAAGCAAGATGATCTAAGCAGCCACTGATGGGGATTTTAAAGGATCACAGGGTTTCTTTTGGGGGAGGAGGAAGAGGGGGTGCCCAAGATCCACTTAAGTATGTGCTTTTTAAAAGTTATTTACCCGCCATCCTTTATTCAGAATCTCACATAATTTGTAAATGTAAAGAAGAAAAATATTTAAGAAAAACTGACAGGAATAGAGGTGGGACAACAGAGTAGTGACAAAAAGTGATTGAATTTACTGTTGCTAAAGTTTAAGAGGAGGCTGAGTAAAGCACCAGTAATAGGGATACAGTTATGCTCTACAGAATGCATTCACTAGGAAAAACTGCTGGTATTTTCTTACTCTGCAGCTGTCTAATCTTATGGTTTATCCTTGAATTTTCCTATCTGTGACATTAATCCATTTGTCATTGCTACTTCTACTACTTCTTCTTGTCATCATTTGTGAACTTTCTTTCAGAATCAGTCTTGAATTTTGCATTGGTTTTAACCCTTTCCTCTGTTCCTTTCTTCACATCATTCGGTTCTCCAGATGGCATGCAATTAGCTTTGATACATCATTAAATTATGCCAATATTTATTTTTTTCTGTCATATGAAGTAGCAAATGTTGCCATCCCCAATGATATTGATGTACCTGCTGAGCTTCCATGACACTTTTATATGACATTGTAGTTCAAAACCTTCAATCATTTCCTCATCTTCTGCCATCTGGATTCTTTTTACTGACCTAATTTGATATAGTGTGATATAACCCCTCAGTCCCAAAAGCTTCTTTATCATGTGAACATAAAACAGACTTATGCCGTTATTTTCCAGATGATATTCCTGCCCTCAGGCCCTGAAAATTAAGTAATAAGATTGACTGTGTCTCCTTGTATTTATAATTAAGTTGGAAAATGGCTATTTTTAAAGGTGATTGGGTTTTTAGTTTCTTTTGTTTACTACTTGGTTCATAATTAAGTATCAGTATTACCTCTTGAAACTAACTCACTCTTCCAGCAAGTAAAATAAGTAGATCTCCTTGATTTTTCCATTCCTTACAACCCACTAATAAGCCTATAATAAAGCATTGCTATTCATAGCATTATTTTTGAACAGTAAGAAGAGGAGAAAGGGTATAGTATGCATAATATTACAGAATGTGTCCATTTAGAGACAAAATTATTCTGAATGATATACATGACACGCTCTACAAGCTCTTTTATTTGTAGGTATATATTACTGTCATGTGTTATTTTTGCTTTATTATGCTGCATTGCTATAACTGTAATAATGGCCTGTAAAAGTGAGATTGCTTGGAACCAAATACCTAAATCCAAATTCTTGTAGCCCTAAAGTAGGTTGTGAGTCTGCATACGAACCAAATACTTGTCCTGTATATACCAGTAAATGTATCCTAAAACTGCACATTTAATTGGCCTACCTGAAAAACAAATAAATATCTATTTTCATTGTTCATTGATGAAGTAGCTCACATGACACATCAGAAACAAACCTCTGCTCATTAATTCAGGTAAGACCTTTGAACGTTAAGCAGAGCTCTCTTCCATGTGATGCTGCTGTAGCAATTGTTTCTGAATCATAGCTAGTTCTGATCCAGACAATCAGTGTCGTTCGGTGGGAGTGCAAGACAGGGAGGTGTTGCAATAGTTTTCAGAGCAGCTATCTAACAGTGCCATGGTTACCTTTAAGGAGCTTGGATACTCTTTGCAGAAGCTGATAGTGGTTGGAAAAAAAAAAACCAAACAGGTTAACAACACTTTTTCAGCAATCTCCTATTTTTTGAAGGCTACTTCACTTTGATAGCTTCTGGTAAATCCTCATGAAAAAAAAGAATTAAGGAGAGGAAGAAATGTAATGAAATTTGATGTGCTAGGACAAACTGTTTAGTTGGGTTTTTTCTTTCTCCTTGTTTTACTTGCAAGTATTTCTGTCTTTTCAAGTAAAAGTATTCTAAGCTTCACAAACATTTGGCCTGTTGTTGCAGCTGAAAGGAAGGACTTTTTTTTTTTTCTTCTTTTTTCTCTTTTCTTTTTTCTTTCTTTCTTTTTTCTTTTCTTTTTTCTTTTTTCTTTTCTTTTTTCTTTTTTCTTTTCTTTTTTCTTTTTTCTTTTCTTTTTTCTTTTTTCTTTTCTTTTTTCTTTTTTCTTTTCTTTTTTCTTTTTTCTTTTTTCTTTTTTCTTTTTTCTTTTTTCTTTTTTCTTTTTTCTTTTTTCTTTTTTCTTTTCTTTTTTCTTTTTTCTTTTCTTTTCTCTTTCTTTTTTCTTTTCTCTTTCTTTTTTCTTTTTTCTTTTCTCTTTCTTTTTTCTTTTCTCTTTCTTTTTTCTTTTCTCTTTCTTTTTTCTTTTCTCTTTCTTTTTTCTTTTCTCTTTCTTTTTTCTTCTCTCTTTTCTTTCTTTTTTCTTTTCTCTTTTCTTTCTTTTTTCTTTTCTCTTTTCTTTCTTTTTTCTTTTTTCTTTTCTCTTTCTTTTTTCTTTTTTCTTTTTTCTTTTTTCTTTTTTATTTTTTTTATTTTTTATTTTTTTTTCTTTTTTTCTTTTTCTTTTTTCTTTTTTTATTTTTCTTTTTTCTTTTTTCTTTTTTCTTTTTTCTTTTTTCTTTTTTCTTTTTTCTTTTTTCTTTTTTTCTTTTTTCTTTTTTCTTTTTTTTTCTTTTTTCTTTTTTTTTCTTTTTTTTCTTTTTTTTTTTCTTTTTTTTTTTCTGTTTTTTTCCTGCTTTGGAGATCATAAGGAGAAATTCATAACTTAGACATGAAAACACCTTGTGATATAATCACTATGCTAAATGCATACTAAAATGCAGAGTGGACTAAAATGCAGAGCAAGCATTGGTGTTTGGAACTAGGATTCAGCTGGGATTTTTGCTAACTCCTTCCAATAGAAATGCTATGGTATCTTTAATTCTAATATTTGAAATCAGTAGTTTTTGTATGTGTAGGGAAACCCGTTGCTGCAGATTGTATTGGGAAAATACAAGTGGATGGTCCGAGACTGAACAGAATCAGGAATCTGGAATAATCTTTCATTCTACAGAATTTATTCTTCACGTATGCCATATGATGGCACTTTGAATCTTGACATTTTCCTTATCCTAATGTTATCTGTAGAGGGATTGACCTTGTAATTATATGGTCCTCAGCAGCCTGCTTAAGGCTGCAATAAAATACAAAGTTGAGCATTGTTGCCCTAAGGACAAGAGATCAGGTCTTGGCTAGTACTGACAGCAAGCAGAGGTGAAGAGGAGAGAGACAGATCTGAAATGTAGATCTGAGGGAAGATCTGGGCTTGCTGGTTTTGTGGCAAGGGTGAGGAACATAGCTGCAATTTCTGGGAGGTATTCCATGGAGTTATGACTACTCCTTCTTAGTAGTGTCAATTCTTCCTTTCCAGAGCCTTAAAGAAAGCCAAACAGTTCTTTAGTCTCCTTTCTCAGTCCTCTTTCTTGACAGTCTTGGCTCATTATTTGCCAGTGGTTCTAGGAAATGCCATTTTAAGTTCTCATGTCAATGATTATTAAAAAGAGACAAGCTAACAAACAAAAAATCGCCAGTACCAGCCAAGGTGTTAAATCATTTGAAGAAGTGAAAGGGACTTTGATATGTAGGAGTGAGAGCAAGTCTCTTACTTTCTTTAACTATCTCTGCATTTTGGCTAATAACGTAACATTGCAAAATCAGTTCCTGAAGTTGCATGCAAGGTATAGAAAAATTAATATATAGAAGTTGTAATCCAAGGTAATTGAAATATTATAGGAAAACTTACTATCTGCGTGATTTTAAATGTAGAAAAAAAGGTAATAATTAATGAAAAAGAAATGAAAGTGGCACAATGTACCTCATAGTGAAAGTGGGGTATTTTTTATGCATATCAAGAAACATATAGGTTTTAAATCCATACCTTAGCTAGCTGGTAAACAATGTGCTTGTATAGCTATACCCTTTGATTCAGTTGGTCTCAAATTATAGACGAAGACTACGAACCTCTGTAACCAAACATTTACGAAAATGGCATTACATACTGCACTAGAAGGATAATGACCTGCAACTTCACAAATGTCTAGCTGCGTGTGTGTGTTTCTGTGTATACTTTACAATTGTTCTGTTCTGTTTTAGGGGGTCTCTGTAAATTTTGAACAGTAACAGATTGAATATTGTACTGGCAACTCTCCAGATGCCTGAGGGCTGTAACGATTTGCATACACATTTACATTATTTTACATTGCTTGTATGTCTATTTGAATTCTCTGTTGGATGCAAGTGAAACTCTTACCATTAATACATTAAAAGCTTTCACCATGTGTTAGTGGATGAAGAAAGAGAAGAAAATACTTTAACATACCTGTCAGAATGCTTATTATCTTTGAAGGCTATTCTTTATATTTCTGCCCTCGCTTGTGCTTTTGCAGCAGTTAAAAAAATAAAAGCCAAAAAAGTATACAAGTATGTGCTGGGAAAAAAACTAGAGGTGATGTTGATGGTGATTTACATTTTCCATTTTTTCCCTCATTGTATTTTTTTTTTCTTTCATCTATAGTATCTTGTTTCACCTCTCTATTGAGTAGAGCTGTCTTCCTCACCTCTTCTAATCACTTTCTTACTGCTTATTCTCTTTTCAATTTTTCTTAATAATTTTTGCCTTTCACATTTGTATTCTGCATTCTCCTCAAAGACCTTGTCTTAGAACTGTTCGGTAATTTTCTTGCAATAACTGGGGATTTTTTAAGACACGTTTTGAATTAATAGAAGTTAAAACTGATCGTGGGAAGTCATCAGTTTCAGTGGATTTCCTGCTTTGAAGAAAACCTTAAATATCTCAGGCAACACGTTCAAAATTAAAGGAATCTGTATTACAGTGACGTGTTGTGACTTAGTTGAGATACCGAATAGTTGTGAACAATCTCCAAGAAAGGATGTACTGCTTATTTGAAAGAGAGATTTCCAAAGCAGTACTAGTCTCAACTTTGCTGCAGTTGTAACCAGTAGGCTTTCAGTATTGACTTCAATAAAATCAGTTAAGCAAGTGTTGAGCTTTTAGTAAACTTATAATGCACACATGCCCCTCAGTTTTTATTAATGGAAGTACAAGAGAGTGTAATGTAAGGGAGAAATATGGATCAATTTATAAAATGAGAAAAGAAGGGGATGAATGAGGGAGAGGCAAGAATGGTAAACAAGTGGAACCAGAGGGGTGCCACTGCATGTAATGACTAGATAAAGAAGTCAGTCTAGAGACCAGGTGCACAATAGGTGGCCATATTATTTGCTATGGAATTTTCAATGACACATTTCAAAGTAGCATGCTCTAGAGTTACAGTTATTTAATCAATGCCAAAATTGTTTACAGACTGAATTTTAAAATTTCACTAAAAAAAAAAAATTAAATCTTTTTTACACCCAGCATATCTAAATCAGAGTTATTCAGAACTTTTCGAATAGGAAAGATTGCTAGTTTTACTTGTCATACCGTTCTCAAAGGTAAAGCAGTACTGAAGTATCAGAAATCTTTATTTGTTTGTGTCTGTTGCAGAAATGTTTCATATATAGGGTATATTACATCAGGTTGAGACCTTTTCCCAAAGCAGGGCTGCTAATTCTGTAAGCAAAGACCCCTAAACCATTTATGAGTTGAGATTAAGTCTGAAGGCCCTACAAGTTTTGATTACAAATGCCTCCTAACAGCAACAATAGCTGAAGATTTTATTACAGTAAATTAGTATTTTGTAAAGAGTTTGGAGATGGATATCATGTGTGATAGGAATTATATGTACCCAGAGGAAAATATTTTCATTTTGTAAGATCTATATTAGTGAGGTAAAACTCTTTAAGAACATTTGCTTTTTACTAAATTGTTTTTAAGCCAAACTCCAGCTTTGCTACAGGTGATAGCAGATATTGCTGATTTGGAATAAAAATCAAACATTGCTCCAAACAAAGTTCAAGTCATTTTTTTAATAATAAGGCCTATTTTCCTTCTCTCACCACATATGGATAATTATGGAGGACAGAGAAGTAAGTCCACTTTTCATGTAAGGCTGCTAACTTGACAGTGTCCCTTTAAATTGTGAGGATGTGCAGAGTAGTTAGGAATGTGAGATACTGTAGGGTACCAAATGTGTGATGTGATGTTGCTAGGCAACTTCCTTATTGTTTTAAATAAACCACATCGAGCTGGCAACAGCTGTCAAAGCTCTTGGCTCTCGACAGTAACACAGACCTCAAAAGAACCTAGAACAAAGATCTTCCAAAATGAGCTGTAATATATAATGCAATCCCATAGCGCTAGCAAATATGGGAACCTATTTGTTACGTTAGTGGATGCAGTTATCGGTTAGAATTCTATAACAAAATATTTTTGTGACAACTATGCCATTTGTTTAAATAAATTTTTAAAAAATGGTAAATACATGTACATCAATTTGGCTTTTTGAAAAGAATGCCTTTGATATCTCTCAATGGTAGCAAATCTGTTCGCATGTATTAGAGAAGCATTGTATGTCTGCAATCAAGAAAGGAAAGTGTTACATAGATGTGCATGTGTTTGCAGATTTATTTCCTTCCTCTGCTGTTGAGTTGTGTATATTTTGACATCTCAGAAACAGAGCTGAGCTCCTCTTTGTCAGTATTACAGTCCATAAAAGTAGATCTAGGTGTAGCACACTAACACCTACCAATATGGCAAAACTTTTAAACAGGAACCAGCCCCTAAAGCTTCAAAAGAAAGCCCAGATCTGTACTGAAATAACCCAAGATCTGTCAAAATCACACTAGCAGATAAGTAGGTCTGTAAACAGCCTCGTAGTCTGGACATACATCTGGAATGTGAAAAATTCAGAGTACCTCCAGACCAGTTTTCCCCTTGCCTCCTGACTGCTTGAACGTGAACCAGCATAAATCTAGCAGCCAGCCAGTGCTGTGCTTCTACTAATATTCGTGTGTCTCTTAGTGCAGTGTAGCATTTCAGATGCAGTATCATACTAGCTTCTCTGCCGGGTTGTTGCATTATTCACACCCCACCAGAATGCAGGTGAAGTCAGTGTCTAAGTGTCCGAATATCACTCTCATTGCTGTGTGAATGCTCTAACCATCAAACTGCTGGCAGGTGGCTCACTCTATCCCTGGTTGTAATTGTTCAGTTTTATCCATTCTGGTCAACAAAAGGCAGCTAGCTAGTTAAAGCTGTCATAGGAAACTTCTGAGCTCCTGAGTCACTCTCCATGGCAAAATGAACGTTAGGTTAGGTCTTTTGTTAGGTTGATTTTGTTAGGTCTTTTTCTGTCTATCAAGTTTAGTTTTTTAATTCCACATTGTAAGGAGAACTTTTTTCAATTTCAATTTTGTCAAACCTGATCCTTGTCTTTTGGAAAATTTTAGCACATGAAAATAGCTGTACTGGTTCAGACCAGGAGTCTATGTAGCATGATATCCTGACTCTAAAGTGAGCATATACTGATGCCTGAAGAGGAATAAAAACAGTGTAAGGGGCTATGATACTTCCTCAAGGTATTCTCTTGCTCTGACTATTATCTTGGCTCACAGGATTTCCTAAGCTCTGTATCATTTAGATATTTATGTATTTAGTATTTATATGGTTCTCTGCTTAGTAACATTTAATAGTTCACCTCCAAACCCACAAAACTTTCTGCATGCAGAATGTCTTCTGACTAGCAGTTACACAACTCAGTTTGGCACTGTATATGGAATCACAACCTTTTGTTTGTTCCAAGTCTGTATCTCTTAGTTTAAGTTGATTGTTCCCAGTACTTGTGTAGACAGAGGCAGTGAATAGTCCAGTCAACTCTGTACCATTTCCATGCAATTTATGATTTTGTAGGCTTCTAACTCCTCTTTTTTCAACTTGAACAGTCCTTAGAACTTAGGTCCTTAGAACAGAACTTACTTGTTTTTATGGAAAGTCTTAACTTACCTTTGCTTGACTTTTTGCTGGTTTTTTTCCTGTCCTTTGTAGGATTAGAATAGAAGAGTATTCTAGGTACTGAAGGGGTAAAAAGTGTATTTTTTTTATTGTGGTGTAATGGTGTTTTTTTCTGTTCCTTTCCTAGTAATTCCTAGTATTTATGTTGATTTTTTGACTACTGCCTGGCACTGGTCTGCTGTTGATCTTGAAAAATTGCTATTTTCCCTCAGCAAGCCATTTCATTAAAGAAATAATGTTCAGTTCTTCCCCACACTATAGATTTATCATATTTTCAGGAAATTTTTCTAACATGAGCCTATCTAACTGTTCATATGTTATTGTTTTCTGTATTTTTATAACCAGTGAATTTGTTTTTTAAATTAAGTATTGATTGAGAGAAGAGAAGAAGTGGTGGTCCAAATGTCTTTATCTGTCAGCTGTTATCTGTGAAATAGGGTTTTCCCCTAGTGGGATCAAATGGAGGGCACCAATTCAACCTGCAGTCGCTGTGGGTACATTACAGAATATTTGAACATCTGCTTTGAGAACCTACTTGAAAAATAACGGTGTACAGTGTAAGAGGAACATCTGTGCTGTGTGCTGGAGACCACTGCTAAATACTGATGTCACAAGCAAAAATAGAAAAAAAGCTCATATAGGTTACATGGAGGTCTTCTATTGAATAATATATGTCATTTTGCATTTTTGTAGATGCACCATATTTTTATTGATAAGAGCAGTATACTAGGTATGAAATCACAGACAAGCAAAAAATCACTATAAGCTGGCAGCTGATGGAAACTTAAGTGCCCTGAAAAGTAAGCAGAAAATATCCATACACAATAATGTTGACTCCATTGTTTATCTGTATCTAATACTTTGTGTGTTTGCATTTTGTTTCTACAGAAAGAGAATTAAGCAAATAGAAAAAAAAATGGAAAAAATACTGCAATTCTTATGTAATTAAGAGCTGGTTATTACCAGGTGTGCTCTCCATATAAAATGGAGCCTGTTCATGAGGCCTGTTCAGAGTTCTGCTCCTGCACTTGGTTTTGGGTCTCCAGCATGGACAGAAGTGTGCTGAGTTCTGGCATGTTGTTGGGGTCTGTCTACATTACTGTTGCATTATTAGGCTAGCTGATGGGTGAGAAAATGTATTGATGGTTTTAATCCTGTGTACAGTGCTGTCAGTGTTATGCCTGTAGATATGTGAAGTCAGCAAAAGTTGCTTTCGTGGCCTGTGTCGTGAGAGGGCCATGATTTCTCCTATGCTAACAGAGACTGCTTCTGAATGTGGTAGGTTGGACTAAGTCATTTATGGGGTTTCCTCTAGTCAAATTTTTCTAATTGACAGCAAATCTGGTGTGTCCTGTAAACATTACATTTAGTTTGACAGTGTTTTCATATAGCTTTAGGAAAGAAAAAGAAAAGTCTGTTTTTGTTTTGTTTTTAAATGGTACTGACACAATTGGACATAGAGTGTAAAATTATGTGGTTCTAGATATTGAATATATACAAAAAATTATGCACATATATTGAAAATTCAGTGTCCCCTATTGCAGAAGTTAGAAGAGCTTTTTCTATAACTTTTCTCTGTGTTGCAGAAATAGTTATGTAGGGCTTAAGGTATAGGCTGCTGACCTCTAAGGACTGGCTGTGTAAATGGTAGATTGAAAAGGATCTCAGGATAATATTTTGCCTAACTGAGAAAGTTTTACTGGTTTTTAGACCACCTTGAGCTTACAGTCAGTAAGGAAAAAAATAATAAATCACTTATCAGAAAATACAAGGTACATTTATGTCTTCAGTCCTGCTTCATTGCACAGTTTTCTATTTCCCAACAAGAATTAGAATCAACATTTAACGCAGCCATCTCAGGAGATGTACAAGAAGACTTTTTAGCCATGCTATCCTATACTATTTGCTGGATTCGTTGTTCTAAAACTCTTTATTCATTTTTTCTATGCACATGTAAAAATTACAACGTACACAGCACATACAACATTATACATGATTAGAACTAAGGTTTGATAAATAATGGTAAATTTCATGGTGTGGAAAAAATGTATGAATTCACATATCTTTTTTTACAGGTTAAATGATCAAATAATGACCATCTTTGGCTAAATTCTATTTGAAAATGCCTAGACTTCTTTACACAGAGCTTTCAACACGTGAAATCTTTTCCATGGGGTTATATAACACTTCCTTATGCATGCAAATCCCGCTTAATGTAGTAGTAATTGTGTGAATAAACATCCTGCTTCAAGTCACATGAGCTATTAGTATAAATGTCTGAAGTCTTAAGATTTAATTTATGACTTCAAAAAGAACATCTGTAGCACATACATGATAATTGTGCATTGTAAACTCATTAAATTAATTAGAAAAATTCTGAGTAACATATAATAATCATAACAACTTTGAGTGAAATGTAATTCTACACACTCAGAAGCTTGCTGTCTCTATCATAATAATAGAAAGAAACTTCAGATGTTTACCCTTACTCACATAGTTTGTAGATCGCAATAAAAACTTTAAAATGTTACTGCTGTTCATAGTCGCTTAGTAGGAAATAAGGAACAACGCAGAACATGCTCATGTTTCAACATCATTTTTTAAAGCTAGATGGTTACAACAGCTTAAGGTGATTTCCCCATGACATTACTAATACCCAGAGCCAGAAGGATACCATTTAACATCACATACTGGAACCATATTTTGCTCAGTTATGTTCCATTCCTCAAAATGCCATCCCCAAGTGAATTACTTTTTCAAAGTAGCCCATTATGTCAAAAAATTTGCAAAAGTCACAGCCTGAAATGTCCCTTTCTAAATATAAATAAGTATTAGGAGCCAAGAAACATCAAAGGATCAAGTTTGTAGTTAGGACAAAACTGTAACGATAACATAATATGTAAATGTTGCTGTTTACAAGCGTGCAGTAGTTTGAAGAAACCTACCCATCTCTCCAGCGCTATGGTAAAGATTTATCTCTCCAGATCTTCACAGCTCATTTTACTCCTGAGATACAGTACTGGGAACACAGAGCAGTACAACAGACTAGTAACACTATTTTGTATACTGCTGGTGAAGTGGGTAGGTAAATGCCGGTTTACGTCATTAGCACTTCAGAGAGAAGTGGAATTTTCTATGGATGGAAATTGGATCTTTTTTTTCCTCTCGATGAGTTTTTCTGAAGGATCATTTGGGACCTTAGGTTACCTTAAGTAACATAAGATTTGAGAAGCCAAGCCTATCATCTACTGGTGCAATTAAGCAGAATGTTTTTTGACACCTTGTCCTTAATTACAGTAGTATCTGTAGGTATTAAATGCCTTTTAAAAATCTGGTACTTACAGCTTCATGAGTCATCACAAAGAAGCCATGAACAATATTTTTATGGAGATGGAGGGTGCGAAGTTGGCTTATAAAACATACCTGATACCAATTTCTGTCTTATCATGTTTATTCCTTGAGTAGTTGTTTTTTTTTTTTTTTTCAGAAATATGAAGTTGTAGAACCAGATATGTATAGTAGTGAGTACAGAGAGAAACTCGCTAAAGAGGGTCTTAGGAGTGCTGAGTGAAAGACCTGAAAAAAAGATCTTTACCTCACTGTCTAATACTGTATTTGAAGGATTCCAAGAGCACTGTCTCCTGGTTTCATTTACACTTAGTCTAGCCAGTGTATATATTGACTCACATTACATACGCCATCATTTGCACATATGTAAATTAAAGCAAACTAAAGCCCTTTATTTCTAGTTGTTAATTGACGTCACTGGTTGACAGTGAAACAGGGTGGGTGGAATAAAGGCTCTTAATTACTTGAGGATGACAGAACATGTGCTGATGCAGGATGATTTCATTATGTTGTACTGCCCAAAAGATGGTAGCAGAGAATTGAAATCATTCCGGGCAGTTATCAGGTAGACTCTGCTGTGCCAATACTTCACCAGAGAAAACTGAAGTAAAATTATACTACTCTAAATATTAACCTTTTAAAAATATGAAACTTATAAAAGAGATTATTAATAATCCTGGGATATGTATTTTTGAAATGAATCATTATACACGCCTAGGAGGTTATTGGTTACCATTTCTGCCATATGTTTACACATTCTTGATCCACATCCATCTGGCTCAGAAATCTGTCGGAGTGGTTTGAAAAATGACTTGAAATATCTTAAAAGCCAAGAGCAAACTGGCATTCTGGCTTGTATAGAATATAGGAAAAATGCCTTTTTCAAAATCCAGTATAGTATTTTATAGTAAGTAGATTATACATCTTCAGAAATTGTCTTAAACAGTTTTCATGCTTTGTATATCCTTTTCCTCCTTCATTCTTAAGAGGAATATACATTTTTTTAAAAAGAAATTTTCAGTTAAGATTTATATCAAGGGCTGATGGTAAGGCATTTGCTACCAATTATGCTACTACTGGAGCTAAATGCAGGTGCTAAATGGTAATTGCAGCTGTCTGAAAAAGCTGTTCAAAAATGGACATATTCCAGATAGTGTTAAAGATTATTGGAAGGTCTCCTCTCCAAAAATTTCAATAGCATTTTTTTTTTTTTAATAGTTTAAGAATGAAATACTTACAAAACAATATTCTGTATTTTGGAGAATTCTCGCGTTGTAAAGCTTGTTTCAGAGCTAGCGAATCCAAAGTAAATGACCCGCAGTGTTTTTAATCTGTAGCGTTTTTATACATCATATTAAAAGTTCTATTCCTACAATACTATATTTTTTGTTTCCTTTTCAGTTACACTTATTTTAATTTCTACAGGAGTAGAAACTTAATAAGTTGAAGTGATTGATTATCTGTAGTCTTTAAGTCACTATTTGAAAAGAGAATAACACGAACTCTGAAAGTGTCCTTCGTCATCTCTTAGGCTGGAACAGCCCTGTCTTTACTTGCCCAAATAATATTTTGTATTGAGCTTTAAATATTTAAGAGAAAGTTTTTTCTTTGCAGGGAAATATCAGGATGTCAGATTACATATGGTCACGCTTTTTCCATTTCCCAGTTAAATTGAAACTAGAATTTACTAATTTATATGCAGAGTCATATTTTAATGGATATGTATTCTAGCACAAAGTTAGATCTTTTCCCCTGTTGGAGTTAGAATGAATGCTCTCTTATGGTTCGTTCAAGTTGGTCAAAATTTCGTAGCAGATGTATATTTTGTGTTTAGTTTTCATATTTACCATTCTGCATAGAAAGATGTTACAACTCTGAGTCCGTTTAAGCTTACAGGAGTGAAAATGAATTTATTGGCAGGAATTTTTAAAAGTTTTCAGGGATTATGGCTAAATAAGGAGTGATTTGCAACACAGGCAGTTTATAGTATTAAAGACTTTAAATTTGTCATGTCATTTGTGTTGGTATTTTGAATTACAAATTTCGAATTAGTAATTAAATTTCAGATGTTTCCCTGATTCTGAGGAACAGAAAAATATAGTGCATTCATAGTCGTTACAAATGTTCTTATGCATCCTATGGTTTGCTAAAGAAAGACTAGCTCTCTAAGGTATCAAGATTTTGGAAGCATTAAAAAGTGTCTGAACATGAAGGGTGCTTTTTGAGGAATTTGCAGAAGAGGAGCTTTCGTGATAAACAAATCTGCAACTGAATGTGCTTAATATTTGAGACAGTTTTTTCAGAAGGACTTACCTAATCAGTTTTCACCTATTACTTTCAGAAACATTGTCTGAAGTATGTATTTGTGCTTTTAGGATCCAAGTTGCACCTGGTATTCACTGTAAAAGTGATACTAAAAGTAATTACTGGATGACGTGAACATAAGACAAGCATTATTAAGAATAATAAAATCTAAACATAATTTTAGTCTTCCAAGAAATCTGAGCGCTAGAGCATAATATTGTCTATTTACTGGCGTAATAATTCTACCTGAAAAATAGAAATGCAGGTGTCTGCTCTGCTAGCATGCTACATGTTTACTTAGAGGACAACCAGGGCATAGGACAGTAGCAGCGGTAGGTTTTCAGTTCCCTTAAGGACTATTTAGGTCCAGTGTCTGTCAGTGCCAGACTTCAGACTGAGGTCAGGAGGAGAGCGAGGCCACATTCCCGTCACCGCTTCTGAGTTAACAAACAACTTAAAAACAGTGTTTGCATTGCTTATGTTCTTCTGAGAAACCAAAATACCTCAGAAATCCTATGTGACTCTTAAAACCAGTGTTAAGAGCATAAGGCAAACATTAGATTAGTGATGACAACATCTCGCTAGTGGTAAGTTGCAAGTATTGCCTGATGTGTCATCCTAACACCCTGAAATGCTTGGTAGGGTATCTGTTGTGAGCACAATCTATTGTGGAAAGATGTGTGATGAGTGTATAATCAAAAGTATTTATGCCACTGATGTTCTTATGCAACTCAGAATTCAAACTGTCTCCTCGATTACATGCAAATAATTAAAATGCAAACTATTAGCATCCTGTAATTATGCCTCTTAGCAATTCCAACATTATCCACTCCTTTCTCTAGATGATTATACCCACCTGGAGAGAACTTTGTATCTATAGTCTTCACTAATCAGCAGGATTTTGCTTTTTTTTCTTTATTTTATAAAAGAATAGAAAATTAATAATTATCCTTCAGATGTGGCTTGCGTATCTTAATTTCAGAAACTGTGTCATTCTAAAACAGTAAGAAAATGGGTTTGATGCAAAGCTGATAGATTTAGTGAGTTTTAAATCATGTTACATGTGATTTAATAGATTTAATTAAATAATTTAAGAAATTGACATCCATCTTTATGTGTGCATATTCAGTACTGAAAGAGCATTATTATAGTGATAATGATAGGGTGGCTTTTACTGATATAGTGGGCAATTTAAAATGGTTAAGTACATTGAATCTAGTTTTATCCATATAAAAACTATACTGCAGTCAATATAAATGTTAAGAATAACCTGAAAAGAACATGATTTTTTTTTTTTCCTCCCTTAGTTAGAATGTTGATATTTAGGGTTTGATTAATATTGCATTTGGTGTATAGACAGTCTATTCCTGGAATTTATATTTTCAACTGAGATTGGTTTCCTGTCTGATTTCAACTGTTCAGGTGCTTTTGTGGAGCGGAGTGTTATTTGCTAATCAGGGTCTGCTGGCCAGGGAAATGTCATATTAGTAGTATAGAAAATGACATAATTCATCTGCATAATGAACCATTGAAAACAGCAAACATCAAGCCCAGCTTCAAACTCCTGTTTGCTGGATTTAAACAAGAGACTGCAATGAAGAGGGCATGCCCCTACTAACTGTATTGATCTTACGGGACCCAAACAAGGTTTGCTTTGTTTCCATCTGCTTATGCTGTCCATTGGATTTTCTTGGGCAGTGCTTTTCAGGCCATATCTCCTATTATAGCGTCCGCTTCGTGAGTGCCACATCTGATATGCTAGAAGTGAGAACCTGAAGGAGTCTTTCCCCTCATTATCTTGTCATCCAGGGTAACCCCACATTCAGTTGGGGTAGTTCGTATCTGGAAGCAACCGAGACCCTCACTATCCTGCACCATGTAGCACACACACTGACATTCTTGTGCTGCCTTTACCTGCTGCACCTGCTCCAAGTTGTGACATTTTCCAGGATATCCTGGATGGTAGCTCATTGGCAGTAAGTCAGACTCAATATAAATTCTCAGATTTCCAGAACAAACAACCCAAACAACCCCACAGTGGAGGCTCTGAAGCTGCATTGGCATGGGAGTCAGAAATGGCCGTAGGAGTCAGTAAGAGAAAATGAAGCAGAGCTGCTTCAGGGCTGGTATGAGCAGGGAGGAAATTTCTCAGAGGAAATGTCATTGAATAGCCATAATTAAGAGTCTTGTGCAAGTAGCACTCTCTCACAGCCTGCTCGTGTGCTGAGTGACCCCTATGGACAGCAGGAAAGTGGTAAGGGATGTCTTTTATGGAGATCTGAATAGGAGGTCAGAGGCTTATGTTGGAGGTAGACAGATGCATACACAGTAAATGGTCAAGGGCTTTGCTAAGGGTAATGTACGTGCTTACAGGGTAACTCATTTAATGGTTTTGCATTCGGGAAAGAGCCAATTTAGCGCTGTAGATAGATGTGGGATACGCTAACTTGTGGCAACTCTCAGGAGAGATCTAGCACAGCAGGATGAACACAGTTTTTGTGCCACAACTATTTAAAGAGGAGTACTTCAGGTATTCCAACCTTCACCTTTCTTGACAGCCATAAAAATACATATATATATCCCTTCCATTTTTCACAGGTCAAAGAGAAAGAACTTGCTGTAAGAAAGGGGAGTCTGGGGTCTTTTCATAATAGGAATGTGAGGAGGTTGCTTGACCTTTTCTGAAAAAGTTGTAAGGGAAAGGAAGAAGTTTTACGTACAAAGATGCTAAAATTTATAAATAGAATCAATGAGCTTGTGCTTCTTTCTTTCTTCCGGTTTTCTCTGTTTCTTTTTCTCCTGCCTCCTTTCTGTCTTTTTTCCCCTTCTCTGTCTTTGAGTTTCTTTTTTAATTATTCTTATTTTTTGGTTCTTCTCTAGAAGGTGCATTTCAAGTCATTGTAAATGTTGAAACGTTTTAAAATGTAAAATAGCTTGTTGAATTCTGGGAATAGTAATAAACATTTCAGCAGTCTGTAGCTGGACAATTGATTGTATAAAGCTTTAGTGTCATAAAATGTACTTTTAAAATAGTACCAAATGGTATGAGTGCCACAATTTCCTAAGTATCTCAGAAACCATTAATCAGCACAGTCTGAATAGGAACAACTTATTTTTTGTCAGCAGTGCTTTGTCTGCTTTAATTTGCTCTGCACATGTTTCCATGACAACTAAGGGAAAAATAAAGTCTTAACCAAAATTCAGCGTAAGCAAGACAAAACAACCTTCTTTGATTCATGCTGCTGTGATAAATGTGAGTTTGGCAATCAGCTGTGGATCACAGCTTTTTTTTTTTTCTGGAATAGATAGGACTTTTATTTGCATATATTTATTCTCTTAGCTTAAGAAAACAAAAGGGGGTTGTTTGTGGAAATTGTGGGTGGTTTGCTTTTTTTTTTTTATTCCACAGAGTCTTGTTTTAAGGCCTTAACATATATAGATTTTTCTTCTTTTTAATGCAAATGATCGTTGTCTTGGCTTTAAACTCCTTCCTGCTATTTGCTTTTCTAATCTGTGTTGAAGAGATTTTCAAATACATCTGAGCTGAAAAGATGAGACATAACAGTAGAAGGTTTTGTGTCATGATGTTACGTTTCCTTGAAGAGATGCATTTTATGTTTGCTGTGATTGCTTATCTTTCTCCCAAATACACTGTAAGTAGTTAACACCATTTGGAAACAGTGGTGATACTTCATACTGGGAACACCAGATCTCACAACTCATTGGTAGGCTCAGTAGATACAGTTTTATTGTGTCATACGAATGACACAATCTCATATGAATCACTGTAGTATTTGGTGTTTGATTCTCTGTGACTGGTATCTATTTATCAAGCTTAAAGCTATAAACTTCTTGTTCAGATACAGTTTAAAAACATGAGGAAAAGAAAAAAGAAGAAAAAGAAAAAGTGGTAAGCGAAGCTAGGATCCAGGTCCTGACTTCTTTAGGATTTGAAAATGTATTTTTCAAGGTAGCATTGATGTGAGCTGTTATCTGTCTACTTCACCTCTGTTGCAAAACTGCAGGTACCTCTGCTACTGGCATTTTAGTTATATTTTTATATGGTGTGGTTCAGACACATACTAGCCAAGGAAAATAAGGTCCCTGGCCTGGGGAATGTGTTGCCCTATTAAAAAAAAAAAAAAATCATCACATAATTTGGGTATATCCCTTGACAAATAGAAACATTGATAGATTTGGGTTTGAGAAATTCTTTTCCTCGTTATGCTTGTTAGTTCTGACTTCTTACCTAAATCATATAGTAGTCCCACTCTCTGGTTACCCAATGACTTCAAAAAGTAGCTTTAAGTAGGTTTTAAGTGTGATGATGTAGTGTCTTCCCCCACTAATTTACTGATATGTGCAAGTATCTTCCTGCTAAACCTGCCTTATTCATGTACATCACATGATACATCTGGGATAAAGAATTGGCTCTCAAATGTAAGAATTCATCCAAGAAGTGGTGCCTATTGTTAAGGATATGGAGCGCTCAGTGCAGGAGGCAACAAAATCCCTGAGTTGTTCTTCAGCATTTAGAAATTGTTTCCTAGAAGTAAAACTTGATGAGCATTTTGTTTTCATAAATTAAACAGATGAGATACGTCCAGGGCCAAAGTGAATTCATTTTAAGTTCAGAAAGTAATTATTATGTTGTTTACTGACTTCAACGAATTAGTTTGTCTGACTTGGTTTTTGAATATATTTTTCTCAACAGCCTCTTTCTGCTGTACTTTCTTGTGCCAAATATAACTTTTAAAAATAGTTCCATTTAATCCATATGAAAAGTCAGAAAATACACTTTGAGGGTAGCAAAAAGTAATTACCTATGTTTGCCATACATTTGAAAGGCAAAGGGCAGGTATGCTTAAAGCTAAAGATGCTGAGCATGCAGGCCTATTGCGGCAAGATACTTGACTATGGGATTGATCTTGAACATGTGGACAGTCTGACTGACTGTGGTGGGGGTTCTGCAACAGATCGGATTGCTGTGCTCAGCACCACTGTAAGACCAAGGCAATTTAGACATCATGGGTTATTAATTCTGGGTGATGAGAATAGATCTTTGGCTGCTGGCCAGATGCTGTAAGGAGATGTTTCTGGGTGCACTGTGCATAGCATTTCTCACTCACAAAAGTAAAAATAAACTGTGAGATACTAAAGACTATAAATCCCTCTGCATAGTGCCTCTTAGAGCAATATGAGTACATGCTGTCTCTCAGTCTGGCTTATGCATTATCTGCATAATTGAGCTGGGCTTTGCTTACTTAGAAGGCTTTTGTTTTGTTTTAAATAATTTGGGAATTGTGAGGGCACATGGATGGCATCCAAAGTATCGTCACCCTTTGTTGCCTTTGGTTCATCCTGGAATTTTATTAATAGACACCCTTGGAGTGTTCATTTTAATTCAGAACATAAAACCCCATGATTTATTCAGATCATTTCAGAAGATAATTCTGTATGACTGTTTATAAAATTAGATGGAAATTATATATTCTTTTGTACTTCAATAGCATTTTATATTTTTAAAAATAAAACAGATACTGAAAAGAAACTATATTTTCCTAAAACAAACTTTTGCCTTGTAAGTTTTTGTGCCCATAGTAAATATATGTAAGTCTTAAAATGTGCTTTGCTTTCTGTGGCATCATCTGCGTAAAGATTATGGGCCCACATAAAGTTAGGTAAAACACATTTGACAGTATATTTCACTGCTACTTCTGCTAGCAAGATTTCATTAGTAGTTTTCCTATCAGTACAGGCAAAATATGAAAAAACAAATGCACCAGTACTGACTCCCCTTCATAACACCCACCAAACCTGAATCATAAACTGTTCCTACTCCTGCTTCCTGGCTCAAACCCAAAGGAAAAACTGCCTACACTTCACTGCAACAGAATGGATGGTTGTTCTGGGTGAAACTAGACAGGGAGTAATTTATGGCACGTCCATATGACACCTGTTTGTTCTTGTTATTTCTACGACAACTAGTGTTCTTACAGCAGCCCACTGCATGTACCAAGTACCCTTCAGCTCTGTCATTTATGTTTGTGGAATTTAGCTTGGGCAACCAAGCTGTGTTTCAGAGGATATTGTTTGGATTAGATGTTTGGTTGTGTTTAAAGGAAAAAGCAACAGGTAAGGCAGCATCTTACCTTTTGTTTTAAGCTGTGGTTAAGATTCAGGTGTGCGTGTAATCATGCTCTACTTTTGATGATTGCCTTGTTTTTAACTTGGGATTTATGGAAGACACAACCTGTATCTCCTACATGATTCTGATGCAACTCAGAAGTTTTTGTTAGTAACAGCAAGACTGGTTAAATTCTACTCTTATCCTGTCATGGCTGTGTTCATTTGGTTAAGAACAAATAAATTGTATCCTTAAGAAAAAGCCATAATTTAGCACACATTTTGTATATGAAAGCAATAGACTGATATAAGGCAACTGCCTTGGCCCTACTTCGCAGGTGTTAGGAATGAGGATTTCAGCCATAATCTGCTCCATAGGGAGGGCTAGAAATAGCAAGGAAGCTGAAATCAATATAAAAGACAACTTGTCTTTCATAAGGTTTTCCATAGAGCATGAAGAGTTTCCCCTATACCAGGAACAGCTTGTCCGGTTGTACCTGATCCAAAAGAAAATTAATGGGGAATTATCTTTCGTGGTTTGGATTGCTTTCTTCTACTGATTTATTTGTCTGAAATAAATTTAGATTTAGAAAATGATTGTGAGATGGAAAATAGGAAGGGAAGAACAGGGAATGAAGCATATGTTACCTCAAAGGAGACTACCAATGCCTACTGAAGGAGGAAAAAAAATTAAAAATGACTGACTAATTCAGAATGGAGTGAATTCCATAAAGGTTTAAGGTTTAGTCGTAATTTTTCTTTAATCCCATTAAAAGGCCAAATGGTTCTGGCCTCTTTTTCTTTTTTTTTTTTTTTTTTTTGCTGCCGTAAAGTGAAGCTGGCAAAATGACATGCAAAATATTTTATATGTGCAAAATACTATTTAGAATTTCCTGTGCTGCAGCAGCATATGGACTTCTATTCGGAAAAACAAGGAGAGACCAGCACTGATATTCTCTACAATTGTTAAAGTTGTTATGGTAGCTAAAAATACAACCAGTTGCTATAGCAACTGGAATTTGAAGGCTCACGTAAGGCTGCTGCTTCTGCTCCCTTTCAAAAATTTATCAAGACAAACCTTTTCTTGCCCATAAGTAATAATCTGTAGCTGTCGTATTACGTTTTACATAATGTTTATTTTCTGCCTGCTCAATTATGAGTTACTTTAGGAAGCAAGCACTATGGAACATACTTCAGTAAACTAAGCATGTACTTCATATAGCTTACTGATATATGCTAGGGTTAAGGACTAAATAATTCTAACAATCCAAAGAATTTCTTAAACACCATATTAAGCACATATGAATGGCTTTTTTCTATTATAATGTAATTTTTAAATGTTTAGTATTAAAGGCATGATATAGAGTAAGTATAAATTCATATGAAAAACGTTGGAATTCTAATTTTTTTTTTTATTCAATGTCTGTTCTCTAAGTTGTACATCTGGCTGATTTTTACTTTTGAGCTCCACAGATTCACCCCAGTTGCTTCTTTGGCATTCTTCAACTTAGCAAAATCTGATCTTTTGGTTTGTGTCTGCCTTTTCCTAGTTCTGTTCTGCATTACCTTTTCTTAATTTCTCTCTTATGGCTTGACAATATTTAATTAGTATCTTTGGCAGTTTCTTTCATTCTGATTTTTCCTGAGGCATGGCATTATGCAGTGAACTAAAAATAATCTTACTGAAAGGCAAACGCATATTATCAATTAATAGCCTCAATTTCTGTAGTGTGCCTGCGTGTCTGTAATGTCAATTTCTAGAACAACAATTCCCATTGAAATGTTTCAATATTTCTTACCGATCAGGGTTTTCGTCCACTCACTGTTTCTCACTAGTAGCATCTGCAATTTCAGTCAACTTTACTAGATGACGTGATAGTAAGACTTTTAGATTGAGGCTGGCTGTAAAGGCGAAGACTCAGAAAGGCCAGTGACCAAGTGATAGGATGAATATTCCAAAGGCAAACAAAACGCTCTCTTCTTTGTCTATGATACTCTGGATTACTTAACCTTCTGATGTACGATTCACATTTTAGGATGTTAACTAACAAGCATACTGTGAAAACAGATAACTCAGGTTAAGGTACCAAAATGATTTTAAGAATTGTGTCCACAGATTTGGATAGGCTAATAAATTTGTTTATTATTTTGGCTAAATTTTTAACAACTGCCAAGTTAACATAAACCTGCATATGTCCAAATTTCCAACCTTGGACAAAATTCCCTGTCTCATCTTTTTTAATACAATTTTTTAAAAGTTTCTTTTATTCGTTTCTATCTGCAAAAGGAAATAATGAGTGTGGTACCTGTTTAGGGCATTAAGCTCTTCCCATACGTACATAAGAAAAACTCAAGGCCTTTGTCTACATAAAATACAGAAGTATTCTGCCTGCCTCCTGCTTACATCCAGTTTACTTGGGATATCAGAATGAAATTCTCCCAAGAGCTCAACATTGACCTAGTGCTGCTCTTACTGAAGTCAGAGGTACTTTTACCACTGGCAGAAGTAGGAGCAGATATTATCAAATGCTGAGCCCTTCAGAAACCATTACAAAAACCTGTTTCTGACTTTGTCTGCACCCTAAAATGAAGGTGTGACTGGTAGCAGGGCTAGGCTTACCGAGGCTGATTTCATTCTGCTGTGTGGACTGACGCAGCAGGGAGGGCGTGGTGCTACAGAGAAGCAGGGAGGAAGCACTGCTGCGTGTCGTGTTACTGCCCTGCGTTGCACCCAGCACTTCCATGTCTTTCCTATTCTCATGTCCTATCCCAAGTACTATCAGTTCAATCCTGTGTTAAAATTAATATGTTGTACGTATCTCTAGTACAGGAACATTATGATTTTGCTGGGTAGGCATAAATTACTGTTTAAAGTATTTTAAGATTGATTTGGGTATAATAGGAGAAAGCAGCAAGAATATAGTTTTTGTGATCTTGGTTTGCTGCTGGCTATTTAAAAAAGTTGAAAGAAATGTGACACGTTAGAGTGTTGTGCACACTGTGCTCTGCTTTCAGGACTTGTACAAAAAAGAAAATAAAACCAAAGCATTTTAATTAGTTTTTGCTGTTATCTTAGAAATTAAATGCTTATGACAGCTAAAGGGATGTAGGGACCTTAAATATTTTATCAATGATTAGGAGTGCATTCTGTTCATACTGATTTAGCATACTCTGTCTACTTGGGTAACTCTCTGTAAACGTTAATCTTTATTCTTGTTTTGCATATTTTCTGACTGAACAATCATATAGTGCTTGCTTACCATTAAAGTCATTAGCATATTTTCACCTTTCTTTATGAAAAAATTACCTACAGTAGGCCAAATCCCTATCAGGCTCAGAACTTAAACTGTCTTTCTTCAGGGAAAACTCACTTCTAATTTTGAAAAGAAACTTCATAAATTGCTATTTTGTTAGCAATCAAGAATTAATGGATTTTTTTTTTTTATCCCTTACAGTGAAATAAACATGTAGTTCGTTAACTATGGTTCTAATTGGATGCAATAATTTTAAAATGCTTTTTAAGAAGTTTGTGCATTATCTGGTAAGTATTTTGGATAAGTTGATTATGGCTTAGAATTGTGTAGAATAACGTTGAATCTGAATCCCTCTACCACAGTGTGAGGAGATTTGGAGTTTAATCTATCCAACTGAATCCCTCTACCATAGTGTGAGGAGATTTGGAGTTTAATCTATCCAAAGCCAGAGGATACATGAATTTCAGCTGCAGAATCCCAGCCAACTATTTCTGCATTATTTTGTCCCAGGATAGCAGTGATCTATTAGGGACAGCTTATTTTAGGCACCAAGTCTGAAAAGTTCCTCTTCTAAAACAAAATAGATGGATGCAAACTTAAAAAATACATCAGGAAGACATTCCAAAATAGTGAAATACCTATAAACTCTTTCCTTCAACTAATTTAAATCAATAAATGCATTGATCTGTAGCATTCAGATACAATTTATCAATTCCCTTTTTAGAAATTATCATCGTTCTGTGTGTCAATTTATTTTGGATTTCATATACTTTATTGCACATATGAACTTAATTTTGGTTGAGTGTTTAGTTTCCATAATCCAGCTGGTAGAAACCAAATAGAATGTTAAATGTTATCTGACAGGAGGATAAAGTACCTTGTCTATTCTGAGTACCACTGTGGTCGCCATAGTAACAGAAGAGGAACCGATCAGCATGCAGAGCTTAATTTTCCGTTCTATTTCTGTGTTTTGTACTTATTTAATACATCTTAAGAACAGTACTCCACTTGAAATTTTCTATAAAGATAAGTAAAATTCCATACATTTGGAATTGCAGATTGAATTTTATTCCTACTGCGAGGCAATAAAGTGCCTCAGAATTAGAGCTAGAAATTTATTTCTTTGAGTAAATGGTTAATGGCCTCAGAAAGTGATTTTTCGTCATCCTAGGGATATTTGAAAGTCAGTCAGAAGTCAGCAAATAGTGAACCGAGTTAAATAAGACAGGATCTAAAGCCATAAAATGAATGACATGCGGATCCTGAAGGCCGTATCTAACCTTTGAGATCCAGAGTGCTTCCCACCTTGCCAGGCCAGTCATTCTGGTATATGATTTCTGGGTACTGGGAGTTGGAAACAGAGCGGTGGTTAATTAGGTCTACAGTGCGGACAACAGGATCACAGGAGCACGGGACAGTGTCCCGCAGTCTAGAAAGTCTTGTATTTAGTTTGTCAAATCTACCCAATAGTCCAGTTATTGTTAGTCTCCTCAAGGACATAGAAGAGTTCAGTTGAAAGAAACGTACAACATGTGTGTTTCACTTTAATTCTTTTTACTCCCTAAGCAGACAGAAACCCAAACCCGTCCTCCGCCAGCAGGTTGCCCAAACAGCAGCATCAACATTTGGGATATTTCTGTGGGACTTGTCTACCCCGTTTTCTCATTGGCTAGTGTTTCTTTTGATAGTAGTTGTCAGTAAATAGTCTGTTTTGAAGGTAACTTTGAGCATAGCTATTTGCTCTGGTTTTGTTTTTGATTAAGAGACTTAAAACTATTTGGAGTTGTTGAGGTGAAGAGGCAGTTTCAGGAAAAAGGATGAGTCTTTAGAAAACAATTCTGTGTTTACTTTTGTATTTTTAAAATGTGATTGTCCACCATAGAGATGTAGATAGCCTTCCATATCTTCATATAATTAACTTTGACTGTAATTATTTAGGCATCAGATAAGTAGAACGCTTAGAATTATTGGTAGCTCTGTAAAATATAGATGTCAAATTGCTAGTATTTGCACTTGTAATTACCATGAGAATTGGAACTATGCCGGCAAATTGCAGATCAAATTGACAGTCTTCAATGTATTGACATCTAAGCCACTGTAATTGGTGTGTCTTACTGAACTGTATGACACCTCGGTTTTGATGGAAGAAAAAGGGCTTTTAGTTTATAATTTTATCAGTGCCATTCAGTCATTGAAAACCTGTAGGATTACTTTGAGCATGGAGAGACCCATTGTATGCGCAGTAGTTTAGATTTTATTACAGAAAATTAGAGATCAGGTAAATTTCATATGATGAGATATATAAGCTCGCTTCAAACTGTCCAGTGATACAAAATATACTGTACCGATGTACTGCACCTTGAAAACTGAAGAAGAAGTTTGAATGAAATAGGAGCAAAATTATCAGAGTTCCTTCTAGAAGGAAAAACTGAGTGAATGGAGGTTATTTGACCTAAAGAGAAAAAGATTCTGAGAGAACACTATTTTTTCAACTACAGAAGAGGTAGGAGCAAAACCGAAGGGAATTGTTCATCCTAGTGAGGTAAGATTGGACAAGAATTAAAGGGTTCAGATTGCAGCAAGGAAGCTTTCTACTATGTATTGTTGGAAACTTGCTAAGGGTGAAGATAATAAAGAACTGAAAGAAATTGCCTGTAAGGCTTTGGAGTTTCCATTTTTGGAAACTTTCAAGAAGTGATTGCATGTAGATCTGACAATTTGATTTCCGCCTTCAGACACGGTTAAGGACAAAATAAATGCTTTCATTCTTACCTGCTGTGATTCCTGGATCATTTTCATTGGTCAATTAACTGTGAGACTTCTAAATACAATCAATACATTTCATCAGTGAATGCTTCAATTTAAGCCACAAAAAAATTAAAATAATGAAGGAACAATACTAATGAGAGAAGTCAAAAAGAGAGGGGCTGAAAATAGGGTTTATCTCAGAACTGTTGTTATACTACTACTCCAAAAAATGTTCAAGTTTCACCAGTGAGCTTTCTGAAAGATAGTACTAGTACTAGTGAAAGCGTACTTTCGAAATGCCCATTTCTGACAATACATACTGTAATTCAGAATATTAATAGGGTATAGAATAATATTAATAACTTTCAAAATCAGAGTTACTAGAAAGTAAGTCTACTATTTTATTTGGAGGCACCTCCCAATTTTGTTGCCATTACATATTGTAAGTTTTCAACAATACCTATGTCTGGGCACTTCAGTACAAACACTCCTCTCTCCTCCACGAGATCTTTTATATATAAATAGGTTCAATGTGTGTCACGAATTATTCACAGATTGCACTGGAAGGCAACATCCCTTTATTTTGGAATACACTTCAGAGTCTGTACAGCAGACATTGCAGGTCTTGAGAATGAGCCACATTTCAGCTATCTAATAGTTATTGACTTCTGCTTCTGAAATCTATTAAGAGATTTCTATGTGAGTGTTTTTCTCTGTATTTGGAGCAACACATTAGGATCTGAACATGCTATCATCTCCAAACCACACTGTTGCCTCCCCATAAACCCATCTAAGCTAGGTAATAGTGGACCTTTTAGCCAGTTCTGTCCTGCTTAATAGTCCATGAACAACTTACAGTAATACTTGTAGTAGAAGCAATGAATAATAAAACATCTGAAGAAAATAATTGTCAATCCAAACAGACTAACACACATCTAAGTAATAAATGTGTAAACTGTCTACTGCTTTGGAAAGGGGTGTCTCTGGAAGACCTTTTTAGTAAACAGAGCAGAGCTGTTCTGTTTTGTTACTAGTCATAGTTTGTCTGGTTCATTGGAAAACTCTGCTCGTTTCCCTGTGGTTGGTTTTGTGCGTGATCTTCAAACAATCTTTGTCCCCTAGCTCATGACTGACTCCCTATTGCCTTGACGCACCACAGCCACGAGGAAATAGAACCATTGGAGTAAAGAAGAAAAATAATGAAATACACAGCTAGGGAAAGTTTTCTCCCAGGAATTATGTTCTCATGGGCAATGTGCATACACGCATACACTGAATATCATCCTTTCTTTCTTCCATGCTAAACTTCATGAATGGTTTGCCATAAAGTTATCTAATTGATTTAATCCCCATTTTGCTTTGCTAGCTGCTTTTTGCTAGCCATCTGTGTTTTCTCCTGTTTTAACCACCCTCTGTAGTTCCTCAGTCCTTCTACAACATGCTTTTTGCAGCTATGGAAAAGCCAAAATATGTCGATCAGAAGCAGCTAGAAAAGAATAAGAAAGGTGAAATAAACCAAATATACTACCATGACTGGAGTCAGTGTGTGTTCAGAGATATGTCAGTGAAAGTAAAGTTGGCAAAGGAACAATGAAATGGGAGCTCGAGTCTAAATCCAGAAATGTGTGATTCTGATTGTATTATGCCCTTATTGGAAGTGACTAGATTCTGGGTTTCAGAACAGGAACGTCTTTGTTACTAACACCCTTTAAAAGTGATTTAAAAGCCATTTAAAACCTTAATTGGTTTGTTTATTTGTTTTAAATCAATATTTCATCTTATTTTGTTCTGTCAAGTTTTGAGAACCAAATTGACGGTTATACTGTATGGATCTTAAATTTGTCTCAAGTAATGCTTTCGGCAGAGGAGGAATGTTCTAACTTAACAATTATTGGAGTGTTAAGCAGAAAGAAGAGGAGTGCACAGAATGTGTACGTCAGTTTGCTATCCTCATCATGTCAGAACCTAGAAAAAAGATAAAGTAGATAACCCAAGTTTATAAAGTCAGATTGTGCTAGACAAGCATAATCACTCGATCATGTTCAAATGTACATATTGCAAGAACATATGAATTTAAAAATGAGTTGAATTTTTTTATGTTGAAAGCTGTTTACATGTGTTTAGGTTTTGATTGATAAATATCAGCGCACAGCATATATTAAGACTAAGAATAATAAATACTAGAGTACAGCATATAGAATTTTTTCTTAAATTAATGTAAAACATAGAGACAATCTAATTTGTACAGAAGTAGTTCCAGTACTGTTTACTCTCATTAAATACAACCATATATAGTGGAAATAATTGCTGGCAATTACTTCTTAAAAATGTACTGCATTAAGTTTGATTTCTCTTTTCTTGATAAGTGTATTTTGCAGTCCTCCAATTATGCTATTTTAGAGTGTAGTCAGTTAAGCCGATATTCATTTAACAATGAAAAACATTTTATTTTTCTCCATCACAAAAACCTGTGTAGAGTGCACATATACTTGGACTATATTTAAATATGCTTGTGATAGTGGTGGCTGCTTACCACACTTCTCAAGCTTTTCTTCTTTGAATATAGATAAAACTTAATTAGAAAATGCTAAAATGAATTTAGTCCATTTGGTTCTAGTTCGTTCTTGCCCCCCACCCCCCGACCCTTTACATGTCTTCAACACAAAACCTGTCTGAAACTTTTAAGTGTATTTTCTGTGTTGCAAATTCGAGACATCAAGCAAGCAGGCATAGTAGTGTCCTTTTGACCTAATAAAATGATTTGGAAGCAATTCTGAAAGTGAATTCTCCTGTTGTTAAACGATATTAGGTAACAGATTTTGTGGCTTTGTATCATGAGCTGCTTTGAGGCGTCCATTCAGTGGTCAGTAGGTTTACATCCAGGCAATGATGTGCTTATGGTATTAACACAGACTTGTATATCACTTTACAGTTATCTACTAAATTTTAGTGGTCACTTTGTTGCCAAGACAACCAGTTACTGTAAAGGAAGTTGCACGCTACTTGCAGTTGTTCTTTCAGTACCTTGAATAACTTTGTATCATTGGCTGCTTTGCGAACACACTATTCACTGTCATTTCAACAGTGAATTAATTAATGAATATTCATTAATAAATATGCTGAACAGCTTAGACCCCTTCAGGTCACTTCTCTCCACTGAGAAAATTATCACTTGTTCTTAGATTCTATCTCCTGTCTTTTACCCAGTTATTTATTCAAGTGAGAAACACAGAACTGGTTTGACACAAATCACTGAAGCAAGATACTTAATAGTATAGAAGCATTGCTGCTGCGGTAGAGTTTATTAGAAGTACTCATCCTGGCTTCAGGTGATCCAGAGAAAGGATTATTACAGATTTGCCAGTTATGAAATTTTTATGCCAAGACCATATAGGGAAACAAAAAGAAATTCGCCATTAACCTCTTCACTGCAGTGCTGCTTAGTGTGATCTCAATAACATGAAAAATCACAAAATAGTTAGAAAAGATAAGTAGATGGTAATGGATATTCACTGAACACTCTTGACTTAACTGATATCAAAAGATTTATTTTGTTGATGGATCAGCAACAGTTCAACAGAACAAAATGAGCCAGGACAATTAAGGTACTCCTTCAATATTGAAGAATAACTCATGGATGTGTCTGTAAAGGTGCTACTTTGTTAAAGATATACTATTTTGTCTTTTGTCTACCACTGAAAATGAAGTGAAACAAGAAACCTCCAACACTGAGACAAACACAGGTATTGTCACATTCATTAAAGCGAGTTGAAATGGCCAGATGAGTCAAGAGTATTGCGGTAAATACGGTAACGCAACATTAATGCAAGAAAATCATATGTGGGCAAAGACAGGATAAAACTATTTGTTCTTTTGGTTTGATAGTTAAATATTTTTTTGTTCTAAAACCAGTAAGGTGTTGTTTTGGTTTCTGAGACTGTTTGGAATGCATTTGGTTTATTGTGGAGTAAATTTGTTATTTTTTGCTTGTTGCTGCTTGAGGGTTAATGGTAAACAAAAATGTCCAAATCTCTGAGTGTAGATGCTTAAAAATTAAGCTTGTGTTTTATAGCTTATTGAATCAAGAATTAATTCTCAGAATTGAAATGAAAACCATCGTAAAAGAAAAATAAGCGATTTAGTTACAATCATAGGCAGAACAATAAAAAAAGTCGAAGGACTAGTTTTGCAAGTATACAGGTAAAGCGTGCAGTGTAAAGAACTATGGATACAAGGAATCATTCACAGAGCAGCAGGCAAAACTACTGATGGTCATTAGAAGGTAGATAATTGTAACAATCTGTCCAAATATTTCACTATAAATTAGCTGAAAAGGAGTTATGATGAAGAAGGACTAGGATCACAGTTCATTGAACAGTTCAATGTAATTGAGTTTCTGAAGTGGTATGATATGGATTAAGGGCTCAACTTTATTGGGTCAAAGTACTAATTGTCTTTTTAAGGTGAAATTTCATAAGGTGGCTGAGACAATCTAACAGGGAGCGGGTCAGGGGAACGACTGCCACTTTTAGCTGCAACAATTGCCTGTTACCTGCTGAGATCTCACCTTTCTAAAACTTTAACTGTAATACCATACAGCTTCCAGAGGGAAGTGGAAAAACTGTGTAAGTCAGGTCAAAAATCCCCACAAGATTCTAAGAGGGGTAGAACAAGAAGGAAAAATAAAAAAGGAGAATTTATTTAGCCTAAGCGGACACCACAGCAGTTGAAAACCTCGCATATGCATTACTTGACCAAAACACATGAAAGGTCTTGTTATGTTTATTAGGTATAAATATCTTTCATATATTTGATTCCTTATTTGGATAAATAACCATTGGATATGGGTTGAGTAGGGAGTTCAAAATTTGGCTGACTGTACATATATGCAGAGTTTCCAAGCAAATTACATAGTATGTACAATATGATTGTCTATGGTTTTATGGTACTGGGAAGAATATCAGTGGAAGGTTTTCCCCACACTCTGCTTTATTTTTCCAACAGAGTAACTGATTGGGGAATACTTTTAATTTTCCTATTTATCACCTTGTTGTAATGTCAGTTCTAAGCCTTAAAAATAGCCAAAAGCAAAGTGAATACTGCTGTGAATTGTTATTGTTGCCAAATGGTAACTTTTCCTTTCCAGGGACAGGAGAGGGATTGGACTTCACTGGTTACATTTTTTGTTTACTTTTGAAAAGTGCTTTAATTTTGTGTTGAAATTGCTGTTTGAGTATGAAATCCATTTAATTCTTCACATTATCTGCACCAATAGTCTTCTGAATTGAGGAAACAATAATCAACCTCTCTTAACATGCAGAGGGATACAACTGCTGCCCAGCTGCCACGAAAGGTGTCAGCTGTACCCAAATCCTCTTTTATTTCCCTCAGAAGAGCTTTGGTGTACACTATTAATTTACAATTGCATCACATTGTCTGCATATGAGTTATTTCATACCTTAGAAATATTTGCCAAATTTTCCCCCCCTTTCTGGACCAAATACAGAAATTTGTCAGAAAGTCCACTATCAAAGCTTTCTACTTTATTTTTAGTATTTTGTGTTATTAGTGATTCTTAGGTGAATATAGTATCCAAAGATCTTACCCTACGTTAGGATTCCCTTTTCGGGATCCCTGGTGTGAAGACTGATGTGAAGAAAAACAGTTTTGGTTTCAAGAAGTTTGCAGCCTAAATAGACAATTCACAGAAGGTGGAGGAGAGTAAAAAAGAATAGGAATGATTTTCCATCTCACAAACTAACTGTTATACAGATGACCAAAACTTAAGTCTCCTAACTGTCAGCCAAGCGCTGTATCCCTACACTAATTTGCTTCTAGGTAAATTTAACAGAGCTAGCCCTGTCAGTATGACTGATGCAGCAGCTGCAGAATTCTTCTTTAAAGAAAGAAATATAACCTGAAGGAATAGTGCAATTGTTGATAATGGGAACAACAGAAGTGTAACTTACAAATGTGAATTGCAGTTTTTAGCATTATAAAATGCACATCCAGGTGGGGGTTTAAAATTTACAGTGGTGTGCAGGAATACTTTTTTCTTCTCTCCTTTTTAGAAGCCTCATCTCGTTTAGTGGCCTGTATCTTGTAGGTCAGAAGATTCTCTAAGCAATATATGGTGTTTTCAGATCTCCAAGAACTCCCATGCATCCAAGGAATGCATTTTAAGACAGGATGTGGTTAATATGGCAGTATTTGAATCAAATTGCATGTTAAATTTTTTTGTTATGTAACCGTAAATTTATTTTGAAAAGCAACAGCCATACTAAAGTGTTCTGCTTCTTGAGACCATATCTAATGTTTTAATAAGACTTAGCACATTCTTCAGAAACTCTTACCATGAGATAAATCTGAATGATATTTGTGGACCGGTGGTGATACCAAGTTTTCTCCAAGCAGGCAGGAACATTTGCAGTAAACGCAATATATTTATATGTCCATTCAGGAAAGAAACACAGGACTCTACCCTTCATCTGGCTTGACACAGTTAGAGGATGTAGCTGAAACACTGTGCACAAAAAGCTGCCTGCAACCAATCCACAAACCACTCTGAACACTTTTTTGTATAAAAAGTGTGCTCCACAGAATCACCTTCAGAATTTGTAGTTATGATTCCAAGAACATAATTTCATACCTGTTTCTAGATATGAAGCTATTACGTTTTAGTTTGTGGTTTGGGGGTATTTTTTGGTTGGTTTTTTGTTTTTGTTTTGTTTTGGTTTTTTTTATGCCGTACATTTACTTTACAGTAGAGTAATATTAGTAGGAGAAAATAACTTTAAAGCTCTAATTTGGCTGTCTGAAGTCTATACCTTATAAGCAATTCATTTTGACCCAACATCTGCTTAGTGTTTTCACCTTTTGAGAATAGGTTGTTAGAGTAGCTACAGCATAGAAACGTCATTTATGGAGTAACAGGGGAAAATACCAGATGGTATTTTACCATAACAACGTGGTTACTTCAAAGCTAGTGGCATTGCTGCTACTGTGTAGTATCCTGGTCATGTAGCTAATGACAACACGGACCCCTGCTGCGCTTAATTTTTCTGATGTTTCTGTAAATGGTGCAAAAACTCATTAGAATTATAATGCTTTGTGCAGGCGTCCAACTTTTGTATGTTTGTCTATTTCTTGATAGCCTCTTTGTGGAAAGATTTTTTTTTAATACTGCACATACACATCTTGTTTTTTACTGTGTGTACTGTCTAGTGTAGTTACAATAGACACTTCCCAAAGTCACTTGTTAACACTGCAAATCAGCTAGTAACCATACACAGTTCTTTGTATTTTTATATTATTGTATCAGAATAGATATACATAGAGTCTTCTGACACATGATGCAATTGAGAAAAATTCTTTAGTCATCTGAGGAAACAAAAAAATTGTTGTCAAAACAGAGGTGGTGAGAGGTACGAGGATCATTGCTGACATTTTCCAACATTTTCCACCATTTCAGACAACGAAAATGTGGGAGGAGTGCTTAGTAGACTTGGGGGTTGTGTTGCAATTCAGAGGTACCTCAACAGGCTGGGTAAATGGACAGAGAGGACTCACATAAAGTTCAACAAAGGGAAATGCAACGTCCTGCATCTGAGGAGGAACATCTCCCTGCTCTAGTACAGGTTGATAACTGTCTGAAAAGCAGCTTTGCAGAGAAGGTAATGGTAGACAAGAGGCTGACCATGAAACAACAATGCACTCTCATTGCAAATCACTCAAACAGCTTCTTGGGCTGCATTAGAAAGAGTGTTTTACTCAGCCCTACTCTATTTAGGTGAGGCCACATCTCAGAACTCTGAGTCTAGTTCTGGGCTCCCCAGTAGGAGAGAGACAAGAACATACTGAAGTGAGTCAAGTTAAGGCCACAAAGATGGTAAAGGGACTGGAGCATCTGTCATACAGGGAGAAACTTGGAACTGTTTAACTTAGGGAAGAGAAGGCTCAGGAGGGATCCTTTCAATGTGTATAAATACCTGGTGGGAGGAAGTAAAGACGATAGAGCCAGACTCTTTTCCATGGTGTCCAGTGGCAGAACAAGTGTCAGTGGGCACAAACCCTAGAACATGAGAAATTCCATCTGAACATAAGAAGATACTTTTTTACTGCGAGGGTGGTTGAACACTGGGAACAGTTGCCCGGGCTGCTTGTGGAGTCATCGTCCGTGGAGATAGTCAAAATTTACTTGGACACTGTCTTGGGCAGCCTACTATGGGTGACTTTGCTTGAAAAGGAGGGTTGGATTAGAGTATATCCAGAGGTCCCTTCAAACCTCAACTGTTCTGTGGTTTTGTAGGCGTGGATAAAAACTCATGGAAGACATGCAGGTAGATTTTAGGCACTAACACTGTGTTTTTTTTTCTTGTTGGATTCGTACTCTTACTGGAATGCTGTTCAATACTTTAATTGGTGATTTCAAAGGAAAATTTGCTAAACTTTATTTCTTACAATTAACATTTAAATTTTGTGCAAATAAAGCACCTACACAAATATTGCAAAGACTGGAAAATCAGGCATACAACGGAAGACCAAAGGAGCTCAGTTTCTCAAAGATAGAGTTAAAAGGTGACTTGATCATATCTACTGACAACTCGTGCTCACAGTCTCTGTTTCATGTCTTTTCAATCTGTATGTTCTATGATATTCTCTGTACTCAACCATTAAGGGATATGCAATATTATTTATTAGTGCTTTGAAAACTGTGTATTTGCAGTAATATTTTAGCACTAGAGATGCCAAGTATTGTCAGCCAATATGGTGGAAATCATATTCTAACACCTACTATGATTGTACACAGATTTGGGAAATAACACCAAATAATCACACTTTTAGAATGCAAGTGCTTTACAGCTTGAAAAGATCTCTGCCTATGGCTCTAGTGATAGAACAGTTTTAGAGATAGGTTCAAATATTCATGGGACTCGAAAAAGAGTGAAAGCATCCAATGTAAATCTATTCAGAAGCTATATATACAACTCTTTTAAGTTCTTTTAAAGATTTCGAATGCAGTTCTTAATATCTTTTCCAGGATATTATTTGTGGCGGTGCAGACAACGCCTCGACCTCCTCCTTCCTGCCTCCCCCCTCCCAGGCCACATTATGATGTCAGAACGAGCCAATTGTTTTTGGTAGCCTGAATAAAGACACTGGCATTTAAAGTGAACTACATCTCCAGGAGGCAATCTGTCTTTCACTTGCACTTAATATTTCCTTGAAAGTAATTTGAAATAGGTAAATAAACAATCACAATATTTCAAGTAATTACTGTACTTAATTTTAACATTTCCTGATAATAATGTTTAATGGGACCTAAAAGGTTTCTATTTGTTTAATTATAATTAATTTGATAAACTTTAAAACACTAGAGAGATTTCTGAATGGAGCACTGAGTCCTAAACATCTGAAAATGACAGATTACACACGTTGCATTTGTTTTTCTTACTAATTATACATTATATATTCTGTCTCATTAACATTATGTAAGCACCTGATCTCAACATTTTAACCATAAAATAACTGCATAAGAAGCTGGTCAAGTAGTTGAGGTTGACTGAGTATGTTTTTTTCTGGTATTACATTTGTTATCCAAAGCCTCTTTAAGTCAAAAGAGTCTTATCAACGAGGCTACTTTGGTTATAAGCTAAATGTAAACCCGTGTCATTCTTAAGTGTTGGTGTTGAAATGAGGGAGGAATTAGTCAGTATTGCTGATTTTCAAAACTGAAGTGCAGTTCTGCTCAGTCTTCAGAACCTGAACCGAGCAGGGTTCTTGCTGTATTTTAATGATTTGGAAGTTAACAATCAGTGTTTAACAAGTCATTATACACTTTCTCTGCTTGTTGTAGATAAATATGCACCTCCACTCTGAGACAGGAATGTAAAATAGATGGGCTGCTTTGGAGGTATGTAGGTGTTTAATGATTATATTTAGGTAAGAGTGAATACTACTTTTTATTTAAATTGTCATAGAATCACCCCATTTTTGTAAGTGTGTGTTAAAGTAAATATCTTATTATGTGTATGTCAGTAAAGAATTCTTTGGATAGAATGTACAATAAATATTAGCCATTGCAGAGATATAAATTCAGGTCTCTCCTGCCCTAGCTACCAGCCTGTAGAGATAGTTCTGTCTTTTCTTTATTTAATCTGTAATTATTCTGTACACTGACAAATAGTCCCTGGGAAAGTCCCAGTCCTAGTCCCTGAGAAAATTATGGAACAAATCTTCTGGGGGGCTATTGCAAGTCAAGTGACTGGGAAAAGCCAGCGCAAATTCACCAAGGGCAAATCATGCTTAACAAACCTGGTCACTTTCTATGAAAAAGTAACCTGCTCCATTGATGTGGGGCGAGCGGTGGACATTGTCTACCCTGATTTCTCCAAGGCTTTCAACATGGTTCCCCACAGCTTCCTCCTAGAGACACGGGTGCTTTATGGTCTAGACAAGTGGTCTGTGCAGTAGGTGGGGAACTGGCTGATTGGCCGCACCCAGAGGGTGGTGGTCAATAGCTCCTTTTCAAACTGTCAACCTGTCACAAGTGGGGTCCCACAAGGGTCAAGATTGGGCCCAATGCTGTTTAATATCTTCATAAGTGATCTGGATGATGGAATCAAGTGTACCCTGATGAAGTTTGCTGCTGATACCAAACTGAGTGAGGAAGCAGACACTTTGGAAGGGAGAGCCACCCTGCAGGAAAACCTGAATAGGCTGGAAAAGTGGGCCAACAAGAACTTTATGAAGTTCAACGAGGACAAGTGTAAGGTCTTGCACCTGGGAAAACACAATCCAGGAGTGCAGCACAGGCTGGGATCTACTTGTCTGGGAAGCAGCTGTGTGGAAAGGGGCCTGGGGCTCCTGGTGGACAATAAGTTTAATACAAGTGAACAGTGTGCTGCTGTGGTAAAGCGAGCCAACAGGACGCTGGGTTGCATCAACAAGGGCATCACCAGCAGAGATAAAGAAGTCTTTATCCCACTCTACTCGGCGCTTGTCAGGCCACACCTGGAATACTGTGTTCAGTTTTGTTCCCCGCTGTGCAAAAAAGATGTTTGTAGGCTGGAGAGGGTCCAGAGAAGAGCCACCATGATGATCGAAGGACTGGGAAGCCTGCCATATGAGCAAAGGCTGAGAGAACTGGGTTTGTTCAGTCTTGAGAAAAGAAGGCTTGGGGAGACCTTATTACTATGTTCCAGTATTTAAAGGATGGCTACAAAGAAGATGGAGAGACTCCCTTCCTACAAGGAGTCACATGGAAAAGACGAGGGTACAAATTACTCCTAGGGAGATTGCAATTGGATGCAAGAGGAAAATTTTTCACAATGAGAACAATTAGCCATTGGAATAATCTCCCCAGGGAAGTGATGGACTCCCCATCATTGACACTTTCAAGATTCATCTGGACAGGGTTACTGGACCATCTTGTCTAGGCTGTGCTTTTGCCAAGAAAGGTTGAACCAGATGATCCTTGGGGTCTCTTCCAACCTGGTATCCTATGATTCTATGAAACAATTTCCACAGGAGAGCGCCTCATTCCAGACTAGACTATAGCCTGGTGATAAGGCCCTTTTCGTATTTCCTCAGTCAAAAGATGTTTATAGAACCTTACTGTCTTCTATGTAAAAGGAAAGTAGCACTTTATGTACTCAAGAGCTTTAACTGCCTCAAGGAAAAGTGATATCTGAGCAGGGGTTTTTTAGTATCTAAGTTATAGATCCTCTGCTGAAAATTAAGCGTTCACTGTCTTTGTGCATCTGTCACAGTGCTTCTGTTGGCTTGGTCATCTTCTATCTCTGCTTCAAGATTTTTTCTAAGGTGTTTCCTCAGCTCTGGAAGTTCACGAAGAAAAGTTGTTTCAACACTTTGATTTAAAATCCAGCGGAGATTCAGTACTGGTAAGGATATTTCAGAGAGTTGACAAAGTCTCAATGTGTCTCACAACTGATGAGTGATTCTTGATTATATGTTTCCAAAGTCTTATTTCCTTTCCTGAAAATGTATCTGTGTTAGGATTTAAAAACAAAACAAAACAACCCCTTGTTTGTTAGTACAAGCGCTTTGTAATATGAGATTGAGCATGTATATATATCCATTCTATTGTTTATAAATAAATGCAAATAAATCACAGTAAAACAAACTGGGATCTGTTGTTAGAAGGCTGAATTACAATAGTACTACAAGTTAACTGTTATTCTTTTCTTCGCATCATGGTATTGCAGTCTAGAACTACCCTCTAGAAGGATCATGGTAAGGGAGGTTGCTATCTGTAGTTAACAGAAGGCAGTGGCTGACCATGTGCTTTATGACGCTGCTATAAAATCCTCTGCCCATTGAGAGTGAGGCTTAGAAATGGAATTTTCTTTCTCAGATATGCTTGTAATACTATAACTTTCATAATGCATTTCCTATTCTAGGGTCTTTGTTCCCTGTTCTTAAGGTCTTCTAAGTAACTTCACTTCTTACTGTCATAACCATTTTCAAAAGTAGTATTTTTGTTGTCTATAACCTTACAGGGTGATATTAGCACCCATGTATTTGTGTGACTAGATGTATTCAGGAACTAATTTAATTTCCACTTGTCTTGAGGTCTAGCAAATAGAAAAATCTATGTTAGTTTTGAATTTTATATGTGTGTAGTTGTGTGTGCGTCATTACTTTCTCTGAAGCCCATCATGGACAGCTTGAATACATGTAGTAAATTATTTATACTGAGGACTAGAACTATGACTTTGGACTACTTCCCATTTCTCTGCAAAGAATAATTGGGCAACTTGATAAAGTATTATTTACCACTGAGGCCAAAATTTTTCCTTTCTGGGATAAACAAATTATTAGGCAGATTTGAAAAACATCTTTTCTATTTGTAAAACCTTAATAGTTGTCTCTGTAAATAAATGAAAGACTTTTCTAAAAGCAAGGATATATCAGCAAGTTGTGTCAAAGCTCATGTGTATGCTGTATCGGTGTCTGTCATATTTATAGACAGGTATAAGATGATGCAGAGTTAATAGCTGACTTTGTGTTATGTCAGTTTTCAGTATGAAGTTACTGATTCACATTAATTGAAAGAAACATTAATTTAGCAATGGCAGCTTTATAAAACTGCTATTTTTACATGGATTGCAGAGTTTTTTCCAAGCTTTTCAGCTTTCCACCTTCTTAGCCTGCCTTGTTTTCTGGAACTGCTCTGCAGGATTCCTATGCGTCTTTGTCTTGTTCTGCACTGAATTCTACTGAACATTTAATTCTTTTAAATGTGATGACCAAGGATATACATAGAATGTTACTATGCTCAGTTGGTGCATGGCTGCTTGTTAAGTTGCGACAACTTAATTGCGCGCCTGAGTCCTTGGTTTCTTTAACAATTTCTGGTTCCTGATTTCCAGAAGTGGGATGGTTATTTTGCAGGAGTGGAGCACGAGAGTGGTATTGTTACTTTTTGTCATGTGTCTAGTGTAAAGGGAGTTTTCTCCAGTGTGAGGGGTGTATTTCATGGGTACTACTAGAATACAACTGGAAACAGTCATTTTTCCTGAATCACATATATGTATTTCCTACCTATATGACACATACTACAGAGATGAGTGTATGGAATCTGTACTATAAAGACAGAGATTGTGCAGGGAGGATGTATGCTAGCAAGTTCTATGGGGAAAAAATAAAAGGAAATTAAATACTGAATTCAGTTTGTACGGATTAAAGCAGTAAGTAAGGTTAGCAGAATTTTTCTTTTGCAATCACCTCAGCTAAACATAAAAATATTTTACTCAGTTGGGTCCCTAAATTTAGCTTCTTGTATATCTGAGTTTTTTTGATATTAACAGATATTTTTAGTGAACTTGTGCATATAATTTCACATATCACCAGCATCTTAAAAGCTGATGAATGATAAGCAAGCTGGTGTAAGATGCATAAGACTTTTTGCGAACTAGATGTTTTACTGCTATCAAATGGTAATTTCAGGTAATATAAAACTTTTGAGGTGTAATTGTCTTTGAAATTGTTATCTAAATTATAGTAACATTTCCAGTACTTTCCAAACATAACTTTATGGTGATACCTGAGAAGGAAGGAGACATGCAAGAGAATATCCATCTGAGACAAACTGACATACAAAGGGAATAGTTAATCTCCTTTGGACATTGCGGATGAATACATTTTTTAAAAGGTATGATGGATCCCATTTGATCTCTGAAAAGATTTGACAAGCTGAACATACAGGAGACGTATAGTATTTGTAATTGCAAAAAATCACATAATTTATAATCTTTTAAGTCTTGAACACATGATCAACTCAATAATAATCCTGTGAGAACACGTCTTTCTATTGTTTCTTTCTGACATACAGCTGTAAAACTGGCCCAGAAATGCTATTTAATAGACATGAAAATATTCTGAGAACTGATGAATGAGACATATAGTGTAGACAGCACATTCAGTGTGAAAATTAAACATGTTTTTCCTTCTATGAAAGAAGAAAATGGAAGATATGAATGGAAATGTCATGCTTCCATAGCACTAACATAATTTCTGTAGTTGTTTAGGATAATTATGTTTTTGAATATCTTTATTCCTCAGAGCTTTTTAAAGTGCAGAGAAGTTGAAAACAGGGATTTAAAAGATTTTGTGATGTTCAGAATACTTAGCTGGGAGTTTGTATTGTATGATATTAAGATGTTACATTATAATTATATTTTTATGTTCTATGAATGATATTGCTACACAATGTGATATTGAATTTTCGTTTAACATGAAAATGCTTTTCAAACATTGCCAAAAGAAGACTTAGTAGTTACTTATCTTGAGTTCTCAAAATAGTAAGAGCATTCAGCCTTACTATGATCATTCTTAATATCTGTGCAATTGATTACAAAGTAAGCTTAGGGTTTAAATTTAGTTATTGTCATAAGTACTGGGGTAATGCAATTCATTCAAAAGACAAAATTGTGTAGTTTTTAATAACAGTTCCCTTTTAATAGCTATGTATATCTGTACATTCCAAATGTGATATAAAAGCCAATATTTGGATTTAAAAATGCTACAAAAGATGAATATGAATCATAATCCAAATAAATAGGGACTGCATGTCTTGAGGGTCTCCACAATGGTCAACACTCAAGTGATGTGACTGAATATTTGGTGTCTCTTTGATTGAACTTGCAGTCTTTATAAGTTACTGTTTTATGTCTAACAGCCGCATCAGTTTATTCAACTGCTGACGTGTATGTCTGGCACTATGGACTACTGCAAATTGGATGAATCTGGAGTTTTAAATCTAGCATGAGTGAGAGCACTTCCCTTTATGACTTCAAAATCTTCTTAGCATTCATCTTTCCAGACAAATTTTCTCTTAGTTAGCTAATGTAATGATGCTGCCTGGTCTTTCTAATTCACAGAGGCCTACTGATCCTCCTTCTTGAGGTCGGTAGACATTTTCCATTCTATGTAGGGGTTAGCTTAATCCATGCTTTCTGATTATATGCCTCATGGAAGTAATGTAGTGATTTGTCACGTAAACCGTGACTCCTTAGAAAGCATTACAGTCCTTTATGCTCCTACCAGATGTTCCTCACATATTTTTCTGGAAACTAATGAAGTAATGTAAGTATAAATAGATATCTTCAGTCCTAAAAACCTGTGTTAAATCATATGCTGCTCTCTCAATTTATGAATCTGAAATATCATTGTGATGTTACTAAATCCTGTTTTCTTGTTCTTCAGCTGCCAGTTAACAATTCCAGGTACTAAGCCAAAAAATAGCAAAAAATATTTAAATCCAAAGCATCTTTTCTAGTTGGGCACAGATTGTACTGTCTGTGAGAACATGACATGTCCTGTAATTAATGCTTATCTTAAGGTTCTGTTGATCAGAATTATTTCAGATGCTAGTTCATTTGTCATTGAATTCAAACACAGGGATTGTAATGATATCTCAAGGAATTTTCCATGCAAGTTGGGCTAACGCTTTTTGGTAGTAGTATGTATTGCATTGTATTTGTATTGTATTACAAGCAAATAGTTACTCCTCTTACGGCTTTTTGCTAGTTGGAGAGTTCCCCTGCAATAACCTCTGCCTTTACAATAACGACAAGTATAATAATGCTTGGGACCCATTCAGGATCCAGTTTCCTTTTATCTGTAGGACGCCTGTGGACAGCTTGCACGTGGCTTTCTTCTCATACTACCATGTTACCAGCAATCATATCTTAAAATATTGTAGCTGATAGTGAGCTGATGCTAAGAAGCTAGTAGTTAAGTGATAATACTTTGAAGAAAAAGGTGGGGGATTTTATATATATATATATATATATAGATATATATTATTTTTTACTAAAACAGGCTTCATAGAGTCCTGTTATTTTTTGAGTGATTATAGTGCAGGTGTCCTCCATCACAAGATCATATGGATGTTGATGGCAAGATATGTGTGGTCATGTAATGGGGGCTGCCGTCCCCTGTGAGAGATAGCAGGAAGCTGACAGAAAGATTTACGCATGTTGCAGCTTGCCTGTATCTGAAGTGCTTTTGGGAAGAGATTGACAATCAGGACATTGTGAGCTGTATGAGTTGTTCTGATGACTTATTGTGGTTTTAAGTTACGAGGTTGCACACGTCTTCTTTCATGTAATCCTGGTATTTGTCTGCCCATCTGTAATTCAGCTATAACTTGGTCTATGAAGATTTTTTTCTGCCATTACTGTGCTCTAAGAGCACGTTGAGAAGTTCCCATGTTGGATGATTTTAAATGATTGTTCATTGCAGATTCCTTCATTATTCACACTTGACATAAGCGTTATTCTTATTGCTATCTATATTATACTACTTTTTCCCTCATTATGTGATGTTCCAAATATTCCGTTCTCTTCATAATCTGAGAAAGGTCACAAGTACTCAGAGGTATGATATCTCTCTGTGACAGTAGAAAATGTAGATATGAAATAAAGTTTTTTCTGCATTAATATCCACTGTGGGAATAAAGCCTGAACTAGGAAAATGTCTTGTGACTTGTAGTGAAAATCACGTTGTTCATGTACATTTAAACTAAACTCAGTCTTTTGGCATTGAAAACATCTGTTGCTGCAGTTATCATTGTTATCATTTTGGCCCTTATGGACTCATTTCCATTTATTGTCCAGAAAGCATGTTGCTTTTTGGATTGAAAGTTTTCAAGCTTACAGTCTGGATGTTCTCATGTCCTCAGATGATGACTGGACAGAAAACAATAGCATACGTTTTAGTATTATTTGGTTATTCTTTACATATTTACCTGGGATTTTTTATTAGCAGCATGTTTTGAAAATTTAAAATATTTCCAGAACTCCTTTTTAAAAGGTGCACAGTATTACGCCTATTATGTGCAGTACAATATTAGAACAGTAATACGCTTTTTACTGACATGTGAAATCTCTAAACTACTTAGCAGGGGGTTGGTTTTGAGTCGGTAGTCTCAATACTTTATTATATCTAATGGAATGAAGCATTCTCTAGTGGTAGACTTGTGGCAGAAGCTGAAACTGCTAATTTGGTGGCACTTTAACTCGACAAAGAGGGAGTCGAGATACGTCTACACAGTCAAACATACACAGTCGCAAAGTGACTTCAAATATTTTTCAAAATACTAGGATGCTAGCCAGTTTTCATCTGGCAGCCATTAGGACTGTACAAAGCCTGAGCTAAGTAATTCATCTTCACATCGTGACCATGTAGGCATGTCTGCAGAGAGATGGGCTTGTTTACAGGGGGCTAGATTGTACCCCCAGTGATAGCTAGACCCAGCTAGGATCAAAGGAGTTTCATATGTGACACTGAGAATCATATGTGGCACAGAGTTAGTGCTCTAAAGAAATTAATCTCGTTGGCTAAGTGGCAGTTCATCATTGCAAAACTGTTCCTGTGTGTTTTTAGATGGCTACATACTTTACCACTATTACAGGAATCTGCTGTATCATTAATCATATTTAGGTATTTTTTTCTGGAGCCTCAACTGTCTTAAAGTCATGAAAATACCTGGTAAAATATGAGCACGTCATTTATTACTGTCCTAATATAAATGATTTTGATAAGGTTGGAAGGAAGATGAGCCAAATACAATGTTTTATTCTGCAAAAGTGCAGCTTTCAAGTAACTCTGAAAACACAAAGTTTGCATATGAAAAGAAATGGTCTTTGTCAGCTTTCAAAAACAGTCATGCAATTTTGTTAAATGTTGGTGACAAGCTCCTAGCTAAGTCAACAAAGTCATTCTGTGTATGAACAAATTGTTCAGATTCCTTTATGTGCAGCAGTGTTTATCTAAAACTAGGTTAATATGAGCCTGGGGCAAAATGTCTGCAGTAAAGTGGTCTCACAGTTAAACTTTCTTCTTAGAGAGTGGCAAAAGATATTTGTGTTAGTTCTGGCAAGTTCAGTCAATTATACATGTGCAATATTTTGAGTAGAGACATGTTCTACTGAAGATGCTCAAATTAAATACAAACAAGAATAAATAATTTGTTCTCTCTTTTCTTGGTTTATTTGAACAGATTTTTTTGAAATCTTCATCTGAACTAAGCTGCCTGCTAAGCCTTACACCACTGGAGTTTACATTTCAGGTAAGATCTGACACATCAATACACCTATTTTTCACATTTTTATTTCAGAGTACAACTATAAACACGTGTAAAGATGGGAACTAGAGGAGAGTGTAAGTGAAAAAGAGCAAAAAGGAGATAGGAGATTTTCAAAAAACAAGAGGACTTCCCAACAAAATTATTTACCCATTGTCCAAGGCAAATCATATATATGTTGACAAAAACAAGGTCAGGACTATCTGAGGAGAGAGTTCAGCTAGTCGTCAGTGTTTGCTGCAATAACAGTGTTTTTAAGAAATGTTAAAAAAATAATCTCCTACTTAGTATTTAGAGGTTTCTTTTCTCAGGCGGTTCTCAGGGATCATTAATGTGTAGGAAAATGCTTCCTTACAGTTGCAAACTAACTGTATCAATGTTTTGGTTTTGCTCCCTTTTGTATTGCCATAGCCACTTTAGGTTTGTGCCGTTTCCTTTGTTTTCAGATTATGCTTGGCCTCTTCCACCATTTCAATGGAAATACTGGTTCAAAGTAAAATATGTAAAGGGAATAAGAACAGGGAAATGAAATCCATGAGGATGTCATTTTATGTGCCTCAAATGTCCTGTTCAGAGGCAGTTAAAAAAGTGAAAGAATGTGGCTAATTTCTGGCAGTGATATAAAGGCTATGAAAACAGATGTTGTGATGCCATACATCAAAAACATGAAGACATTGATATTTTGGATAGAAGTCCATGCAAGTGAAATGGATTTAGCTACATGAAAGAAAAAAACCTGTCATTTTCTTCATGAGGAATATCACTATTTCCCATTAATATATATAGGACCCAAAGGCATTCTTTGCACAATTCCTAGTTAAAATACACATCTTCTGCCTACTGGTAGCATCTTTGAGTATGATACATCCCGCTGCTCTGATTGACTAACATGCTTCATGCTAACTCCTAATGGTCTTATTTATTAACATATTTGAATATGATTTTATTATTTCCAATGGGCTCAGTTTCAGTTTCACTGCGACAGACTTGTTACCTTATTCTGTGTGGATTTGAAACAAATCAAAATAAAATCTTTAGTCAAGATTTTTTTGGAAATTAACATTAAAAGCATGCAAGACTGCAATAAGGTACAAGTAAGTCAACATCCCTGCCCAGGAAGATACAATTAGGGAAATTAGTTAATAATCAGATGACTGGTAAAAACCAATAACTGCCATCAAAGTCAGAACTGATGTAGGACAGAATATATTGTTTCATTTTGACCTCAGATGTAGTAAATTTCTTAAGTTTTTGTGCATCTATTTTAATTTTGGAAAAAGTAAACAGTAACATGAGAGTTTGTTCAGAAGATGACACACCACTGCCTTGCCATGTTTAACAATCTACAACTCATTAGATAAGCCATATGTGTGCGTGCATAAAAAATGTAAAGTAAAATGCATTAATTTAATCCACTCCAAAGGTGATTTCTATGAATCTGGTTTTAGTTTGCATTGTAACAGGCTATGTCTACAGCCAGTTTTTGTGACTCAAATAGTTAAGGATGGTTAACCATCACTATTATTTGCTATTGCTTGTCCAAACCTTAAACATCATGAAAGTAAGAAGTTTAGAAACTGAATCATGATGTATTGATATTCCCTGTTTTCCTTTTCTCCTTCGGATTTAAAGACTAAGTAATACATTTGCTTGAATTTGTGGCCAAATTTATACAAAAATATTTTTCAGTGGTTTGGTAACTGTCTTTCTGACAGCTCACATAATATATAGTTCTTTGTTCTGATAGTAAGTTAAAATTACAATTAAAAAATTAAGATAAAAAATGTGAAAATCTTCTAAGTTTGAGGTATTGCACTTATTTACAGCAGAACAAAATTTTGAGGTGTTTTTTTCCTACTGAGAAAGCCATATAGCTGTTCACTTTCACCTGAGATTACGTCCAAACTTTTAAGCACTGTAGACCTAAAATGAAGCCACCTGTGTACCATGTCTCCCATCAAATGTGTTCAGCAAATGGATGCTCCGTATCTTTTAGGTTTAGAGATCCCATATGTATGCACATTTAATTTAGAGATTATAAAAGCTTTCTTTAATAGTCTCAGACATACTTTTTAAGCTTGGCATCTGAGTTCATTACAATGGCATTATCCTAGTAACAATATATAGGCCTAAATATAGGTGATTTTTTTCTTAAAGATGAAGTTCTTGGTAGTTCAGTTTGCTCTTAAATTGCCTTACAGTGTTGTACCACTAGTATCTTGTGCTTACTGCTGTTCCTACTGAGCGTCTCCAATAGCGGCTGAAGGAGGAGTGCAGGTCATAGGTGGCGCTGCCAACTATGTATTCTCCAACACGCCTCCCCCCAGAGGGGCTGCTTCCTTCCAGGTATCAGAACCACACGCCTCCATACGCAGCTCCAGGCAGGTGAGATTTATGCAGGTCTTTACTGAAATGATTTACTGCAATGTGCTTGGTAGGTGGAACTGAAATGGAGTTGGACTGTTGTAATGTATCAAAGTTAGAAGATAAAATAGCATGAGAGAGATTTAGAAAGGAGAGAAGGATTTTAATATGTATTTGTTTTTAAATAAATTCTATTACCTTTAATTCCTGTTCTTGTAAAAGTGAAGATCTTAGATTTTCAGCTAGCTTGTAACTGGGGTGGTATAGTAGGTAAAATATGTTGCTTCTTACCTATGTTGTGTTTGAAGATAGTCTTACTGCCCACAAAACGTTGGGTAAGGGAGAAGAGTGAGTAATGAACGGTGCAGAGTTACAGTTTCCAAAGAAAACAGACAGCATGGTGATAAAGGAAACAATTCCAGTGCCGCTTAGTGAGTCTAACGCTACCCCTAGAAATGCATATTTATGGCTAGTATGTAAATGAAACAGCCATCATTGGCTCTGATTAGGTACAAAGCACTGAACAAATGGAGAATTAAAAAAGAAGACAAATATTCTTTATGTTACATAATGTCTTACAAAAAAAGCTGGCAAAAATACGCTACTATAGAATGGAAACATCAAGAGAAATGCTATTTTTATAGTGATTTACTGGAAAATTCCTTGAAGAAAAACAATTCCTTTGCATAGAACATCTGATGCTAATGCCACAAGAATTTTCTTAGCTATGGAGTTTCCAGTGAGGTAACTCTCTAAAATGTTTCCTTTCAGTTACATTGTAGACAATCCAAATATGGCAAAGGAGATTATTTTAATTTTTTTAAGAACTCTAAATAATACTCAGAGGAGAGGAATGATAAATCTCAGGACTAAGCAAACATTATTGCAGTGAATGATGTTGCAAGGCAGAAAACAGTGTGAGGTAGGGTGCAGAAAACAAATACTCCACAGGATGATGATTGTTCTTTAAGCAGGTGGTACATAGAGGACTAGACTGATTCCTCTGATATGGTAGGTATTACACAGCACATGTTGCTTTGAGAATAATGAAGACATTTGCCATCCCCCAAATTAAGGGGAAAATATATCGTGCTATAACTAATGAGCTGTCTGAGTTATTTTTAACTTGGTTTATTAAGAAAAGATTGGAGCAAACCACAGCAATAAATCTTTAAGATACATGCATCCCAGATTGATTTGCATTCAAGGTCATGACAAAGTTCACCAAAAATGCAGATCTCAGCAGAACAGCTCTTCACGTATCATCGATTGCTGTGCTTCTTTCCTTTTTAGGTAGCACTAAAGTATAATTATGATTATTATATCACATTAGGATATGATGTTAGCAACAATATATACTTATGCATATTTGTCTTTCAGTGTTCATCACATGCCTGCTTGTAGCTTTGTAGTTGGAGTGGAAAACATGCGATGCTGAACTTTACAAGTCTATAAAAAACCAAAGAATTGTTGAGTCATAAAGAATATTCCTTCTGGGGATGCACTCACACTACTTGATTTCATACATCCAACTAAAATGCCTCATACAGAACCATATCTCCTGTATGAGAAAAATGATTTTATTTGTGATTGTAGTTCAGAACGTGGGAGCTCCTTCTGTATCTGACTGTGGTGCGCATCTTTGCTAGATCCAAGCTCCATGTCAATGAACTGATTTCTGTGGCAAAACCAAAGAACCTAAAATATGTTTCAGCTCATGTAGAAGCTTAACTTTCTCCATAAATTTTATGTGGAGATAAGCATTCCACCTTAGTCATTTTATTTAGGTTTTAAGGTTAATGAGTTAGACATTTAGATACCCTCTGAGCAGTAGTTATCCATATCACAAATCTGGATAATTTAATTTACATGTGATTTTAGATGGCATAATTTTATATCGTTTTATACTTCCATCAGAGGATAAATGGCAGTAATTTAGATATATTAAAAAGTAAAATCTGAGTTATACCAAGTCTTCAATGAAAGCTAGAGTGAATTTCAGGGTTTACTGAAACAAACTGGCTTATTTTTGGCATGAAACCCCTTGTTTAAAACAAAAGCTGTTTAGGTGTTTTCCTCTTAGTTGTTCTATCATAAATACCCTAAATACCCTGTGGCTGATAATTGGTCCTTTTTTTTCTCTGGAGTGCATCATTGTGGTCGCTTTGTTTACTGATGCTGCTCCTGTTGAGTGATAATTACACTGTGTCTCCTTTTCTTCTGTTTTATTTTTATGCCTGGCAGTATGTAGCTTTTGTACCTTTGCGTCTCCAAGATTGTAATCCTTGGATAACAGAATTATTCCTCTCAAGTCAGAGAATCATTTCCTACACATAAGAAGAAAAAGTACTGCAGAGAGACCACTATTCTGATAGTTACTGTATGTTTTTATATGAATATCTTCTTTGTGAAGGAATCTCAGGAAGTACGCTTATTAATGCTACCACTGCTAAAAACTTTGGGAAGAGAACCAAATCATTAAAACATCCATTGGCAATGAAATCTCTCGTCATCTAGTCTCTGCATTAGGTAGCACTGACTAAAGGACACGAGCCAGTGTATACGGCTAAGTCAATCTAATTCATTTCAAAGATACGCCTATAAAAATGAAATGAAACAATAGAAGAAATAGGAGCGAAAAGCATCGTATGAAAGATGGGTAGACATTTTTTGAAACAGGGAATAGAGGTGGATGGATTTTTTTTTTCTTCAAAAATATCAAGCTATTAACAAAAAATCTAATAATGGACAGTTAAAAAAAAGGAAACTTTTTTTTGTCATTTATTTTGTTTGTATTCAGTTAAAGGCCTTACGTTTGTCATGTAAAGCAAATGCTAATGTCAGTTTTATTTAATTCCTTCCAACAAATTTTGCTTTAAGAGAAAATTCTTACAAGTCTTGTCAGTTTCTCTCACTGCAGTGCCAAGAAGCTATAATGTATGTAATGTGAACAAAGAAAGATGAGGATGTGGTATATCAAATGAATCTGTTTCTTAAGTGTACCTGTGCATCTGTAAAACTGCTTTTTTTCTCATAAGGCGGATGATACACTTTACATGTGAAACATTTTCCTGCCAGGCAGTGGTGTTTTGCTGAAATTAAAATTCCCCAGGAAAGGTGATACTTTTTGCAGGAAATTTCCATTTAGTTCTAGGTCAGCTCAACTTTAATCTCTGTATTGCCTGAGTCACTTTCTTTTTTGGTCTTTTATGCTTCTTTCATTAAATGGAAAACGGGGGACTCAGAGGCACCACAAAGCATGTGCCCAATTATGCCCTGCCTCCATATTTGGCTAAGTGTGAATGATTACTACCATCATCACAGTTTGGTTTCCATGGACAGAAAGCCTACGCATGAAGATCATACAGGAGCATGAGGTGCTTGAACTGGATCCCTGATGAACCAGGTGTTGTGCTACAACAAACATGCCTTTACACTTAACAGCCTTTTAATCTTTTACCTTTTCATATGTACATTTAAGAAGGGGGCAGAACAGGCACTAAGGATTAGTCTGTCACCACATACAAGCATGTCCTTGCGTGGCTTTACTATTTCTTACTTTGGTAGAAAGAGCAGTGAAGATAGCTGAAGATTACTCATGCAAGCGAGCAAATGTAGGGTCTCTGGAGCATTGTTGCCACTGTCTTCATTGCTATTATCTCTGCTGCCTAGGTGGAAGCTACTTTGAATACGAATGTCTGTGTCTTTTGCAGTTCTGTGCCAAATTTCTCCACAGCCAAACCTTAATCTCATCTCTATTTGGCATATTACTTTAGTACAGAGTCCCTCAAAACCTTCCATCTCCTTTTCTTCCTTCCTTCTCTACTGGCGATGCAAGTGACTTTCCCATGGAAAGGAGGAAACCTGGGCTGGCTATGTGCATTTGCATTGCACTACACCCTCGCTAATAAATCTTCTGAAAACTACAGTGCCAACCTTATGAGCTTATAAACCAAACTGGACCGAAGGTGGCAATGAGTACAGAGCCAAGTTGGAAGTCTTAACATGTGCAGTTTGGATAAACTAGTCAGGGATAATTCAGAGCTGACTGTATTTTGAATTAGGGCAGCTGTAACTACCTAACAGCTCAGTATAAGTCATAATGCTGCAACACTCACCACACTATGTGGGCCGAAACAATCCCTTTTTTCATAGTAAGAGTGAACAATGCCCTTTAGAAGTGTGAATTTGAAGCAGTATTAGATGAAGTAATTTAATTTCCCCTTGTTTTACAACTTAACTATTACTCATGAACAGAAGTCAGGATATATTTAAATTTTTTACCATGTATTTTATGTCAGATTAAATTTAAAGTGTGTAGAGTTAAATACATTGAACAGAAGACTAGGAGTCTTACTGATACATTCATTCATTCCTCCCTGTTCTCTACGTCAGCAGGCAGAAGAGAAATGTCATAATTAATATATAATTTATTTAATAATTTAAGCACCTCACAGACCTGAGTCGGAATAAAGGTGAATAAACTGAAGACACAGTTCAAAAAAAAAAAACCTAAACAGTGTCTGCTGCCAGTTCTTTGAAGTGACTGAACACTTGAGGTGTATCATTTTTAGTAATAAAAGCCTCTAGACATCTTGCTCCCTTTGGGCAACTTGAGAATTGCCTTGGGCTAAGCCATTTAGCATTTGTCTACCAACAAAAACCACTCAGAATCCAGATGCTACTGGTTCCATATATAAACATATATCCACACGCACACATATATAGATACATTAAATATTCATTAGATAAAACAAATAAATGGTCTTTATAGCAGAGACCAGATACAGGCTCTTCCTTCACAGCTGAGATTGCCACATCCAATATGTAGTCATGTTCAGTCTTGCTCCGTCATTGCATTTTAGCAAACCTTGAACTCTTTTTCATGGAGAGGCATGGTGAATACTCCCCATAGGCCCAATGCTAGGATATCCATGTGAAAAAAAAGTGAAAAAAATAGTCTGAATTCAAGTCTCCCACTCCTTGTGCAAGCATTCAAACTAGAAAGACTGAAAGGAACACCACTGCTACCTCCTTCTCTTTCAATGGCCGGAGAACCTAAGAAAATAATCTAAATAATTTTCTTACTGTTATTTGCCAGAAAGAATTCTCAGAATAGGCTTCCAGGTTTTTTTATGTTTGGTTTGTTGTTTGATTGTTCTTTTTTCTTCCAAGTGGGCATAGGAGTATGGTTGTAGTGCAAAGCAGGTCTGAGATTTCAGATGTACGTCTGTGGTCTGATCGGCTAGCCCAAGGGAGCTCTCTGCCCTGTGCGCTGGACTGCTTTGGTTCACATTCTAAGACTCCCAGTTCTCTTCATGCCCTGTAAATGCTCCAACAAGGAAAACCAGAAGGAATGCAGAAAACTTAATTTCATCAGTCAGAGGTTATAAAGAGCTAGGGATCTCTGAAACAATGCTTTTTATTGGTTTAAAGAGAGTGAACGTATTAGATATGGTATAACTAACAGTCCAAGCATCAGCTTTTTGCCTTCATTTACAATCAAACACACCTATTGTAAAGTTTTACCCATGAATTTGTGATTTGCCTCCCTCTGTGAAAACACTAGTTTCCTTATTAATAAATAATTAGAACAAAAGAGTACATTTTCAATATCTATGGGAATAAATATCACAATTATATTCACAAATAGCATATCTCTATTGGAAGCTTTATTGGTATAAAAGTCTTTTTCCCTTGGTTTAAAAAAAGTGGAACCAATAATAAGTAAGTTATTTTTATAAATAAGACTACAGCAAAATCCTACCCATGTAGGAAAAAGCTGTATGGCAATGAAAAAAACTACGCAATAATGTGCTACTCTCTCAAATGTTTGTTCATCTAATCCAGAATCAGTGCAGTTAATTCCCAGCAGCTTCAGATGGAGTGAAAAAAAAAAAAAGGAAGTATATGTTTTACAAACATAATAGCTAAATTTAAGAATGCTTATGCTGAGTTTAGGCTAATACACGAGCACAGTTTTATCGTTGTCCGGACTGTTAAGTTCTCTCTGTGGTGCTTGCCATGATAGCGACCTAAGTCATAAAACAGTCTTCCATGTAACACCCAGGCACTATTCAATAGCTATTCAAGATGTAGCTACTCTATTTTGGGGCTAGCCAGGTAAGAGAGTTTCCTAGTGCTAGTTGTCATTGGGACCAGAGCACAGTCCCCAGAATGTTTAAGTGTGGATATAACTTCTGTGATGCTGAATTGAGGGCAATGATTTTTAAAAAGTTACCGATCAAGTGAAATTGTAGTTAGTATATAAGTGCATATACATGTTCTTATATTTCCACGTATGAAGAAAAGATTCAGGTTGTAAAGTCAAGTACTCAAAAGTTAGAAAAAAACCCCTCCAAGTTGAAACTCTTTGTAGGTATTTACATGAAATATTTTGATTAAATTCCATTTTTTATTTTTAGCTTTGCAAGAGTATTTATTATTTTGACTTCTGGTTTTGCTTAATAACAAGATGAAATGCCAACAATTTAAAAAATGGTGCAATTTTTCCTCAATTCTGGCTATGATACAACCTTATGACACAGAATGATGACTTTCCTTTTTTAAAAGACCTTCACCTCACTGCAAGATTCTGTCTGGCTCATGGCACTGTAAGAAAAAGTAACATATAATAAACACTGAAGAGGTCCTAAGAAGAATTCCTTCTTTTCTGTATTTTTTGTACTATTTCGTACCTATTTGTAGGTGGCATGCTATTACATAAACAAAAATAGATCAAAAAGTCAATCCTCAAAAAGCTTGTGATTGAAGTTAAGGATAACAAAAAATGTTTCTATAAATTCATTAACAACAAAAGGAGCATTAGGGAAAATCTCCCTCCCTTATTGGATGCAGAGGGAAACATAGTCACAAAGGATGAGGAAAAGGCTGAGGTGCTCAATGCCTACTTTGCCTCAGTCTTTAGCAGTGGAACAAGCTGTTCCCTGGGCACCCAGCCTCATGAGCTAGGAGACAGGGAGGGGAAGCTGAACGAGGTCATCACAATTAAAGAGGAAGTGATCAGTGACCTGCTGCACCGCTTGGATGCGCACAAGTCTATGGGACCGGATGGGTTATATCCAAGAGTGCTGAAAGAGTTGGAAGACGTGCTCGCCAAGCCACTTTCCATTATCTACCTGAAGTCATGGCTAACTGGGGAGGTCCCAATGGACTGGAGGGTAGCAAATGTAGCACCCATCTACAAGAAAGGCAGAAAGGAGGATCCGGGAAACTATAGACCTGTCAGTCTGACCCCGGTACCCGGGAAGGTCATGGAGCAGATCATCTTGAGTGCCATTAGAAGTCATATAATGGACAAGCAGGGGATCAGGCCTAGTCAGCATGGGTTTGTGAAAGGCAGGTCCTGCCTGACGAACCTGATCTCCTTCTGTGACAAGATGACCTGATTATTGGACGAGGGAAAGGCTGTGGATATTATCTACCTAGACTTTCAAAAAGCATTTGACACTGTTCCCCGTAGAATTCTCATGGAAAAACTGGCTGCTCGTGGCCTGGATGAGCATATGTTCTGCTGGATCAAGCACTGGCTGGATGGGCTGTCCCAAAGAGTGGTGGCCAATGGAGTTAAATCCAGCTGGCGGCCGGTCACAAGTGGTGTCCCTCAGGGCTCGGTGTTGGGACCATTTCTGTTTAACGTCTTTATTGATGATCTTAATAAGGACATAGAGTGTATCATCAGCAAGTTCGCAGATGACACCAAGTTAAGCGGGAGTGTTGATCTGCATGAGGATAGGGAGGCTCTAAAGAAAGACTTGGATAGATTGGATCGATGGGCCAATGCTAACGGAATGTGCTTCAACAAGGCCAAGTGCTGGGTCCTGCACTTGGGCCACAACAACGCCATGCATCGATACAGGCTTGGGGAATTGTGGCTGGAGAGCTGCCTGGCAGAAAAGGACCTGGGGGTTCTAATTGACAAGTGGCTGAACATGAGCCAGCAGTGTGCCCAGGTGGCCAAGAAAGCCAATGCCAACCTGGCTTGTATTAGAAATAGTGTGACCAGCAGAAGGAGGGAGGTGATTGTCCCCCTGTACTCAGCACTGGTGAGGCCACACCTAGAGTATTGTGTCCGGTTCTGGGCACCTCAATACGAGAGAGATATCGAGGTGCTGGAGCGAGTGCAGAGGAAGGCGACGAAGCTGGTGAAGGGCCTGGAGAATAAATCTTATGAGGAGCGATTGAAGGAGCTGGGACTGTTTAGTTTGAGGAAGAGGAGGCTGAGGGGAGACCTCATCACTCTCTACAACTACTCGAAAGGACATTGTAGAGAGGTTGGTGCTGGTCTCTTCTCACAGGTCATTAGCGATAGAACAAGAGGGAATGGGTTCAAGCCGCAGCAGGGTAGCTTTAGGCTGGACATTAGGAAAAAATTCTTCACAGAAAGAGTGGTCAGACACTGGAATAGGCTGCCCAGGGAGGTGGTGGAGTCACCATCCCTGAATGTGTTTAAGAGTCGTTTAGATGTAGTGTTGGGGGATATGGTGTAAGGGAGAACTTTGTAGAGTGGGGTTGATGGTTGGACTCGATGATCCCAAGGGTCTTTTCCAACCTAAATGATTCTATGATTCTATGAAGTATAATTTAGGACCATAAGCATAAGGAAATAAGTAAAGTAATATTCAGCTTGGTAGACAACAGTCTCAGGAGACTAACTTACTCTTCCTCAACCTATGCTTGTCAAGTTCACTGTAGGCATGGTGAACACAAAGTGTTTAAAGAAAGCTTTTGAAATAGAATGGTAGATATTTACTGTGTGCTACTTCCAAGAATGAGAAGCAGGATAGGGGAAACTTGTTTCAAAATTTACCAAGTGCATACTGGATGTTAGCATTATAAAGTGTTTGAAAACAAGAGTCACCAATCAGCAGTGAATGAAAGATGATTAATAAGATGATGAGACCACAAATGGCTTTTAAAGTGAAAGCAAGTAGCTTGTGCAATTTCCATAGAGAAACCAGAGCCCACATAGTAATCAGCTGCAAGATACTGTGTAAGCGGGTTGGAATATGCTCCTAAACCAGGTCTTAGAAATTAAGGAGGCATGGGTGCTGGTATTTGTTCCCCACTTCCTGATCAAATAGTTATTGGCTATCAGCAAAAGGTTTGTTAATATATGAGATGCCAAAAGTATATGGAATTTCTCTCTCCAAAATGAGAGATGTGCAAATCAATAACGTCATTGTTGTGGTCCTAAAGGACAAAGCTGTTTTGATGATGTCAACAGCAGGCAAGGGAGGAAGGAGCAAGGAGGGCTTATGGAAAGAGGCTCTGCCTTAGATCTGTTTGGGTTGGTGACTACATACCTGTGGGGAGATACCAGAAGGAAGGGATGGTGCTTGCGAAGAAAGCAGTAGATTTGACTACATCTGTCAGTACCTGACTTTGTTGTTTGTGGAGGAGATTGTCTAGATAAGGCTATGGAGAGGGAAGAGTGATCAGTTTAGAAGGCCTATGGAGCATTCATAAAATTGTGGAGGAATGCATTTCATGGAAGTGGAATCTCAAGAGGACAGCCTCATGGGAAACAGTAGCTAACAAAACTTCAAGAAGATGATTTACTGAACCAGAGACACTTGAGGAGCATAATGCATGTCAGGGATAGTTTTAGCTAAGAAGAGATAATTGGCCATTTGAATATGAACAGTTTTATTCTGTGAAATTTAGGAGACAGAAGTTGAACTGGAGACATGGTAGATGGAATAAGGGAGCTTCTGACAGTGGGTCTAAACTGAACGTTGAAGGATTTAAAAATTATAAAGAAGGTGGGCTGGTAACTGCCAGGGAAATAGGCAAGAAATTAAGTTTGTAAGGGTAAAAGATTTATTTGCATCCTTAATTTGACAAAGAAGAGACAGAAAGAAGACAAAGAAGAAAAACAGAGGGAACACATACGAATGAAAGAAGAATCAGGAAGTGCTTGGGCTTGAGATGGGAGGAAAGAATTTGGAGGTGGAGGTGAGGAGATAAGCTTTCAAATTTCTTGTGGGAGAATTTGGTTAAAATTCTTTGAGGGATAGGAAGAAAGAAAGCAAAAGCAAGTTGTATAGACTGGGAAAGTGTTCACAGAATTTTACCACTTTTCTCTTAAAATAAATTAGCTATAAGTTATAAAAGAAAGCAGGAGAAAGGGGTGGTTTGAGCAGTGAATCAAAGGTGACAAGAGGCAGCTAGGAACAGAGAAGTATTGTTAGCTGGAACAATGAAAGGACTGAAAGTAAAGGGTTTTGACTCAGTTTCAAAGCAGATCCACTGAAAAATGTTTTTGGTTGTTTTTTTGGTTTTGTTTTTTTTTTAGGGAATAGTATGGGTGCTTGAAGTATTAGAATGATTCCATTTATTACCCTAATGGTCTTCTGTAAGCTGTTCTTTTTTTTTTTCTTTAAACTTTTTTGTTCACTGTGTATCTAGTGTTTAAAACTCAGGAAATATACAGTTGTAGTATCGCATCACATGTCTCATGCCAGTCATATTCAACTCTAGTCCAGTCTTCATTCAAGTTGCTAAGTTTTCTTCATGGATAACACTGATAGAATAAAAAATGAGACCTCTCTTAAGTCTTGATTTCAGTTTTTATCTCTGCGCTCTGACTGCCAGCTCTGGTCTGCAATTGCAGAGAACTTAGTACTCCCAGTTTCAGGGAATCCAGTGAGAGGATATCTCTGGACTTCAGGATAAGAAGGCACATGCAAATCTCTACACTATGAACTGACAATTTTCAGGGGCTTGGCAATTTGGTGAACGTGGAGTGGATTTTCATAGAGTGTGGAAAAGTCACAAGCTAGACACAAAGGGCATCTTCTGGTTAAGTCAAGTTCCTGCTCCTATGCTTCCAAACTTTTAAGAAAAAAAGCTACAATCTCTACATAATTATTTATTTATTTATTTATTTTATATGGGGAAACCATTTCTCCTTACCCTTACTCTCAAAAATGGCTATGCTTTTTAAGCTGACATTGATTTTGGGAAAAAGCAATAGAAAAAGCAAAATAACCAGACAAAACTCTCTAGCAGGAACAAGTTCAACTCATGTGATTAAGGTTTGGCAGCCAAAGCAAAACAAAGTCTTATGGTGGAAAGCATGGAGCAAGCTGGAAGTGCTGGTGTTTCCCGCATCAGTTATATTTCAAATCCAGAATGCTGTCTGTCATTGAGACCTAGCTTGCTGCCAAGAAAAGTCAGAATATCATAATAAAGAGTTTCTACTTTTCTGAGGTTTTATGATCAGTATATTCCTGATTAGCTTGCAGCTTTTTCTTTTAAATTTGTGTAACAGGTAGTATTTATAGCTTGCAGAGAGTTTTTTTCTCTTATGAATTAGGTTAAGGTCCTTCAAGGATATGGCAATGCCTTACCAACACAATTCCCCTTCTGAGCTGTATTTCAGAGAAAGGAAGAAATACTGCCGCTGTCAGTGTGTCTGTCATGGCTGCTAGATTCAGTGCTGCCAGCGGCTCTGAAAGCCTTTTCAGAAAATAGCATGTCAGTAGCAAGTGTAAGACAGAATGTCCATTTTCCGAGCAAGTCCACTAGTAGCAAACTGCGACCATGCAGTGCAAGAAAGATAAAGGTGTGCTACATCATGGATCACAACAAAACAAATCATTGTGGAAGTCATCAGCAACAGAGGATTGTGATTAAACAGTAAGATGGGACATGGCAATTTCAAAATAATAGCAGGAGCTGTAAATGAAACTGGAAATGAGAAAATCCTAAAATGTTGTAATTGTCTTCGATCTCAGCTGCTGGGCTGCACTCTGAATTTTCCGTTTGAAGACAAAATGAAAACCTGTGAAAAATAGATACTAAGAACTGTAACTTTCTACTCAGTGGAGGACAGGAAGGATGGAAACACACTGTGCTTTATAGGAGCTCTTTTCAGGTGTGGTTGACTGTAAGTAATTGAGAGGTGCTTATTACAGGTGACCTAACAGCATGCAGAAGCCCTAACCCTATTCTGGGACAGTTCTGATAAGATTTTTTTTTTACATACATTGAATTCAGGAGCAGATTTTTAATAACTAGTTGCAGAGTGTATCACCAAATGTTATCAATATGAAAATTCAATTAATCCTAACACATTTGGAATAGCTACAGCAATGTGGTAGATAGCTGTGACAGCTCGGTTGGACACAGGACATTTTCTCCTCCAGCTGTCTCTCCTCCAGTACGCAAGCGTGCAGTACAGGTGGAATTACAGCCAGACCAGACTTTGGCTCTGCTGTTGCACCGCTTCTTGGCTACACGTGCTTCAGGGAGGAACCCCGCAGAAAGCCATGTTGAAGAGATGTTGGCACCAGTATCTCAGTGGTGTAGCACACTTACTTCAAGCCCTGCTATATCAAGTTCATATCCATATGCAAAATTGTTGCCTGGAAGTAAGAAGCTGAACACTGTGAAAAACAGAAGAACAGTGTTCAGTGACTGTTGCCAAAACTGAGACTAAACCAATCCATGTCTCAATAGCAAACACGTGATAGGTATATTCTATTGAGAGGTATTTGTGCAATACATCACATACATTTACACTTTAACAAGGAGACTGTTATGACTAATACATAGTGTATACGGTCTTTTAAGGCCAAGAGATATGTATTGAGTGAATAAGGTAGATTTATAGTTTAATAGCTCCTTTTTAGGACATATAACGAGATAAATTTGAAAAACGTACACTATACTATCTCCAGATCACCAACTGGAAGAAACTGAAGAAATGTTTCAGTTCAGAGGACATTTCTGTAATTTATTTAAAATCTATAACTTTAGCTGTAATGGTGAAAAACTATTCAGTGCAGAAATCTTCAGTACATTAGTAGCATTTCATAAATCACCAGGTAAATAGAATATTTCAGCTTCTGGGAAGTACAGATGTTTCCCACTAAGAAAAGAAATCTGTTGCATAACAAGTTACCCTGCCTTTAATAAAACTAAAAAAACATTTTGGAAAATCAGTATGCAAGATAAATGTATGACTTTGGGGCTGTGGTATGAGTAATGAGGAGCTGCTAAAGTGTATCCACATACTTTGATAAGGAATTGGACATAAGCTTAAGCAATATTTAAAGCTGAATTGTAGGTTTTGTCCTTTTCATCCAAATGTTTTAACATTTTGTTTCTGCGGCGATATTAATAATATTCTTATTTTATTACTAACCAGAAGTCCTCAGAATGCTGGAGCTCCACTGTTCTAGGAATTTTTCTTTGTTAAAATTCCAGGGTTTTTTTTACTGAGTTTCTAAAAACTTTGTAAAAAAAACTCTGTAAAAAATTACAGAGTTTACAGCCTTTAGGTTCAGTTTGGCAAAAGCTGTGCAAAAATAATCTGCAACTTTGTGATTGCTTGAGTGCAAAGCATGAGTATTTGTAAGACTGAAAACTAAATATATGTGTGATATGGTAATTCTGGGAATTAAGGGGAAATAGGCATTATTGCTAACCAAAATAATTTTCCTGGACACACAAAATAATGCATATAGAAAAGGGAAAAAAAAACCACCAAACAAAAAAACCCACCAACTCCCCCAAAAAACATCAAAAAATCTTTTAAATTTTTGTTTTCTGCGCCATAATTTTAGTTTACTTGCACAATTATGAAACTTTTACCATCACATTTATTAGCAATGAACAGAAACACAAGCTGATCAAGAAGTCACAGTATTCCAAGAGCTTTGTATTTGGTGGGATTTTTAGTAGTCTTTTAACCAAATTGAAAAATTGGAAAATCGGCAACATAACAGACATTGTATTTCAAATATTTCATAGAATCATGTAATAGTTTGGGTTGGAAGGGACCTTTAAAGTTGATGTAGTCCAACACCCCCTTCATTGAGCAAAGACATCTTCAACTAGATCAGGTTGCAGAGGATTCCAGAGAGTCTGTCACCTTCTGATCATTTCCCTGATTGATAGGCCAAGCAGAAACTAATTTTGCCTCCGGAGTAGCTTAGGCAAGTCTATGCTGCAGTGAGGAACTTTAATTACATCTTTAATCAAAACCAGAAGAGGTGGGTAATAGTAGTGTCAGCACAAATTTTGGTGTGGGCTAGAAACCAGAATGCTTGTTCCCACACCCTTCTCTTCGCTCCTTCTGTTGGCCATCCTACAGCGAGGCTTGAAGAGGTTGACCTATTCCTGCAAACACTACACCCCCGACCACAGTGCAGTTGTACCTCAACAGCAGTGTCACACTGCTTCTAAACCTGATGACGGATAAACAGCCCACAGGGTCTACTCTGCCATCTGGGAATCGCAGCACTTTAATTGCCATCCTACTAAACTGACTCATGTTTTTGCAAGCCCTGGACCTAGTAACAGGAAAAATAGCTGTGTATTTTCCATCAATAGAATTTACACTTATAGATAGTTTTTATATGCTTTTTCTTTATACCTAGTTTAAGCATAATCAATGCTAAATGACAGTGAAATTCTTCCTAGCATGTTTGAAATTGTTAGTCTTGATGAGGATATATCTCGAAGTGCTCTATCTAATTAAAGCCAAAAGAGTCTTTGTCCAGGCTGCATTTATTTTTCAATTGTGTGGGTATGCATACATGTATTTTCCTTAAGTTGTGCTTGTGCAGCCTCATTTCTTCAGAAAAAGATTTTGCAGGAATAAAATGTTGAGAGTGTTACCATAGCAACAGTGATCTCTGAGTATCAAAAATCATCTTGTTAAATCCCACGATAGCGTTGTTACTCCTGCAGTTCCGGCATCACTGTCTTTTGCTCAGTGAATTTCCTGTTTTTTTCCTAGAAATATAAAATGTGTGTGACATCATAGGATAGTCATATATGAAATAAAAGTATCTTTTTTATTCTTATGCCAGTGGGCCCACTGACTTAGGAAGGATCTTTTAGATCAGTAAAGATACTTCACATGAGAACGAACAACTGTGACTGGAAATGAGAATAAAATAAAAGCATCCTTCCCAGCTCCAGGAAAGATATAGGATGTGACAGTTTTCTAATTTATACTGCAGTAACCTAAGAATAAACACGTTAAGGCCAAATTAGTTATATAGGTGTTAAATGAGTACAAGAGAAAGGCGCGTATTAGCAAAATCTTATAATCCCTGCATGCCAGTTTGTAAGCGTATGGAATTATTGCAATATTAATTAAAATCTACAAACACTGAATATACTCAAGTAGGAAGCTTTGGACAAAACCATTCAAACATTCAGCTATTAATATTAAATAACAAGGGTTTTGTAACACTGCAGAGATACTATACGTGTACGTATCTGACTACCTTAGCATTAACAGTGAGGAGATAATTCAGTGTGCCAAGATCCTATTGTGCAAAATGGTAGATATGAATTCTTTTCATAAATCAACCCCTTGTCTCGGCAACTTATTCCCAGATGTTGGACTTGACATTTGAAATTTATCGAACAGATTTTGTATCAGAAGATACTTACAGGACTTTTCGTGCTCTGAGTCAACCTGCATATCCTCAAATTAGATTTCAAGTCTGTAGTATTCTATAGAAATCACTGGACATAAGATGAATGTTGTACTGTAGTGAAAAAGATGTCATAATCATGTTAGGAAAAAATTTGTGTGTGATTGATTGACTTTCTGATTTCAAGTGTTTGATTTCAAATGTTATATATTGACAGTTATTCAGAGTTTCCTCAGTAGATTTTTAACTCATGCATAAGTTTCCTAACAGTGAGGTTTCTGAGACTGTCCATTGTTTCTCTTCCCTTGCAAGCCACATCCCTTTTTCTACGACAAAAGAACTGTAAGTGTTCTTAGGTTTAACATCAGGTTAAGGAAAAATCAACTCCCTCAGATCTCTTCTGAGCAGGACCTTTCCCCATGCCTTTCTGTCTCTGAGGGGTTTTTGAAAGTCAAACTCTTTTCATGTTTCCTCAGGTGCTCAGTAACACAACTGTGAAAGCAATGATGTGGTTTCATTCTTAATGTAGGTCTCAGGTATTTTAGTCTTTTCCTGTGGACGACATTAAGGATAAATGGATTCTGTGACAAGACTTGGCATGTATTACAAAACCATTTCATTTAATCTTCAGGTGTTTGCTTTGGAAAGCAATTAGGCATCTCTGTTCTTTTGAAGTTTGCCATATTTTGATATTCCTGTCTGTCTCCTTGCTGTTTATTGTTTTTTCTGTGTTTCATAACATAAAAATCAATATTGAAAAGGCGGTGGCTTCTCACATTCCTCCTTGTGGGATTAGGATCATTTACAAAATACAAGTGATTAACCTAATAAAGTCTGAGAGCTACACTAAACACTTCTCAAACTTCATACTCATTTTTTATGTATGCGGTTACACTGGTGTTTAATACTTCCTTGTGGGATACCTATTTGTAGAATTTCTCAGAATGATTTACTGTATTAACCTTTGTAAAATGACCATAATATTGGTATATCTTTGCCTAAAAGAACTTCACTGAATTGCAAGTCACAGAATCACACAGAATCACAGAATGGTTCATAGAATCATAGAATTCCATAGTTTGGAAGGGACCTTTCAGATCATCTAGTCCAACCATCAACCTAAGTCTGACAAAAACTACAGTTCCTTCCACTGCAACAATTGCACATGCTTTAAACTTCTGCTGAAGTGATACATCTGAAAATAAGTATGTTGAAATAGCAATGTTGGCTTCTGGGGTAATGCTTCAGCAGGAATTATGCATCTATAGTTGTATACCGTGATGCTACATCTCATCTCAGTAGTATCTCAGGAATGAGAGTTTATATCCAGGAAAGATGTCTTAATATATTACATACCACATGGTCCCTACCAAACAAGTCAGTTGTCAGATATCTGTGTTACAATCATGAGGTTTCCATTTATACATAATAATATATCATTTGCAAGCATGTAGTAGTTTCTTATTCAACACAGGTGCATTGTCATGATGGTAAACTTACAGATATCTTTAGAAGAGTTAGTAAAGTAAAGTAAACTATTATCTATGTAATTACATCAAGAACGCTTTTCTAATTGAAACAAATTTTACATAAATCATGAGAGTTTTCTATAAATGTTAAAGCTGACCATTTATCATTAATTGCAATTAAATTACCAAAGTATCAGAGCAGTGGTAGCGGAGCAAAGGCTTCAGTCAATAGTTTGTGAAGAAAATCAGTTCTGTGTTCCTGATGAGCTGTATGCTTTCACTGCTGTATATAATGTTGCATATCACATGGTATTAATTTCTCTTTTTAATGTTTAATTAAGAAGAAACAAAAAAAAATTAATAGCAAATAACACATCAATTTTAAGTAATGTCTTCCAACATTAATGGAACTTAATATTTTTACTAATAAATCAGTAGTCATCTATGTACTAAGAACTGATAAGAACAGGGCTGACATCATGTGTATTTATTAATCTACACATGGATTTATTATTTTTTTTATGTTTAGAAGTAGGAAAAATGCTTAGAATTTGGACATGTCAGCGTTGCTTTCTTGTGTCAACCATGTGGTTAATGTTTCTAGTTTTCCCTATGCCTTCTCTAGTAACTGAGTGTTAGCTTGACAAAATATGCATTGCTATATGTTTAAACTAATCTAGTGTTTCTTTTGAATCCCGTATTGATTAAGCCTGCTGAGTTATTCTGAATTTAAAGTGTGTGTCTTGCTGACAGGTTATGGGAATGCCTGCTGGAAAAGAAACATAATGATGTCGCATAGATTGGTTTCTCTAAATTACGTGGGGCATGCAAGGTTTGTTTACAAACTCTCAGAAGGAAGATACTATGGTTTTCCCATTGCAGACTGATATCAAAAGAACTCTGTGATGCTCCTATTGTGCTGTGGGATGTGATTTGGTTATGATATTGTATCATTTAGTGTGTTTGATGAGAAGTGAAAATGAAAAACCATGAACATGCAAATAACATCGTACTTCTAGTGTTTTTTAATTCCTGCTTAATTAGCTGCAGGACAGAAGCACTCTGCTTCTGAAAAAAAACCAAAGAGGATTTCAATTTTACCAAGGTGATATCTAAATAATGGTTATGAGAATGGTACTGGAAATGGAGAGTATAGTTTGTTCCCTTTACACATGTAATTTCTTATGACTTTTTAAAGAGGGTTCTTTATTCAGTTGTTGCTTCTTCATAAGACTTCAAAATATGCCCATTATATTCTTCAATATCCAGTATATTGCACTCCAAGGATCCCTATGCAATCAAAAAAGGAGTACTCTCTATTTTAAGAAGTCATGCTTTCATTGGTCCTTTTCTCAAATGCTCCAGTAAACTCCTACCTAAACCAGTATATTTTTCCATTGGGAACAAATTAGTATTTTTTTTTCAAGAGATTGTAGTAAATCTAGAATTCAAGGACACTAGATGTTGAAATTATGCAGTTCTTCAAGGATACTTCGTTACCATTTTTACATTCATTGCCCTTAATTTCTAGAATAAAAATGAATTTTCAATAACTCCTCCAGAAAGAATTTGACTTACTATTACATGCGTATGCTTGTATTGACAAGAAGACCTAAAGATTTGCTTCTAAGAAGACACTTTTTTCATTGTAAGAGATGCACTAGAAAAGTAGGTTAAAATTATGTTGCTAGGAAACAGAAGTGGATCCTAGCAACTGCTGCTGAAAATGAAAATTATATGCCAGTGTTAAAGATGGAGCTTCAACCCACTGCAATTCATCTGGGGAATATTGTTTTCTTAAAGAGGATTAATGTTGTGGTCATGATCTTTGCTATTTTATTAGCAAAACAGTATTTCTTATTTAGAATTGTGCTCTTAGGAAAGGAAAATAATTTTTTTGTCTGTTATAGTATCTCACAATGTACTGGTAACATGCTCATTATTCAGCTGGACCAGAATTGTAACCTTTTGAGATCCACGTTCCTCATTTACATGCAGGACTCACCAGTTCGAAAGATACTCATTAACCTATGGCTGTAGGCAATCAGTACTCTAACAGAGTATTTGTTTTAATGAATTTTGCTTATTATATTTGGGGATGGAACATCTGAGGGATGAAGTGTGCAGTTGTGATTCCAAAGTAATTTTAGAAAAAGAAAAAAACTACAAAGGGATTTTTTTAAATATATGAAACACATTCTTCTTTTGGCACTAGTTTCGTTTCCTTCCTGGACTTTCATTCTTCCATCTTCTTTTCTGTGTTGCTGCCATTTTTCACAAAAGTTCATCTCATGTCCTTAGTACCTTTGCTTTTCTGTCAACCCTTTTCTCTCTTCCTCTTCCACTTCTTATACAGTTAGCCTTTCTTCTATTTTGCCAGAGTTTGCTTACTTGCAACATCCCTTTTCTCTCTTACTCTCCCCTCTTCCCCTTTTCTCCCCAATGAACCTTTGCATTTTAAAACATAGGGCATTAGTTACAGGACACCGTAACTTTATAATTCATTTTAGTGTTGCTAACTACCTTCAAAAGCACGTAAGCTTGTATTAGTGAAAGCAGCAGGATGGTAGAGAAAAGTCCTTTTTATTTTCAGTGTGTAGGCTAATGCCGTGTGAGCTAAGGACCACTTATCTACATCCATATGACTTCTCGATCTATACATGTAGACACATAGATATATTCATTTACAGGTAGCATACGGTCCCAAATTTGTGTGTGTGGTCTTACGCATGTGCATAAGGGTGTCTTAGTCCTCCTTTTGATGCCAAGTTAAATCCTGGTGTAGGGGTAATATAAAATAGGGCAACGTGCACAGCTGAAGTAGGTTTCAGCATGTGTTATCCTTCTGCCTTATATACTTGAGTGAATCTTGGAGCAATAGAAAAGAATTAAGCATGTAAAACAGGCAAGGCAGTGATTATGGCAGGAAGTGCTGTCTCCTGCAGGTGAAGGCTGGCTAAGGGATAGGAACTCTGAGGGAGATTTAGATATCAAAAATAAAAGAAATAAGGACAAGACGTGAAGAAAAGACAATCAGATGTGATAGAATTTACTCTCTATAACAATCTCAGGTAAACTACCTATATATATAGCGAAGTGTTGCTAAGGAGTGGCTTTGGAGAGATCATGATTTATAAAGTGGAAGAACATGAGTGAGTCAGGAAATTGTTAAAAATCAGTCAGTTCTTATAGGTGTGTGATAATGAAGACTGTAGAAATTGAAATTAAAGAAATTGTTCTTTCTGAATTGCGGTTTGAAGGATTTGAGTACCACAAAAAATAACTGACCAGAGGTGTAGGGGCATAAGTTATCTTTGGTGCATATTTGTGGAGGTGTATATTTGGGCACGTAAGTGACATATTGTAGGAACTGTTGTGATGCAGCTGGGCAAGTCTTCTCTCTCACTCACCAGTCAGTAGCCAATCAAGACATGAACCAGACCAGCAAAGTTCTCCCTGTTCATCTACTGTCTGGTTTTATGCCCTTCTTCAAAAACTTAGGGAAATAACTTTTAGGCTTTGTTGTTTGCAAACTGAGGAAAAACACTGGACTCTCTGTGTCCATGGGGGCAGGAGCCAGATCCAAATGTGGGGTTCCCCTTGTTTTTGTTACTATAGTTCCACAACCTGGGTATCTTTGCCGAGATATATCTCAAGTACAGAGGCATTGACCATTTAAAAGACTACAGATCAGAACCAACAGTTTGAAGATAATCTGTACAGTGGTAGATAGAAGGTGAGGAAGTTCCTGCACTACTTCCATTCACACCTATGGAATATCATATTTACCAAATGGGCTGCCATATCCTATAAAACAGCCGTCTGTGAATTCACATGCAGTATAGTCCTGGGAAAAATACATTACGTCTTGGTTCGTACCTGCTTTTGGAACGTCCTTGTTTGTCTATAGAGTGCTTAAGCTAACAGAAAAGTAGTCAATTGATATGAGAAACTAATATCTCAGTCTTGAGAGGACACAAACAAGAGTCAATAAATACACACTTGTTCACGTGTACATACACTTATAAATCAGCCCACAGGCAATAAGCTTGTTTGCCATTACAAGATTACTTTTATTGCAACTAACAGTTAAAAAGGCTGTTAGAATCTATTTGCCTAAACAAGCAATTAAATGGAACTTGGAAGACTTCTTGCTGTAATATTGACTTCTCACTCCCGCTGATGCTGAAGCATATTTTTAATGTTATTTCAGTTTAATCAAATAATTGGGTAAAAGTTGATTTATTTTCAGCATGCATTTTTTTCTTTTCTGTGTCTTTAACTTGGAAACAATTTCTGGACTAGAGATTTTACGTATTGTTTAATATTCTTGTAGAAACTTGTGCTTCATTGAGATTGAACTTGTTTGTCCCCTTTGTAATGGGAGTACAATAGTGTCACCATGGCTGCAGGTTAAGTATGAGAAAAGGGTTCTGTGGGGAGGATGTTTAAATGATGTGGTTATAAGTAAAACAGCAGAAGAAAGTTATGCATAATGCAAAATGAACAAGTTATTCCTGGCAGTGATAACATTTTAGAATTTTACTCTGTGTGAAAGCTGTCTTGAACTGCATACTTTCCTAAACCTTTCTTAAACATGTCATACTTAGAACAGAATTTGATGTGGCGTACAACTGTATTTTAATAATAAAGCATGTGCTGGTCTAAGGAAGAATAGAAATGTAATGGAACTGCCTTGTATCCCTCATAACCGTTCTCATGATGAAATAGGATAAAAAGATTGGGTTCCCAGAAAGTAGAGGACCAAATAATGTGGGATATAGGTGTTTTGAGTAATGAAGCTTTTCCAACTGTAGAATACTGAAGCTTCTACTAATCTTTAATCAGGATCATTAATCAGGTGACCTCTACTGTTTCCAGATTAGCGAACAGACAGAAATTGTGGCGTATAAATAATATTAGCTACATGTACATGCTTGTATAGCCTAAGGATTAATATTAAGGAACTACGTACATACTTACAAAGGTAAACGTGGGAAAAAGTTTTCAGATTCTGTAAATCTCAGACAATAATGTGAATGTCTGGCTCCAAGTTTGTTATTTATGCAAGTTCTGTAGCATTGCAGTCTAAGTACTTCTAAATACAGCTGTAATTAAAAAAAAAGAAAGAAAGAAAGTATAATACATCATTGTGTGCAACTAAAAGGACAAGGACAAAGGATACATTTTCAAAGATGCAAGGAAGTCCATGCTGGGTTTAAAATTAAAGTTCTTCACATGTTTTATCTGCTAAGAAACTTAAAAATAGCAGTGGGGTTGTAGGCATCCGAATATCACAGTAGTCTACAAATTGACACCCACTTAAGGAATATTATTTATATAAAAACAACATCCATTCAAAACTAGTGAATTGCATGCACATTTGTACTGTAGCTTATGGGATGGCATTGCTTTAGTAAGGTCATACTTAAACGATAATATGTGGAAGAAATCAATGTGTGTGATAAAGCTTAAGCAACTTAATGAAATCACAGGAGCTGAACTATTTTAAGGGGTGTGAGGTGGTAGAAATTCTGGGAGGGAAGATAGCTATCCCTGAACCTGGGGTCACGTCCGAGGTTACTTTACCATCCTAAGTGAGTATGTCTCTTTTAGAAGAATGTGGTGTTCTTTCATGCTAGTCTCACGGGTCATTGAAACAACATACCCATTTTATACCTGCCTTTTTTTTTTCTTCTTTTTTTTTTTTTTTGAGCCTTTCTTCAACACTTCCTTCTACTATGGCAGAACTAAAGCTGGTACGCTCTGTGCACTCTAACCACGAGATATATACCTGGCTTGAGTGTCTGCCAGCTCAATCAACTGCCAGCCTTGTGCAGTCTTGTAGCATGGAGATTTTGCATCGCTCCCTTAATAAAGGTAAACTCTGCCCAGAGATAATTATGTACAGTAGTTGGTAAGTTAATAAAGGGGCGTTGTCCCTTTAAGGGAACAAAGATATTTTAAAATGAGTAACAGTGTATTCCTTGTAAACACAGCTAAAACCCCAATATGTTAAGAAATACTATGAAGTAATCAGCACCGTGTCAGGATTCTTGATCAATAAGTAACTAAATCTCACAATCTGCTGAATATGGGTGTTAAGTTTGATGAATTTATATCTCAGTGGTGTGAACTGGTCTCCCATTTTAAGTCAAGCAAAATCCCCATTGCAGGAATTAGTTTGGTAATCTTACTCAGGTCCTCAAAAGGTTTTACTTTGCATTATTAAGCCACTTAAAGGTTTGTCAAAAGTTTGTAAAAGTGGTGATTGACAGTATATCAGGATGATCTATAAGTCAGGATGAGAGTGAAACAGCTCTTTTGAAAAAGGTACTAGCTTTTTTTGGTTATCTTCTGGTTATCTGATATTCCGGTTATCTTCTTCACTAACCACAAGGACTGATGACATATTAGATTTCTCCTTGTATATATTCTCATGTGTTTGAGAGCATGGGGAACGCAGTGAGGGAGGTGGATAAATTGGGAATGCAGGATCAATTAGAGGTGACTTTTCCATTTTCCACTACGTTTATTTCCACATCTTGTTATTTCCTGCAGTATTGTCATTTAGCTTTTTTTTTTTGTTTAAAAGAAATGTCTTGCATTTCGTATATTCAAAGGTGTGTTATTCGAGGACCTTGACAGAAAATTGACTGTCATAAATAATCGCTCTATGAATGTTAGGCAGCATCACATAAGTCTCAAAACACGGCTGAACACACAACATATTTAATGAAACTTTAACTGATCCAAAAATGTGGTTGACATGAACAAACTTTTATGATTAAATTAAGGATTGTTTCCAGTCCAAAAACCCAAATTAACTACAGCAAAAACAATCCTAACGGCTCCAGCACGCTAAGCAGGATTAAAGAAAATGTGTGCTAAAGCTGACAGTGATCATTGATCAAAAGTTCAGTCTTTTTAGCCCTAAGGTAACTGAGTCAGATTTCATCACTGTAATCCTTAAGGTATAAAATAGAAATTGAACTTGCATGGTGATGCAAGCTGGCTATGAAATTAGGAGGCCTTGGCTCACAAAATATGAAAAGTTGGCATACTCAATGGAAATGATGTTCAAAGCAGTTCACAGTAAGAATGAGAAAAGCAGCTTGTGCCGCTCTGGAAGAATAAACAGCAGTTCTCTTTTTGCAGCACTCATATTCCACACATTAATAAGTATTAGGGAAAAAAAATTAAAATATATGTTAAAGTAGGAATAAAATAGTGATCCTTTGAAGTTTCTAAATGTTAAGAAAATGTCTATTATGAAACTTCTGTGTGTAAAATATAGAAGATTTTTTGTGAAGAAATAGGCAGGTAGGAAGTAAAATCTGCCACATTTTGCATCATCTTTGCAAGAAAAGATCTAACTAGCTACATGAAATAGTATATTTTCCTCAAAAAAAAAGATCTAACAAGAAAACTAGCACTTAAAAGAAATTTGAGTAAATGATGAATAGAGGCAATTTCCATACGGATTTTTATGGTTGCATTTGCTACTATACCAGAGAAAGTTCTTCTGAGGAGAAAGGAGGACTATTCTGTCTCACAAATGTCATAGTTAATTAATTCTTTATATTAATTTTAAATCCTAGTTTTTTTAACTCAGCAAGAGGGTAAGAATTTGAAATACACATCAGGAGGAAGGATTACTAGGTGAGTGAGAAAACCTGAGCTGTGAGCACGCTGTGTCAGTTCTAATTGTACTTTGCTTTCCAGAATTGAAGCAGAGCATTGTGTCAATAAGGCTCCTCCCAAGAGTATGGGCTGGGATCTCTAAATAGAGCATTGGAAAAGAAAGAAGTCTTAAATGTCCAAAATAATGCAGAGGTAATGTGAGGGGCTTGTTCCTAACTTCTCTCATCTCAGCTATCAAATTATAAAAGGAAGATAGAAAGTCATTATTTCTAAATTTGTATTTTAAAGTGACACAACTTTCTGGGGGTTCTGCAGGATCTGTGTGGTCAATGAAAGGCCATAATATAATTAAAGCATAATTGTTTGGTTTGATTTTTTTATATTCCTGTGGACCTAGGAGATGATGATGGGATTCAGAAGCATAGCTTTTCCATACCCCTTCCCACAAGAAGGGTATCGGACAAGCCTGTACAGTACAACGGCTGTATCTGCTTTGTCCTCCTCTGCCAGAGAGGTAGGTGGGGTATAGGCACCTCTCCCACATTGCATTCACAGACTTATCCAAGGGCATGGTCACTACTGCAGAGGTTTTCCCTTGCTCCTCCCTTGTTCTCTCAGTGTCAGCCCAGAGGTCTCCGTGCTTGTCAGAAGCAGCAGCACGATCAGCTATCACAGTTCAACAAAATGCGTATCCCAACTCAATATGCTGCAGCACATGTTCAGGAGTATTATCATCCCAAGAGCCATCACTTAATCTTGCGGATGGCCAGATAAAACTCTGAGCAGTACATGCTGAAGGAATAGGGCCCTCTTCAGCTATGTATATGAAAATGATTTTTTTCTTTTTGAGGTGCTTCACTGTATGCTGCTAGAGGCCCCCTGAAGACAGAAAGCACAAGAGGTGTGCAATGCAGTGTTGAGTAGGTGAACTGTGATCCCCTTGTGTTTCTTCTGAACTGTTTCAACCTGAAGTGAACTTCTCTGGCCCATCTTCCCCCTCTTTGTTTTTGCCTGTTGATCTTTTGAGTAAAAAACAAAATTAAAGCAGGATAATTTGTTGTGTATCTCTAAAGAGGAAAAAAGGGTAGCAAAGGACACTGATTTAGAAAGGCAAAATGGAAAAGTGATAATGAGAAGCTGCCACAAAACAAATAGGAAATATGATATGCATTTGAAGCAGTGACTAGCCATTGGAATAAACTACCATCTGAAACATCTTGAAAATGGACTGGGTAGCTGGGGAAGTGGCGGGGCAGGGGGAACTGGAATATGCTACAGTCCTGGTTGCTGCAGGAGCTGGAGCCTGGTTTTGGACTGCTTCTGTGCATATGCAGGTGCCTTACACCACCCTCATTACTTCCCTTTCCTGTATACCCTATGTATATATTTTCCCTTTCCTATATAGCCAGCCTGGAAAAGAGAAGATTCTGGAGAGACCTTATTGCGGCCTTTCAGTACTTAAAGGGGGCTTATAAGAAAGATGGGGACAAACTCTTTAGTAGGGCCTGTTGTGATAGGACAAGGGGAAATGGTTTTAAACCATTGGGCTAGATGAATGTACAGTAAGGTGGATAGACAACTGGTTGAAAGACAGAGCTCAGAGTGTAGTGATTAGGGGCACAGAGTCTAGTTGGAGGTCAGTGATGAGTGGTGTTCCCCAGGGGTCAGTACGGGGCCCAGTCCTCTTCAATATATTCATCAATGACCTGGATGAGGGGGATAGAGTGCACCCTCAGCAAGTTTGCGGATGACACAAAGCTGGGGGGGTGGCTGACACACCGGAAGGCTGTGCCGCCATCCAGTGAGACAGGGACAGGTTGGAGATTTGGGCAGAGAGGAACCTTATGAAATTCAACAAGGGCAAGTGTAGGGTGCTGCACCTGGGGAGGAATAACCCCATGCACCAGTACAGGTTGGGGGCTGACCTGCTGGAGAGCAGCTCAGCTGAAAGAGTCGTGTGAGTCCTGGTGGACAACAGGATGACCATGAGCCAGCAATGTGCCCTCGTGGCCAAGAAGGCCAATGGCATCCTGGGGTGCATCAAGCAGAGTGTGGCCAGCAGGTGGAGGGAGGTCATCCTCCCCCTCTACTCTGCCTTGGTGAGGCCGCACCTGGTGTACTGTGTCCAGTTCTGGGCTCCCTGGTTCAAGAGGGACACGGAACTGCTGGAAAGGGTATAGCAGAGAGCTACCAAGATGATTAGGGGAGTGGAACACCTCTCTTATGAAGAAAGGCTGAGGGATTTGGGTCTCTTCAGTCTGGAAATAAGACGGCTGAGGGGGAATCTTATCAACGCTTATAAATACCTAAAGGGTGGGTGTCAGAAGGATGAGGCCAGGCTCTTTTCAGTGGTGCCCGGGGACAGGACAAGAGGCAATGGGCACAAACTTGAGCATAGGAAGTTCCACCTAAACATGAGGAGGAACTTCTTTACTTTGAGGGTGGCAGAGCACTGGAATAGGCTGCCCAGAGAGGTGGTGGAGTCTCCATCTCTGGAGACATTCAAGACCTGCCTGGATGCGTTCCTGTGCAACCTGCTCCAGGTGACCCTGCTCTGGCAGGGGGGTTGGACTAGATGATCTCCAGAGGTCCCTTCCAACCCTATGATTCTATGATTCTAAACACAAAGATGCAAGATTGAGAATAGATATAAGGAAGAAATATTTTACAATAAGGGTGGTGAAACAATGGCACACATTGCCCAGAGAGGTGGTAGATGCGCTATCCCTGGAAACATTCAAGGTCAGGTTGGACGGGGCTCTAAGAGACCTGATCTAGTTGAAGATGTCCCTGATCATTGCAGGGGGGTTGGACTAGGTCCCTTCCAACACAAACTATTCTATGATTCTATGACCCTGTGCTTTTCCACCACTCCAAGGTTGGCATTTGCAGCAAGCGTGTATATTTAGCAGCTAAAGCATGAATACATCATCTTGCCTTGTGGCCAGACATATCTATTTAGCTGTTAAATAGTGCGTGTGGGAAGAAGGTGTCAAACTGGAAATGTCAGGAAGATCTGTGTAAGAACAGCCCCTTACAGGGGGCTGTGAGGTTTAGAGGTGTGAGCAGCCAACACCTGAGCTTGGAGGGCAAGGGGGCCGGAGAGCAGTCCACCTCTGGAAAGTGAAGGTAGCAGGCCAGATTCACCTGACTAACCTTGACCAAGAATTAATTTAATGCCCTGGACTTTTGATTCTGAACCTTAATGATCTGTGTATACTTACTATTAAAATATCATTAATGTTGGTTAAGCTTACTCTTTGCTACCTATTTTTGGAACACAGTCTCCTAATAATGTTCCATTTCTGGAAATAAATTTAAGAAACTTCCAGTGCTGGAAATGTGCTTATTTCTGGGCAGTTCTGCCTAGAAAAAACATCAGCATAGAACTGGAAGAACAGATCTCTCATGCACATTTTTTTTCTCTCTTTATCTCCCACACACAATATATATATTTATACTGCAGTGTGTATTTACATGCAAACACATGCAGACCCATATAGGAAATTTAGGAGGTGCCTTAGGAAAGAAGCAGAATGTAATAATAAGCAAACATAGCTTGCATGAGCAGTACTTGTACAGAATACGGTAATCTGCAAATGAGAGATGTGATCATCAAAAAGGAACAGAGCTTGTGCACCATATTTATGGTGATGCTAAAGGAAATAAAATAAGTAAGAGCATTAAGATTCAACTGAAATGTAGAAAGATACTACAAAATGGTGGCCCATTCAAGCAGTGGGATGGTTTCCACTGGAAGGAGCCCTGTTGCTAAAGTAACTCCAGAATACACTGGAAAAAATACCATTAGGAATAATCATACTTTGACAGAAGATCGAAAGAAGTAACACTGTTTCTATTTCTTTTCTGAGGAAAAACAACAAAACAAAAACAAAATACAGAAAACACGCATTTTCTTGGATGAATTGAATACAATGCTTTCAGAGACAAAAATATGGGAAGAAATATTATTTATCAGCATTTCAATAGTTTTATTGGTAGTCATGGGTAGTGAATGGTGCACATTTTCATTTCTGTTCTCTAAGGGGTACATTCATGGTGCCAATTACCCTTGTTGCCAATTAGCTCTGTCCTGTTCTGCTTTGATACATAAATGTTTGATTAGACATAATGATTGATTAAACATAATGATGATTATCTGATGTTAATTTTAAATGTATAAGGTCAAGCTCGCAAATGGAATTTGTTGGTCAATCTGTAGTAATATTGCTTACTCTGTTTTCACATATTCACGTAAGCTGTTTTACCACAAGTGCCAGGAAATAAATCAGTCTGTGTTAGCAGAGAGAGAAAATTGTAGTACTAGGTTTCATTTGCATAGGCTGCCTACTCGCAGTTCCTCAGGAAACACTGAGGAGCCCCACGAGTAGTTTCAGCCTGACTCGGGGGGTGGGGGGGGTGTCTCCTTTTGCCATTGAGTAAAAGGAAAGGACAGATTAAACGCTGGTATTGAGTGTCAACCTGGGGTTCTGTTCAACTCTCCCAGGTTCCTTTGTGCTCTCCAGCTGAGGAGTCATTTGTAGACACCAAACAAGCATGACAGGAGGTAGTGCTGGGAGCTATATACAGCTGGAAGCCATTAAAAAGAGCCATATGTGCTTTTGTGGGCCTTGCCTCCTTACCTATCTCTGGAATACAGTTAATTCGATAGCAAGAGAGTGATGCCTGTAGCTGGGATTTAGCAAGAATCTCTTTGGGAGTAGAAGCAGATCTGAAGAGTCCTGTTGTGTGCTGGTCCAATTTTATGGGTGTACATTAGTGGATAAATGAATTACTACCATCACGAAGCACATACCTGTGGGATATTCTCACTGATGTCTTGCACTAGAGCTCCACTGCTAGAGTTCTCAGAAGGGCTCAGCGCGTCATTTCCTATTTAGTTGCCTATATTTGCATGTATGTGTATTTTATCTTAACATAACTATCTTCACCATTTTGCATGTGAAAGCCATATGAATAAGTTGCATTTTGATTTCCCACATCTTAGGGTGGACTTCAGCTAGGTTTGTTTATTTGTTGTGAGGGGCCCCTGATGCATTGTATCCAGCCCTTTTTTTTTTATGTCATTAATCACCTGGCAAAGGGCTTGCAAAGGGTTCAGCTGAAGTTGAAGTAGTAGAACCAATATACAAAGTAGTTAATTAAATTGGCCAAAGTACTTTTGGCTTCAGCTTCAGGGCTTTAGGGAAAGGCCTTATTATTTTTTTCCAATTTGCTTTCAATGATCTGAAAATGACTAGCAGCACACTGTTCCACTACATAATAAAATATTTTATCAGAAAATTTTGAAATGACCTCTGTAAATTACTGCCGGCTTATCTATGAAAAGGAAATAAGGGGATCTATTTTCAGTGTGCTCTGATAGCAAAAATACAAACAATAGTTTATGTAATGAATCTTTTTTAAGATTGCATGCAGTTTTACTGAACATTTACAAAATTACCAGAGTGGACATTTTAAAAGAATTGTAAAGCTGAATCTCAGTTGCACTGGGTTTTAGTGGAACAGTGTAAAATATGACAATATCACATAAGTATATGTGAAAAAATGTTCATTTCTCAACAGAAAGAATCCTCCTCTTGAGAAAGGTGACAAAACAAAGGAATTATTGGAGAGTGGACTTATATTTTAAGAAAATTATTTTTCTGGGAAATTCAAGAAAACTATTTAAATGTTATCCATAACTAGGACCAGTTTTAAAATGGAGGAGGCACCCAGACTTCAGTACATGCACATACAGAGGTGTGTATATGCTTTGATGTATTTTTTTCTGCAAACATACTCTAAGGCATCATTATACGTTGTTCTGGTAGAAAATTCATCTTACCCATGAATTTGTATTTGAAAATAAACACCAAAGGTTGATTTTTTTCTCCTAAGAACTCAATCCAGGAAAAGCAGGTGGACTACACTAGATCTGTAAGACACTGTTTTTCTACCTCTGCGTTTAGGCTGGTAAACCTGGTGGCAGTAAGCGTAGCCTTTCAGTATAATTCGGGACAGAAACTTTCTGCATTAGCTCTTTCTTCTTTGCTGAATAACTGAAAGAATTCAATCCTGTATGCAGTCTTTGCAGTAAAGTCTTTAAGCTTGTACTTAAATCTATGCAAAATGTGTTTTGGGTTTTTTTCTCATAAAAAGATAATACTCATTGACATTGTTTGTGCTTCATATTTGTATCCTGAATTTCAATCTAAATCATTGCCCTTCCTAAATTTCTTTAAAATTGTGTGATATTGTATAACAAGTATCTCTCAGAAATGTGAAGCTTGGTAATGGATGTGCATGGCTTGTGATAGTGTTTTGGACGAGACTTTTACTGACAATAATATGACCTGTTATTATAAGAACTTTTGTTCTATTGGACATTACCCTTCATCTCTATTCTATTTCTTAATATGAACTTAACCACTGTAGGTTATTTTAAAGAAGTAGTAAAATCAAGGAGCTAGACAAAAGACAATCTAAAAATACTTCAGGTTGAAAACATTAAATGCAAAGACATATTAGCAAAAACATCAGGACTGATAAGGAAAAAAAAGGATATAATGAATATCTTTCTTACTTAATTTAGTAAGTTTCCATTTTAATCATGTGTCTCATCTCTTGTTTAAATATTACACAATTGTCTATCTTTCCTAAGTATTATGGGTTCCTAGGAATACCAATAGTGTGTCAGCAACACAGGAACTGAATAGGTCATACTAGTATGCTGGCCTTTAGAGTCATACAAAGATGGCCTAGAGAAGAAATATTTTATATGAGTTATTTGTATCCATAGCTATGACATCTGTTTTCAACTGATCTGTTCATTGGGATCAGTTAAATATTGATACCCTCACTGAAATATCAATGGCATAATTAACAGGAGAATGTTGCAAATTAGATAGGAAACTGCTGCTAAAATCTCTAGTTAGGAACTGAAAAACAAGATTAAATTTAGAGCAGTTTTTTCCATACACTTCACAAGTAACTCCTTTAAATTTTGGTCGTTTTTTTTTTTAATAAAATATTACTGTGAAGAATAAAATCCCGATGATAATAGGATACATATATATTTTCTGTGGTCATGTCCGTGGAGAATAATTCTGGCTGCCCAACATTTCATGCCAAGTCAAAGAGATTTGAATACATAACCTGAGAGAAGGAGGACTCTGTTCTTGAACAGCTTCTCCCAGTAGAGGTTAGAGATGCAGTTGCTTTAAAAACTGCTAAAGCCTTATGCATCTTTGTGTAGCAAAGTCGATATGTGAAATCAGATAGTGGCAAATTAGCTTGCCAAACCCTACTTACCTTAAGCAGGGCTTTTACACACAATATTTTGATGTCCTACTAAAGTGTTGCAAAAGTCCAGAATTACTACGTTTACTGCTTTCCTCATGTCAGCTGGAGCTCAGACTATCATTTGGAATATGGGAATCTGGATCTCATATCTCTGCTATATCTGGTTAAAAACCAAAGATTTCTGGTGCTGGCTGCCTAAATCCCAGATGCACGCTGTCGTTAATTGGTTCCATGATTATCTAGGTTTTTAGGTCTTTGCTTTTGGCCATACACTTGGCTGTCAATCTGAACTATCCTTTTGAGAGTTTTCCGTTTCAAAATCACCATGCTTCCATGAAAAGACTGTGTTTTGAAGAATCAGAATTTCTTGATGTTTCACCAAAAATTCCAGACAAGTTCTAACCTTTTTCCAGCCCCACCCATTTTCTACTGATTATAACTTGCCTAAAATCACATTACAAATATGTGAAGGAGGGCATGCCTGCACTGGCAGATACAGGCAGGTCTGAGCTCACTTTGGTTGTGCTAGCCTGAGAAGGGCAGGGAAGTACTGGGCAGAGACACCCATGCAGGTTGAAGGAAATTCCAGCTACCTTAGTGCCATCCTTCCCACAGCCTAATGTGACCACCTGAGAGCTCACTGTTAGGGGCTGTCAGTATAGTTCGCCCTTAGGGAGAGTTTTTCTGAGCATTAATCCTTGAAGGAGACAGAAGTATTGCTTTTCAAACCTAGTTTTAGAAGTTCTGCCCTTGGTTTCCAAAATGGAAAGACCTGATTGTATCTGGAGTTGCAGAAGCAGCTGCAGCTAACCATAAGGATCAAAGTGGTCATAACACTGTATATAATACACTTTTTTCAGTCCCTCAGAATAAGTCGTATAAATGACACAAAATGGAAATGTTTTATAAGATGACTAGAAAATTTGCCTTTCCTCAGCTGTCAGCTTGCTTCATAATCTCCCTATTCACTGTATAGTATCAATTATTTTCTACTACCTAAATCACACTGTGTAGGACACGGTAATTGTACATGAGTTCTCTGTCTTCTGTTTATGAAATCTTCTTCTCCCAATCAACATAGCTTCAAATAGCCCTTTTTTGCATCCATTCCAAATAGTCACTGAACTGCTGGAGAACGACGTTCTCTCTTATCTGCTTAATCTGTATACGGAACATTAGAAACGAGTGATTGTTTTCATTACTTGAATTTTTGCTTAAACTAATTCCACCCCCACTGATCTTAACTGGTAGATAAAGACAGGTATGATGCTGTACAAGGTAATTGCACAAAACTTCTACAGTAAACCTGTAGCATGAGACTTTGTACGGATGGACCCTGAGACTGAATTGTGCAGATACCGGCCACAACTTCCAGACGTCAGCCACTTTGGCTGGAGCTCAGATATCAGAAATCCCAGACAAACGCACCACACTTTATTGCGTTAATAAGGGAGGTTAGGATTTCTTACATACCACACCGCGCCACCACTCCTGGCTATAAATCCATGTCTGACTAATGAAAAGTAATATAACTAACAAGTGGCATGTAGAGCTGCAGCATGAATGAAGCCCCATTTCCTATGGACTGCTGCCTTGCGGTTGGTTGACCTTGATGGTTAAGGTACAAAAATCCTGAGGCTTTTCCTACAACTGAGTATTTTTAAGTGCTGGTGTGCGGATTCTCAGGTATCATTAAAAAACGTGAACTCCTTCTGCAGCCTTTCCCTCAGCCAGAAACTTATATGGTCTCAATCCTCAGTTTGACCATCTATTTCTGCAGAACGTATGGAAACACAATAATATTTGAGATCAATGTCCTTTTGTTTAATTTCAGTTTAAATCAGACTGTGGTTTCCAAAGCTATTTAGGAAACACATATGGCTATGTATTGAGTGTAATAGGACAACTTTTGACAGCAGAGCAAACTATGGTAGAAAAATCACTGTATTTTTCATAACTGTCATTAGTGAAAAGTTAGAGTATATTTTTCACAATTCTGGATGTCTGCATGGGGAAAATTGCTGTCTTAAAAAATTCTGCTTTGACAAGTTTGGACTAAATCTAGATTTGTGCCTTAGGAAGTAATGCCAAATGAACTAGCTGTCTTGGAACTTCCAAGACACATAAATAGGGTGATGGACAGTAAAGCAAAAGATTACACGACTATAGACTTGTGAAATTTAGATTAGTTTTGAAGTTGCTCTGAAGCTGCACTCTGACACTAACCTACAACCCAATTACCTGAGGTTCATAAGAAATTATTTGCATTTCTTGTACAGGAACTTTGTCTCTTCTTCCAAAAAACATTTGAAAGTTAGTTCTTAATATTTTATAATTTTTGTGACTTTCAACCTTAACAAAGTAAATCCAGATACCTTGACTAACTTTTAAAAGATCAAAGAAGCAACTTTTTACTGGAAAGCAATAAATAATTCTGATTGTATTTATAACACTGATTCAGTACTGATTAAAGCAGAAAACCTAGTTTTTCTCTGAGATAATATAGTGCTGTGATGCATATAAGTTATGGTTGTAATATGTGATTTATCAGAGGCTTTAGCACCACTAAAATGTTATTCTTGGCAGACATCAGTTTCAATGAAATTTGAACCACGGTTTATACAAGTTTTCATAAGAAATTCATGCATTCATCCACGGAAGGCTGGAAATCAGACCAGCAATGACCCATTCCAAAATATGGAAAAGTCTGGAGAATGGAAGCGGTATTGATTACCTGTAGCTTCCTTTCTGTTCACAGAAGTTCATGTCTAGCACAGCTTGCTTTGTCCTTGTCTTTAAAATGTGACAACACCACAACATCCTTTACTCCCTGCTGACACTGCCTCATGAGAGTGCTCTTCTGCTTTCTGCAGATTTGTAGAGAGATCTGTTGAGACAGAGCTGAGTTATGTGGCATTGTATTTATTTCTCAGGGCAGTTATTTTATTGAGAACCCTCTTTGCATTTGCCATGTCAATGCGTGCTCATACATTGAACTGTGAACAAGCACACATGCACTTAGACATACACAGGCATATACACACATGAACAGTAGCTTTGAAACTGCATTCTAGAAGGGAAAAGATCATATTTTAAACTGACAGATAAAATTTATAGTTTTTTTCTGTCTATAGTCTCTGCTATAGACAGGTTAAAAGACAGCCTCTGAATGAAATGGCTGTTCTGATAGCTGAACTTGCGGTGTGTATTATGACCAATTCAATTTCTGATGTCCTTGCTCCTTTCATTTGATCTCAGCGTTCAGCTGAGCTATATTCCAAGGCTTACAATCTAATCATTATTAAAATTCAGGAGTAAAAAAGACACGTTGCAGAAGTGCTCATAATCAGGAACCAGGGATTTCCAGATTGGTATGCCACATCTGTTCTAAATTCTAGTTATGAACAGTATTATCTTGTGACTGTTATGAACAGTAGGCAATAATGAAGAACACACGGAAATGAATTTGCTATCCTGTAGAGTACTTCTAATAAGCAGCACAAACCTGTGTAGTCTCTGATGCATCCATAAACTCCATCAGTAACTTTTTTTTCCTCTTGGAATTTTGCCATTTTACTGGAATATCTGAAATGAATATTGATTTTGATACTGAAATTGATAATCAAAGATACTATGCTTTGTCAGTCTATATCAAAGTAGAAAAGAACACTTTGAAGTTCTCTAAATGTGTCCAGATAAAAATTACAAAACCTAGGAACTATGGCTGAACATTGCAGCCATAGTGTGCTGGCTTTTCTGATTTGCTGTGCTCATGTAGAGTTGTCAAAAATATAATAAATTTTCTGTCCTAAATCAAGATTCTGCTACTTTTATCTAAAATCCCACTCAACATGCAAATTACTGTTTATTCTGAACATTGACATTTTCAAAAGCACCTCAGTGACTTAGATTGTTAAGCCCTTTAAATAGTTTTAAAAAATATTGTCTAAATACATTCAGTTTCCTAAAGTTGTATGTGAGAAAGACCTGTATAAAAAACGAATTGGGATAGATAAGCCTGGAACTCTTGAATTCATTAAAAATACATTTACTCTCATGTGAAACACCATTTAATTTGCCAAAAAAAAATAATGTCTCCAGTTTACATTAAAGAACTGTTAAACTATTCCTACCCAAGAACAGTGCTAGAGAGGCATTAGCATTATTAGGCAGCCTCACAAAGTCTCAAAATTAGCATAGTTCAGATACACGTCATTTAATAGTCCTTTAGCCTGACCAATTTCATTAATCAACACACGAAATTTAATCTGAGTAAGAGCATGTGATGCAGAGTTCCTAGATCGGCAACGACTCTGCAATGTGCTTCTGTTTGGAAAACGCTGAGTTGTTACTTTTAATCAATATTTTCCAAAGGCTTTGATTAAAGTATGTGAAAATGTTCTTGACAATCAATATAAATGTTCAAAAGACTAAATTTTAGCTTGGAGATTTGAAAATTTGGGAATTGGAATTCATCTTTGTTCTCATTTTCCAGTAATCAGAGTATGCAGAAACACAGAAACTGGGAAGTCCCTGATTTGGGGTTGAAGGATTAAGATTTGGAGACTGGAAGAGTGCTCAGGGGGAAGCGTCATTTGTACTTGCTCTGTTCTTGTGCTCTTCTTAGACCTCCACTTTTGATCACTGTCAGAGACAGAATCTGGACTAGGAAGACTTTTGGTGTAACTCTTGTGGTTTTTATGAGTATTTTCTGCCTTTTTTACCACTCAGGTTGTGTTCCGTTACAGTAGTGAAGACTATATGCCAAAGGACTATGCATGTGTTTTCACAATGCCTCACACAATGAGGCACTGACTTGTCCTAAATCTTAGGTGCTGCCCTGTAAAAATAACAATAACATGATTAATAACATATACTACATGATTTTCCACTTCTAAAATAAAACTGTGGGGGTTTCATTGATCAATTTAAGGAAATAAAAATGAACTTCCATGAAAGCAGTGGGAGTGGAATTAAAGAGAAAGCTCAGACACTTAATCAATGTTCAGGTAAGTATGTGATCTCTTGCAAGTTTACTGAACCTAAAATAAACTAGAACATTTGGGCTCCACTGTATAGGCACCCATAATACCCCCATCTGTATTCATGTTTTAATACCGTTATTTTAGTAAACCCAGATCCGTCAACCAGATCATGACATGCTGATGTCCTTTGTTTAATCAGATCTTCAATCAATTTGGTGGGGTTTTTTAATTGTGTAAATAATTTGAAAAGAAATATTACAAAGCTAACTGAAAGTTAACTGAAATTTGTTCGTCAGCAATATCACTGAGTATTTGGACTTCAGTCTAAAAATGTTTCCGTAACATTATTCTGTAATGAAGTAGTCTTCTGGCTTAGGGAAATTCCTGAGAGGTTGGAAGGATATGCCAGTGAAGTGTTTCTACATACTCACACCTCTCTTATGCCTCAGCTAATGGTTGAAGATACAGGACTAGACGGACACTTGCTGTGACTCAGAAAAGCTGTTTTTTTCTTACACTGTTACATCACACTGATGTGTGTATCTCCACTTTTTGCCCTCTGGTAATTTCATCAACCAAATCAAGCTTTCAGATTACATGGCCCCTTGAAACTTCTGCTACAGGAGTACATTATTTAGATAATTCAATGTTACTGACATGAGATGAGATGCGTTGTTTTATGGATCAATAGAAGGGTGACCTTAATGTTTGTCGTAACAGAATAGAAATGTATTGCCATTTCACTTGTTCATCTTGACTATTCTTCTAGAATATACTCTGTTGTTTTACTACCATAATGCTTCATCAACCCATGTTCTCCCTTTAAAAATAATGCTGCCAAAAAGAATAGATTTAAGGTTTCTCTCACCCGTCTGGAAAAAAATAAATGAAATAGGCTGTAGTATTTTTGTAAAATTAATTTCAGTCATTTTCTTGCTGCCTGTTTTTAAAAGTTAGGTGACATATCATCACGTATGGCCTATCAGAGTGTCTGAATTTCAGTCTTAACCAAGGAGTCTTACAACATGTCACTATTGCCGTTAATGTCCTACATATTTGTGATAACTGATGACTGGAATTTCTTCTTTGAAGATTTAAAATACTATTCCTATGCCTACACTGTATAGAATATTCCTATTAAAAGTCAAAGTGGCCATCTGGCAAAGAGGAATTTTAATATTTCTTCTGTTCTTAACCTTATCATAATGGTATGAAACGTATTTTAAAGTATATTGGCTATTTTTTCTTCATGGCTGAATTAGTGTAAATTAAAAACTCTAACAATATTTTTTAGATATTCCTGATTTGTACTGAGTTAAATGAGAGCAAAATTTGGCACATAGTTTTATATTGTCTTACACTAATATTCATGCTGAGGAACAAAATATATTTACCAAAGTTGCAGGGCTTATGTCTGGACTTTGAAACATTCTTTTTTGAGCTCTCCCACTTATTTAATATTGTGAAGTTCTGTAAGGCAGAAGAAAAATTATTCAAAAATATTTACATGCTAGCAAACTGTCTTTCACACTGCTGTCCTAAATGCAAGAAAAAATATACAAAATTCAGAATTTCCCACAATCCAATGGCACCAAACACTACTTTCTCTCTCCTTCTTAAGGCCGGAAGCTTATGTTTCAGCTTTCCATTAAAAATAAACCAAACAAAATAGCCTGCTTTAGAGAATTGCAGCCACTGTCTGCCATTTACCTAAGCAGTGTTAGCTGCTGGCAGTGAATAAAAGCTCCAAGAATGGCACAGCTCTTTGAAGCAAAAAAGATCTCAGCGCATACTAAAAAGAGTGGGGTTTTCCCACCTGGCATTCCTGCTAGACCTTCACAATCTCTGGACAGCCATAACATCCTCTGAAGCAAAGCAGTCTTAAACACGGCAGTTAAAAAACCTGCTGCCTCTGACATCCCTGGCAAAAGTCCCAATGGAGACAGGATTTCACCATGTTTATCCAGGCTCTAAGATAACTCCTTGATGTTTATGGGATCCCGCTATGCAAGAGGAATACTATAAAAGTTCCTTTGACAGCAATTTCCCATCCACCAGCATAAAAGCTGATCCTGGCTTGTTTTGGCACAGATATTAGCAGCTGGCACAAGCCAGCGTTGCACCCACCAGCCCAAAGGCTAGAGAGGCGTGAACATGCATAGTAATGCCATTTTACCCGCTCTCCTAGCCCTGGCTTTCTTAAAATAGATCTCAGCTTATCCAGAGGTTCTGAACCATTTCTTCTAAAAATCACTTAAGCATTGAGAAATTACTTCTCCAATGTGCTATGTGTTAGATAGAGAATTCATGCAAGTGTGAGGCGATATAAAGGTTTTATTAGCACTTATTTAGAATGACCTTACATTACTCACAACTGGTAAAACCACAAGCGGGTCACATGGTCGTCCTAAATGCACACCAAGAAAGTCTTCGTGCTACAATGCACCAGTAAGGCCAGCAAGTCATCAGTGAGGCACATATTAGGTAGCTGACAAGAATGGCTTGCCTCTGGAGTGTAACTCTGGCACATTATACCTATTAATTTCCATGCTCTGTAAGGGGCTGGCATGTTTCTGAGGCAGACTGGCGTACCACAGAAAAAATGACACTTGCTTTGGTTTCTATGATGTGAAGATGAAAATTTGATTTGTGGCTATTTGAGTCTAATCAGCAAACATATGACAGGCAGGCTTAACTTTTTGAGCATAGGAAAAATAAAAACAGGATACACATTTCTGTACCCTGATGGTATGCTTATGTGTCAGCCAAAAGCCTCAAGTCATAGAACAACGAATTTAATACAACATTTTATTCTAGACTATGAAATTTACCAGAACATAGTAAACATATCTAATATGTGAAGTTATGTGGCTTGCAATACAGCTACTCTATATTCGAAAGAACAAATTGGTAAATTGAGGTCTGTATACAAGTATGGAAAGGAAGAATGTTCTAACAAACCTTTTGAAAATGGGTGTCAGAATAATAGTTTCAGTATGTTAATCTTATTTCTTTAGTGACTCCCTCTGTTGCTACATACTTACCTTTCTTGGTGCATTTTGATGTCCTGTTTTGAGTCATGGGCTTGTTTTTTCTGAATAATCTCATGCACAGTTGCTCATATTCTTTAGGAGTCTTCCACAATTTTGTCCCAAACGGTGTAGCTGCTAATTTGTGAAAGAAAGGCTGAAAGGGGTAGGCCTGTGATTGATTTTTTGAGGCTGAAAGGAAAATAAAAGTTAAATTTATTGTATTAACTTATTGTTTTACCATGGCCATCAAATTAATCCTGTGATAAAAAGGAATAAATTGAATGTCGAGAATAAAACTGTGACTAGATCTTGGATAATGAGAACATCCTGTGACAAAAAGCTAACTGATTCACTTCCATGCATAATATTACTTGTAATTTTCTCACATACATAGGATTCCTTTTTTGCTTTTTCATTTTCAGTTATTTATGATTTTCTCACGTTTATAATCTTTCTTATAATAGTTTCCTATTAAAATCTTGTTCTGACTGGTAGGTTTTATAACAATGACAATATTTTACTTTCTGTCGCTTTTTCGTCCAGAATACTTCACTTCATAGAACTAAGACACCTTTGAAAAGCAGACACATCTGGGAATGAGGACAGGAGCCAGTATAATGATAAAAATGCTAAACAGTGACAGCGAGCAGACCATTATTATTAATAAAGGTGTCACTGGATCATTAATGTTCATGGTAAAATTAAAAAACAGGATTTCTTTTTTGTTGCTTTTTAAAAAGTTATTTTTGATGCTCTCATTCTGCAAGATTTACTCACAGTTGCATTCACGACATTCAGTTTATTCCCTTTTGACTGATTACTATTTGGAATGGCAGAATCAGTGAGAATATTCGAACCTGTGGTGCCAGACAGTCTAAGCTTGCTGCATTAAGATATCTCTTTCCTGATTTCTTTTTCCTTTTCTATGCAGTGTCTTTTTTAGATTTACATAGAAATTCCTGTCTTTTGCGCCAAGATGTTTCAGCTGCTGGGATGATTTTTACTGGTAGAGTGCTTGTATATTTGCTTAGTTGTCAATTTGACACCTTTCTTTTAATTCCGGTTGAATGATCCAGCTTTCTGAGGCTTATTTCCCCTTTGGTTTCTCAGGTAAATCTTAGAATTAGGATTGGTATACTGTTTTGTGACATGGTCAGAATTTTTTCCTTAAATCTGCTAATGTTGGGTAATTTTTTTACCTTTGCCATGAAATAGTTCTGTTCAAAAAATATGCAAAACCAGTCATGCTCTATGACCCTTCCTAAGTCATAGAATATGAGACATATATAAACTGACCAAAGAACTCAGATTAGGCTGGCCAAAGGGAAATTCACATGTTCTATGATTGCAAGACGAAAGGAAAGCAAACAAAAACTACCACATGATGTAATCTTATTATATATATATATTATATTATATATATTATATAAATATATAATATAAATATTATATATTTAAAATAATTTATAGATAGCTCAAAAGGTATCAGCTCAGCAAAAAGTTAAACATCTAGTGAATTAGTATTTAATCAGATGAGCCTAAGCATATTGGGACATTATTCCTATAACTCTGAACCTCAACTGGGTAGAGACATGCACTTGAATTAATTACATTAATCTATGGTTGTAGGAGAGAGGGGGACACTTTCAAGGGGTAATTTATCTCACCTATTTTAGATGCTTGTTTTAGGAGGAGAGGAGTCATGGTTCAAGTCGCAGAGCGTGAGCATGCTACGGTGTTCTAGAGAAGCTAGAATCCTGGTGATGATCAGGGGATTCACGCACATCAGGTTTAGACAGATGAATGATGCCTTGTGCAGAATGTCAGAATCATAGAATCATAGGGTTGGAAGGGACCTCTGGAGATCATCTAGTCCAACCCCCCTGCCAGAGCAGGGTCACCTAGAGCAGGTTGCACAGGAATCAAAGTGAGGTTACGGAAATCAAAGTGAGTATCTAGTTACTGAAGGGACAAAGCAGAAAACTTCAGAATGGAACATCCTCTCCCTTAAGAATCTTGTCAGTGTTTTAACACAACCTGTGTATCATTTATTTAGGGTACAAAATAGTTATCAAAATATTTCTTTGAATATGTTTTTGTTATACACATAGAAACTAGCATCCTGGATTACCTAAAATTAAGTGCCTCAGAATAACATCTGTAAAAACCAGTAAGTTGAATGGATGTAGCCTAGTAGCTAAACTGGAAGTAAGACAAGATTTCAGCAAATGGTCAGTCTCCTGCACCTCAGTCACTTTGGTGTGTAGCTGTTGGCTTTGAAGGAAATGCTGATCTACTACAGTGCTTTGGAGCTGTACACTCAAGTGAATAGATTTGTTTTCACAAAAGTTCAGCAGTGGGGATATTTACTAGAGTGAAAGAGATCCAGTTTCAATTTACCTTCTGTCTGATTTAGAATAAGCGTTTGAAGTTATGTCTTTCATGTCCTAAGAAATGGCAGGGAAAGTGGGCAGTCCAGGAGGATTATTTCTCAGTCTCTCAGTTTGGAACTGTTGAATTTTGTAGAAATCAATGCTAATTCCAGGAGTGCCTTAAACCTCTCTTTTCCATGGCCTTATTAATGTCATGGTCATGAAACCAAAGAATCAGTTTCTCAGATTTGTTGGTGTGGGTGTTTGAGCATGTCTGTCTCCTGCCCCCACCGTTCAGTGACTGTTTTAGCTTGGGCAGAGGAGGGACAATAAAGGACAGGTGGGTACTAAAACACTGAATTGTTGCATAAAATAAGAAACAAAGTCTCTTCTAATTCTGGTTTCATCCCAAGCTTTTTTTATGGAGGTCTCACTAGTGAGCGTGCTTTCGGAGCATCTTCAGGACACAGCAGGATGGATGAGTATATAAATCTAATGGAGTGGTTCACCTCAGCAGCATCAGAATTAGAGAAGAATTGCAAATGTGTGATGGCATGGGGAACAAATACTATGTTAGACAAGTATACCTATTTTGGATCACAGGGAACCAAAGTATTTACTCTCCAGAGTACCTGTTCTCCAAACCTTTTACTAACATGAATGCAATTTTCACTAAGTCAGAGGGGATCGGTTTTTTCATTGCCTTCTTCACAGATGCATTGGTATTACTGATAGCTGTTTTAATGACAGGACATGACTAACCTTGGGTTGTCTTACATTGAAATCAATTATTTTGTGTTATTTTCTCCAAATATAACTGCATGAAGCAGTAAAATACACTAATTTGTAAGGGAAAGTTATGTGGTATGTGTATTACAGGAAGGGGCACTTAAAATTTTAGACTTACGAAAATCAGTGACAAAGTAATACTGATTTTACTGGGAAAAGAAACAAGCTGAAGTGATAAATCATCACCTTTAAACTAAGTTGATCGCTGATGATCAGATCTGAAAGACTGATACAGGACATACAACAGTTGGTAACAAAATGGTGTAACTTCCTAGGAAGAGAAAAAAACAATTTCACTTTGGAGAGGCCAGCTGTGATAGTAGGTGCTTAACGCAGCAAATGCTTGCACATTGGAAACAATCATAGCAGATAACGGATTGGAGACACTGAGTCTTCACAGTCTTTGTTGTTATTGAGAACTGGCAACACGAGAGCCCTGTGATATTTCATTTCAGTATGCATAAGGTTTAGGCAGTGTAAGTTACAGGAGCTAAGATGCAATTTTGAAAATATGAAGAGTAATATTTTCGTACTTTTAATTAACATCAAGGAGGTTTTTAGGAGTGGCATCAGCCAATGGAAATTCATCAGGATATTTGTTTTTAAGTAGAGCTCCTATTGAAGCAATTAATTTTGGTTTTGTTCTGCTCATTCATGGAGAAATGTGATTGATATTCAATATCCAGAACAACCTAATGTGCAAACTAATCGCAGTAAAAAGTGTCCTATAATAAGCGCATATACATTCTAGTCAGATGATGACAGTGACATCTCTATAATCCAGATTTTCATTATTTTATCTTTTAATCTTTGTTTCTTTTGCTTTTCTGTAATTATGGCAAAGTTGCAACAAAGTTTGTGTCTTCAAAGAAACCTCTTTGGTTTTGATGTTCAGTCTATTCAGAAATGGATGACGCATTACTGATTTAAAGGCAAAGTTTCAAAGTTTTTAGGAAGAGAAGCTTTATTTTCAAAATATAAGCTCTTTTGGTGTGTTCAGAGAAGCAAAAATCGCCGAGAGAACTGCCACTGTTCTTTATCCCCCTTTCTGTTGTGGTGGTTTTAGAGACACTAAATTATTTCAGTTCTTTTTAGAGGACTTTATAGTGAAAAACAGTGCTGGCTGAGGACAGTGTAATGCTGGCATAACTGCATGCCATATTTTTCCACTTTGCACCACAAGAGAAGGAATAAAATTTATAACGTTTATCAGGCACTGGGTAGAGTGCCAAATCTCAGACAAGGTTTTTCTGAAGTCTGCACGTGCCAGGAAGGTAATGGATAATGGATTGGTAGTAAACTGTCATGCCAGGGGAAAATACTGGCCTGCCATGAAAGTCCCAAAAGGAAAAAGAAAAGCTGTAGCATAAGTAGCCTATTGCCAAAAAGCAATGAGATCAAGTAAATGAGTGCAGCTGCCAAGCAACAACGTGAGTGACATTTTTATAGTCGTGAGCCTGTTTTTCTAATTCTCACTTTCCCAATTGAATAATAATGCATTAATGCTAATTCCTCCATTTGGGCATACTGAGGTGCTCTCTCCCAGTGTTGCTGTGATCACTGAATAGGAGCCATAGGCAATGACACGAAGATGAGACTTCCCTCAGCAGAGTCACTCACAGGTTGGATAAAAGTTTTATGGAAAAGGTGATGTTAATTTTCCCTCCTTGCATAGCTCTTTCATAGAGAGCTACATTTATCTTCATGTTCACCTTTACATGATCTATACTGGTTCACCTTTACCAATCTATACTTCAAACTTCATATTTCAGGTGTGTTTACTGTGCCACAAAACCAGAGCTGATCCTGCTCCTTAAAGTGGTTACTGTTCTGTGACTTGAAAGAAATACCATGGGTTTATGTTTGGTGTGTTCCATGCTACTACAATAAAGAAAATTGGAAAGACACAGACTTCTAGACACTTAATATGGCAATAATGTTATTTTATTTTTTTAATTCTACTTTGCTTCACTACGATACAGTGGTGTATAATGTGTGAAATTCAGTTCTTAAGAGAGTCAGTATATAATACAGCAAGTTTTTAAAACAGCACTAGGATCCACATTTATAGAAAATGAAAAGCTCTGAAAACTGGGAGAAAGAGTTTTGTCAAATAGTGGCCTTTTCTGGCTTATTTTTGTACATTTCTTAAAAGAATATAAACTATTACTGTGCTTTAACTATATTTTAGAAACTCTTTGATTAAAAATTGTACTTAAAAATTACTCTTTATTCATTGCATTCTACAAATGTTGTAAGCACAAACATCTTTATTTAAAAAAAAAAAAAAAAAGAGAGAATTAAAGGAGTTATTCTGTATTTCACCAGCCAGAAAAATCAAAGAAAAAGAAAAATCCATGGGTAGGACTCTGTCTAGAACTCAAGACACAAACTAGATTTCCTGTTCTACTAAATATCTCCAATACATTCCTGAATATATTGCTTAGTTTCTGTTGCACTTCGGCTTGGCTCAGCAGCATTCACATGCCTTACAAGACTGCAACAAAGGTTGTGAAGGGCTCAGCTCTACAATTGCAGACACAGTACAGACGTTCTCTGTAGAATCTTACACGTCTAACGATATGGTAAGGAGAGACCTTGCTTAATTGAGCAAATTACTGAAAAAAATGTAACATAATCAGATATCGTGGGCTGCAGAAGTTTTAGTACTCGTTAATAGTATGCAAACAGTATAAAAGGGAGCTCAGGGTTTATAAAAATGAGTGTAATCAATAGATGATGAGATTAGCCTGTGTATCTCATCAGGTATCCCAGCTGGTATTCAAGCTGATGGTTGCAAAGGTCCCTGGATACACAAGCGTCTCTACAACTGGATATCAAGTGAAAGAGGTGGTTCTGTGTTGGTTTTAACAATGCATGGTAGGAGTTCCTAAATTAGCATAAAAAATAACAGTTAATTAATATTTAACCAGATAATGCAGTTATATTTTGCTGTGAGTGGTAGAAACTTGCTACATAACACTAAAGATGCTGAGTTGAACTTTCAGTGATGAGATGTGCAGGGGTCATTTTACATGTATTCGTAACAGCTGAAGGAGTTCAGCTGTGCCAATTGCTCTCCTCCAGAGGTGGAAAGAAAGGAAGGTTTCCTGTGCACGTGCTGACCTTCCTTTGCGTGCCTAAACAGATGACAGTCTGAAAGCTATGATCTAGTTTGCCAGATTAAGCTACTTTTTAAAACTCTCCTGGGAACTGGTGCTGCCGTACCCTGTCCTGAGTTTTCCGAATAATAAATGTTCTAACTTGGTTCTCTGCAAAGTAATTTTTCTGTTGAGGGGAGTGTGTTGTAATCGCTTCTGTGATCTGCCTGTGCTCGTTCCTTGTTAAGCCCCAGTAGTTAGTAAATATTCCCAGTGAGTGTTTTTATCTCTAGATATCTTGATAAAATTCTGCTTTATGTTACTTTTCTGTTGTTGCTTTTAATTGTACTCTTACTTCTTTTTTCACTTTCATTAGATAAAATTATTTTCTCTTCTTTTGTTGTTGCATTTTAAACTAAAAAGGAAAGCCTTTGTGACTATATGATGATAATGTAATGCAATGTATTGATAAAATATTAGTGATGTAATTTAATCCTAAGTAAGCAACAGTAAATCAAATTTGCTCTTAGAATGTATGATATTGAATTCATGCGAAAAAAATCCTGAATGTTAGTGATATATTTTTCTGATAAATTAGTTATCACCATAGCCTTACCTTAACCTATTGCATTACCTTAGCTGTTTCCATTGCCTTAACAACTGTTGTTTCAGATTCTGTGTTTATTTTTAAAATAGCAAAACATTCACTGCAATCTCTTTGGTTTGGCTATAAACCGAAATAAAAAGAATACCTGGCATTTAATAAGTGAACCCTGTTCCTCACAAAACTCAGTAAATTTGAAGTATTGTGTTGTGTAACTTCCCAATGGAAATGTGACAGCAGTTTTTAAAGTTCATCTGCTTAAAGCTGTTCAACTTCATTTTTTCATACAGTTAGGAAATCGAAATGGTATAGAAAAAATACCACAGTTTAAAAACATACGAAGGGTTAAAGAATTTTTCATTGACTGTGTTGTCTAAACTCAGGTGCCAGAGGTTAATGGTGATTACTGCTGTTTTAGGCTGCAGGATTGAGTTAGTTTGTTCTAGCCTGGACCTGGGAGAGGCTTTACCCCTCAGACTCCTCTTTTGTACCACCTCTTGGATTAGCAGGAGTGAAGAGATGTAGTATCAAAATGTTTCCAGTTGAAAAATCGTAAGTTTGATTTATTTACTTACGCTTGGTGGTGGTGGCAGCTTGTGTTTTTCCTAGGAGGCAAGGGGAAAAAGGGAGTATGTGTTGGAGAGACATCTCAAGACTTGTAATAAAAATGCTATAGGTAAGAAGAAAGGTAAATCTAGGTTATACTTGGCAGATATGTTCTGGAGGAGAGTGACTTTCTGTTTTGATGTGTGTAGTGCTCAAGCATTGGCAATACCTTAAATAGTTGGAGTAGTGGAGCTTGGCTGGGATATAGGAATCCTAGCTTTTGCATGTGTCTCGTTCTGGCTTACAAAAGCTTTCGTATATCTTTGAATTTGTGAAACCGAGTTCTGTTTCAAATTCTGCTTTTAGTCAAAATTATTAGGGGTAAAGGATACAATTTGTGAAGAGCTATCCCCGTATTAGGTGCAACTTGTTTTAACACAGAGTAATTTCTTTGTTCCTGTATAAGCTGTGTCTCTATTTACCATTATGTGGTGGTGTAATTATATAATTAACAAAGGTTTTGCCTTGTTTTTTCTATAGAGTATTCTAAAGCTTCCCTTTCCGCTGTATGGGGTGTGTTAGCTTGTTGTATTCAGTCAACTAATATGCTTGGTGTCTTCCTTGCTGCACCATGAGGTGATCACTTTCTTCCTGCTTGTGTGTACACAATTTGAAAAGTAAATATGGGTAGGTGGGAGAGCTAACAAGATTATTTTGGTACTACCATAACACTTTTTCTGTATAAAAGGCAAATTTTTATTCACACCATTGGCACTGCTGTTAAAGAAAAGCTGATACATGCTTTGTTTTTACCAAGTCAAACAGGAATGATCCTTTGAAGCTGCATTGTTCTTCTCTAGACACCCATCACACAGCCTGAAGAATGAGAATGAAATTAAATGCACACAAAAACTGCGTACTCTATATGGAGCCGTATTGTCTAAGATCCTGCTTAGTTGGTGATTGTTGGTGATTAAGCATATAGTGATGACATTATAATTAGAAGATAAAGTTACATTAGCTTTAGCTGCAGTTTGATTATGCCATTTGGATGTAGATGTAGTTACGAGTTTGCCTCTAATGATATTTATTTTCTTGGGTACCTTTCCCCTCCCCCCCATTCCAGACTTTCTGGACCTCTGTGCTCTCCTTGGAATTTTCTCAATGGTTTGTGTATTTGAGGTAGCAAATATGAAAAACTCCCTAAAGGAAGGAGGAGAGGCAATCTGACCGTGCTGTTCTGTGCTTGCATCTGAAGAGCTGAAGAGAAGTATTCTTCTGATGGGACAGAACAGTTGTCTGGGGAGGCTGGGTGTGGGGATCCAGCGTTGTCCCTATGCGTAGTTTGCCTAGTAATTTTATGTAGTACAAATATTGCACTACTGAGTTTATCCTTCTTTGCTTTGTTGAACTTTCTGGATGAAATCTCAGGGTACTAACGCAACTGCACATGTGATCTTAGAAGAGTATTACACCCCTCTCTTTATTTTACCTGGAAAATCTAGAAACAATGAAGTAACAGGGAAAGTTGAGGCAAAAGAAAACCTGTTCAGACTGAAGACTCTCCAGCAGAGAGTTATTCTTATTTCTTTTATTCTTATTTTCCTCTCTTCTATAGTATGAATCATAGGCTTCATTGTATGTTTTGCTACTTGGTAAACCTTTTGCTTCACCCAATAAATCCTTACCAATAGTAAAACACAAAAATGAAGAACACACTTCCTAATCTATGAATCTCTGAAATCAGAGAGAAGTCTGCTTGTTAGATTAGACTTTTTTCATCTGTGAAATAAATTTTGTGACTCAGTACATCTAGCCAAAAACACTGCAACACTTCTCAAGACATAATCACATTTTTCTTAAGCCTTCTGAAATAAATAGGTTTCCTTTAATGTCTTTTAAAAGGCATTAAAAACTGTAATTATCATATTCATGGGATAGCAATGTGATCTTAAAAAGTACAGGGAACCATGTCTCCTAGTTTCTTTGTGTGCCATGGTGATCTGACAGAATTTGAGTAGCTGGTAAGTGAAGGCACCTGCTAGAAATTCCCCCCTCAATGTATTTTTTTTTTTTTCCAAAGCTACTCTTTGGTTCTCTGCCAGGGAGCTTTCTCAGTCGGTCTGGTTTTATTCAGTTGAAATCAGACATGTTTATTTCATGCATTTTCCATGTTGAGGTGATGTGGCTTACAGACTGCTTGCTGAAAACAAAGAACGAGGCCCCAGTCATTAATACTGGCTGAGGCGAAAGCACGTTGTAGCGCAGGAATTTGGGGTGGAATGTGAAAGTAGTTTCAGACATCCTTCATGGTTTTATGATCTTAATTTTTTTGTACAGAGTAATCTCAGGGTTCTGTGATGGGTATATACCGTTCTTGGAGGTGCTATTTGCCATGTCGTTTTGAGAGTGAAGATGGTGAGTGACCTCAAGGTCACAGGAGTTGAGAATGTTTTATATATGGGATTGGTTTTTTTGGTCCTCCAGAAGACATCTTAGACTGCTCAGACTTTCTAGAATGCCTGACTACTTGATCTGGGCACATGATGAAAGACTGGATAATTGGGGTTTGTTATCACTCTATGAGGCATCGTATGTTAACTAGTGTTGCTGCTTTATGTTATGGAGGGAAAACAATACCCAGTATCTTGTTGCTAAGAACAGTAATGAAGTTTTGGACAGCAAGGAATGTTTTTAGAAATTGTGTTGGACTAAGACTTAATTACTGTGTGCTTTTTAAATATCATGTGGGAAGCGTATTATAGGTACAATAGCTCATCAAGATTGCTTTGAGTTGTTTTAATTTAGAGAACAACAAATAAAAAAAAAAAAACTGTCAAAGGGAGTCTAACAGCAGAGAGGAAAAATGGAAAAAAGCTGGTTTTTTTGGTATGGTGGGTTGACCCTGGCTGGGCACCAGGTGCCTACTAAATCTGCTCTATCACTCCCCTACCCAGCTGGACAAGGGGGGGTGAGGAAAATATCTCGACTCATGAGATGAGACTGTCGTTATAAGGAAAGGGAGATCACTTGGCAATTACTGTCATGGGCAAAACAGACTCGACTTGGGGAAAAATTGATTTAATTTATTGCCAATTTAATCAAAGTAGGATAATGAGAAAAAACCCTAAATCTTAAAAATACCTTCCCTTCTTCCCAGACTCAATTTCACTCACAATTTCTCTACCTCCTGCCCCTGAGTGGCACAGGGGGGATGGGGAATGGGGGTTGTGGTCAGTTCATCACAAGTCTCTCACACTCCTTCCTCCTCACACTCTTCCTCTGCTCCAGTGTGGGATCCCTCGCACAGGAGGCAGTCCTCCACAAACTTCTCCAATGTGAGTCCTTCCCACAGGCTGCAGTTCCTCACAAACTGCTCCAGCGTGGGTCCCTTCCATGGGGTGCAGTCCTTCAGGAACAGACTGCTCCAGCATGGGTCCCCCGTGGGGGCACAAGTCCTGCCAGCAAACCTGCTCCAGTGTGGGCTCCTCTCTCCATGGATCCACAGGTCCTGCCAGGAGCCTGCTCCAGCGCAAGCTTCCCACGAGGTCACAGCCTCCTTTGGGCATCTACCTGCTCCACCGTTTCCCTCCATGGGCAGCAGGGGGACAGTCTGCCTCACCAGGGGTAGGGGAATCTCTGCTCCTGCACCTGGAGCACATCCTCCCCCTCCTTCTTCACTGATCTTGGTGTCTGCAGAGTTTTTTCTCTAGCTCCTCTCTCCTGGTTGTTGTTGTGCAGTAACTTTTCCCCCTTGAGAATGTTCTCACAGAGGTGCTACCGCTGTCACTGATGGGCTTGGCCTTGGCCAGTGGTGGGTCCATCTTGGAGCCGGCTAGCATTGGCTCGATTGGCTGGCATTGGTTCTGTCTTCTAGCAGGTTCTCACAGAAGCCACCCTTGTAGTCCCCCTGCTACCAAAACCTCGCCACTGAAACCCAGTACATTTGGCCTTGTTAAAGGATACAAAACTACTAGAAAAATATAATGGTGTGTGTATGTATATATCTACGTACCAGAATCTAAGGAAAAATCATAGAATCAAAGAATAGTTTGGGTTGGAAGGGACCTTTAAAGGTCTTCGAGTCCAACTCCCCTGCAATGAGCAGGGACATTGTCAACTAGATCCGGTTGCTCAGAGCCCCGTCCAGTGTGACTTTGAATATTTTCAGGGATGGGGCATCTGCCACCCCTTTGGGCAACATGCGCCAGTGTTTCACCACCCTCATTGTAAGAAATGTCTTCCTTCTATCTAGTCTAAATCTTCCCTCTTTTAGCTTAAAACTTTATCCTCTTTTAGCCCTTGTCCTATCGCAACATGCCCTGCTAAAAAGTTTGTCCTACACGCTTACATGTATACGTACATATAGTAAGAATAAATTTTCCTCACACTGACGGGGGGTGGATGTTACTTTTGCCATTTATTGGAAGGACCAATAAAAGAGCAAGGTTACCTGTAACAACCAATTATAAATACACCATAGGGTTTATTTAGAAGCTTATAAGAACTTTCTCAAATGACAATTTTTCGTCCAATACTGCATATGTAGGCTTTGGTGTAGAACAGTCTCAAAAATTTTCATAGTGTCTAAATTGTTGCAGTAGCGTGTAAGAACCAACCAGTCACATGTTTTCTTCTTAAGCTTTTAAAAGAATTTCAACAGCATGAATTGGACTGTCACAACAGTGGTAGTTGTTATAGTATCGCACTTCGCAGTAATTTTCCCTTTGTACTATTAGGATGTTGGGCACTGTAAATCTCGGTGGGCTCAATGAGTGAAAATGGAACATCATGAAAACTAAATTCCAGAGCTGTTAAATCAAGACATGGAAATAATATTAACTCTTATATGATTCTACATTACAAAACTCTTGCGTAACACCAAAAATGGCAACAACTTCTGTGATTGCAAAATGAAACTGTGTCATGGTTCATGACCAGTTATGGCAAGCAACCTAAGCAGAAAGAGAGACGACAGTTTGTGGAGATCTGGAGCACTTCATTTCAGAATTACTAGTTATTATAGCAATAGCTGAGATTTTAATCAAAACAATGCAGCGAGCTTGGAAACTGAAGTAAGGTTGACTGGTCTAAGTGCCAAGTACATTGTAACCTTCTGTTTTATAAGACATTGCATAGCCTAATCAATTAAAAAAAATTAAATTATGAGAAAAATTTAAGCATGTTGCTGAATACAGACTTCATTGATCTGAACCCTAGTAACTTCAGTGCAGAATTGAGAATATATTTAATGCTGCAGGTCTTCCAAGTTGAATCATAGAATAGATTGGGTTGGAAGGGACCTTTAAATGTCACATAGTCCAAGCCCCTGCAATGATCAGGGGCATCTTCAACTAGATCCAGTTGCTCAGAGCCCTGTCCAACCTGACCTTGAATGTTTCCAGGGATGGCACATCTGCCACCTCTCTGGGCAACCTGTTCCAGTGCTTCACCACCCTCACTGTAAAAGAATTTCTTTCTTATACCTAGTCTAAATCTGCTCTCTTTTAGTTTAAAGCTATTACCCCTTGTCCTATCACAACAGGCCCTGCTAAAAAGTTTGTTCCCATCTTTCCTGTAGACCCCCTTTAAATACTGAAAGACCACAATAAGGTTTCCCCAGAGCCTTCTCTTCTCCAGGCTGAACAACCCCAACTCTCTCAGCCTGTCTTCATAGGAGAAGTGTTCCATCCCTTTGATCATTTTTGTGGCCCTCCTTTGGATTCTCTCCAACAACCACATCTTTCCTGTGTTGAGGGCTCCAGAGGTGGATGCAGTACTCCAGCTGGGGTCTCATCAAAGTGGAGCAGAGGGGTGGAATCACCTCCCTCGACCTGCTGGCTACACTTCATTTGATGCAGCCCAGGATATGGTTGGCCTTCTGGGCTGTGAGCACACATTGCTGGCTCATGTTGACCTTCTTGTCCGCCAGCACCCCCAAGCCCTCCTCCTCAGGGCTGCTCTCAGTCCCTTCATCCTCCAGCCTGTATTGATACCAGGAGTTGCCCCAACCCAGGTGCAGGATCTTGCACTTGGCCTTGTTGAACCTCATGAGGTTCACATGAGCCCACTTCTCAATCTTGTCCAGGTCCCTCTGGATGGCATCCCATCCCTCAGGCATGTTGACTGCTCTACTCAGAGCTTGATGTCATTGGCAAACTCACTGAGGGTGCACTCGATTCCACTGTCATTGATGAAGATATTGAAGATACGTAACAGTACTGGTCCTAGTATGGACACCTGAGTGACACCTTTGTTGTCAGTCTCCATCTGGAATATTTAGGACCGGGCTAAACTTCCAAAAAGATATGCTTGTGGCCCACTCCAACAGCAAGAAAAACTCCTGTTGCCCCTGGAGGTGCTGTAAGAGGCCTCTAGATTTTGATCAAAATACAGAGGTAAACAGGGTAGAAGAACTGACTGACTATAGGGAAAAATAATAGCTTTCAACTGAATATTCAGAGAAGCTTAAGTGTCTTGGCCAGTAAGGCTCTTGACAGTCCTGTTATTGTTTGTCAAGTTTAAATCTCTGTCATCAAAATGTATCTTGCAAATCACTCGCAAATGAGTATCTTTTTCAGGCAGGGTTCTTTAAAGGTAAGTGACTTTGGATTTCAGACTTGCAAACCAATCACCAAACAAGATTGCAGTGCCATAAAATTTCTCTGAAATGTTAATATACTTGAAAAAATAGCAAAACTTTGGATTAAAGGTACATGATGAAAACTATTTGTCATATACAGTTTTAAAGGATGGGTACAAGCAAAACTGATAGAACAATCATAAAAGCATACATTTTCCAGTGGACCGTCTGCAGGCTATATGAGATGCAAAGAAGCCGATAAAGGGCTGGCAACATTCCATTTGGTAGGCATTAAAAAACAGAGGTCGTTCACTGATAGTTGAGGTATGCCCACAGTCTGGGGAGGATATCATAGAAGGGTAAGCAAAAATTGCTGAAGGGAGACCAAGAAATGTGTTGCACTGCTTTAGTCATTGGTCTGTCTTATTTGAACTGCTTTAGTTTCCACAGAGCCTATAAATTCTTTCTTGAAGGTTCAATAAAATTATGTAGCCCCATAAACATCTGAGCAGCAAAGCAGACTGTGGTCAGAAGTTTGGGTCTGTGACAGGAAGAAAATAATTAAAATGATTCCTTGAGAAGGAAGGGCAGACTGAATATTTTGGCAGAACCTTAGACACTTTCATTACTGGTATTAAGGGATGAAGGTCCTCTTGTGGTAATTATACCTTTCTTTCTCCAGCAAAAGCGACTGACAATGAAATTTCTAAGAGAATGAGACTGGCAAAGAAAAAAAAAAAAGGAAGGAAGGCAGTAGAAAATGTTTGAAATGCAGCTGAATTTCCTTGTCGATATTAAATGACAGTAGTGGGCGTAGGATTCTCGTTACGTTTGAATCTGTCTGTCTGGGAAGGGATGGTGAGAAGCTATTCTGCACATTCCTCCCAGAGCTCTTTGCTGTCGCCCCGCTGTCTTCAGAGTCTAATAGTGTATTTCATGTAACTTGATTTGGGGCCTATAAAGTCTTTTGGAGAAAAATGTTAAAATGACTTTGGCTGTGCTGTATGTGGGTTTACTAGTTTATTCTAAATTTTGGAGAGTAACGTTGCTACTGTGTGTAGAGGTTTTTTTCAAGTGACCTCATAGAATAAAAGATTGGAGCTGTTATTATATTACTGTTAGCAGTTAAAAGAGAGGGAAGTGCAAAGTAGTATAACTAGCCATCGAGATGCTTTTTAGGTGAGTAGGTTAACAGTCCTAACATGATTTAAGATAAAAATCCTTGCCATGGGAAGCATTCTGCTTACTGTTGTACTGAAGAAGCATCCCTTTCATCTGTTCTTAGCTCTTTAGTAAAGAACATAAGCTCCATTACCCGATGCACTTAGATCACCTTTTATGAAGTAAACAGAGCCAAAATACTCTGAAAGGAAAAAAGAAATTACTGGCAGATCCTTTTGTAGAGCTACCAGTACTGAAGCCAGTAGCTGTATTTGCTCTGACTCTGTTATTCCAAGTTGTTGCCCTTGCCCTCCTCGTCCTCCCCACGCTCTGCAAAGCCATGACTAAGTGCTAGAAAGAAGCTCTGTTTTTCAGAGAGCTGTGGGGTGGTGGGGCAGAAGAGTTCTATGATTTAATCCAAGTGGTTCACTGCACGTGGCTAATGCAGAGGCATCAGACTCTGTGTAGAATAACAAAAAGCAGGCTTTAAAACGATTTGGTGCTTTTGCAGACATCGCAGTCTGAAAACTGGTTTTTGTGAGTCTTGAATGTTCCATATAGGACAATGTGTCTTAAATAACCTGAGACATAGTCTCAAGTATAGTGTATTCAGGCTCATGACATCTGGACTAAGTATCAGTTGGAAGACTTGTATCTTTAAAATCAGTGACCCTTCTACATCCGATGCAGATAGAAATCCCATTAAATTGCTATTTTTTCCAGATGTACTGCATCCAGGAGCCTGGAGGAGCTGAAGAGACATAGATTCACTTTATATCACAACTTACTTCGTATTTTCCATTGTTAATAAAAATTAACCCAGTGCTCTTTCTGTAAAAATCTGTATGTCTCTAAAATGTTCTGTATGTCTGCATTTTAGACTATGGTACAGAGGTGCCTGGTGTTGATAACAAGCTAGCCTGGTAGTAAGAGCATCTTAATGCTGTGCATCATGACTGTGGCAGTAAACATTCATTTCAGAGCAGAACTTGCATGCTAGCTGACTTTATTCTTTTTTTGAAGTCACTGGAAAACACTATGTTTTTCCTTTGGTTTTCAGTCAGGATACGGAAGTGGAGCACTGCTTGAGGGAAATGTGCAAGAAATGCACTTTACACATGAAGGACAAAATACTTAAATAATTATGCTGGCATTAGGATAAAAATCAGAGTGTGATTCTCTCTCTCAGCAAGTCTTCCTCCTCCTCATTACTTTCTCAATTTGCTTGTCTTGAGCTGATCGGAATTATGATAGTATTCGTACAGGACTGCTTGGGCAGGGCTGGTGTCACAGACTGAGCTCCTTCAGTAAAAGAATGTTTGCCATCTTTTGTTCTCTGTGGTAGTCAGCTCAACACAACATCAGTAAGTAGGACAGTGTTGTGTTTTTTTCCTAAGTCATAATAAATCAAATATGCTGTCTGTGTTTTTTATTTTCTGTGGATTGCTTTGTCTCAGAGTAGATCCACTGTCCTCAAACACACCACCATCCCAGCAACTGAAATAATTTTAAAAGAACAAATAAGCTCGTGTTGTCAATGTAAGTATCTCGTGATGTGACTTCAGAAAAATCTACGTGACCCATAAGCACAAAATGAAGAAGTCTGTTTCCAACTGGAAATGTCCGTCTTTGCATGTGTGGGGTGGGAGAGGAAATGACACTGAATGTTTTTGCTCACCATTTCCCTGAAATCTTTCATATGTAGCATCTCCAGAGACCATTTTGCTCAGAGGAGCAAGTATTCAGTGACCTCCTACAGAGAAAAAAATCCCAATGCCTCTCTTTAGAGAAGTTATACTGGAGTAGATATGCCTTCTTCCTTCCTTCTGTGCTCTCCGACTGCTTCCCTGGGCAGTATTTTTATACTTTTATAAAATATTTATGTTTTGATACTACCTCCAGTATTTTTATCCTGCTACTCAGTATATGCGATTGCTGCCCAAGACATTCAACTCCGAAGGATATTATTAATCAATGGAATCTATACATTTAAGACCAATGAAAGTTTGTTTTTCCTCTGTGTTCATTTCTTTCTTATTCCAAATGTGAGTTGTATGGATGACTTGGGACAAAGCTGTTTCCCCCTTGAGGCCGTTTACATTATTTACCATAAAGCCTTATTTGTGCAAATATTTTATTTTTTTTTTTTCTTCACCAAAAAAAATAAGTAAAAGGGCACCACATGCCAGCAGCTGTGATCTTTTCTACAACGTTGGTAAAAGGCAAGGTGAGGTGTCATGATTTTGCATACAGTAATAGGCAATCTTCTCGAGGCAAATACACCTATAAATTCACATTCAGAGGTATCATCATCAGTTTCACCTGGTGCGTGCATGTCAACCAAAACATCTAGAGCCTTAGGGACACAGGGTGAGGAGGAAACATGAGAACCAACAGCTGCAGAGATAATGAGATCGTGATGTTTTATCGCAAAGCGCTTTTTAGAGGGAACACTTCTAGCCACTTTTCTGTATTTAGGGAGTCTCATTCTGTAAGATGTGGAACTCCTGTTGCTTGCAAAGCAATGCTGATGAATTTCCAACAACAATACTTCATAGTGAAGTAATGTTGACTGTTTGAGTTAGGGGGAGGGATGTGTAGTACTAAACTTTCCAGAGGACCTGGACTCCTGCGGCAGCTCTGTGTGAAGTGCACTTTTCTCTGAAATGTGCAGTTGCTACAAACAAGGTCTGGGTTGCTTGCAAGGCTGTTCCTGGAGCTGACAGAGGGGGGTGTGTGTGATGAGGCTGTTGCTGTGGGAACTAATGAAGTTCTAAAGTCAGCAGTAAGGTTTCCTTCTGCTTTGATCCCTTGGGGAAGATGAGCAAGTCGTTTTCAAATGCAAATCTTCAATGTGTAGCCTACCTAGAGGGAATAAAGATGGGAAGGAGAATAAATCTGTTTCAAGCTTCAGGCATTTTCAAATCGGTTGTGCTACTGGTGACCTTTTTTAACCTTTCTTTTTTTCACTTCTGCAAAGCATTACCTTGAGTAAGCTCTCCTATGCTAAAATCAGGCTGGTGTTTGGGAGTGATTTTTCTTTTCTGTGTGCGGGAAGTTGGTGGTTTTGTGGAAGTCTACATTCTTCTCTCCCCGAAGAAGGGGAAGTGAAAAGCTTCCTGCTCCCCCAGAATGATCATGGGCCATTTTTGACCTTTTCCAGTAATACACATTGTGGGATTTTTTGTTTGTTTGTTTTTTCAAAAGCCGCTAGGAACACAGGATGTGGCATGGAGGGAGGAATTCTGCCAGTGCCAGTATGGAGCTCTCTTCTGACTGGGCTCAGGGAGTTAACATTTGTCCGTGTTCCCTTCTCTTCCTCTGCCTGTGAGAGCCCCCACCTTATGATTTCATCATCACACGGTACTGGATTGCAGAGAATTCATTTTAGGTTTGTTTTTTTCTTAACTCATAGGAAGTTCTGGAACTTGCCATCTGTGCTAAGCTACTAATTACAAAGTGCATTTTTCCAGTGTTTCTGAAATAGTTATTTCTGTGCAAAAGCCTGTAAAGCATCAGGCACCTTTCCGGCAAGGAAGTACAGCTACCTAGAATTTGGGAACCGAACTATGTTCAGTGGGTGTTTAATTTAATGTTCAAACTATAATCAGACTCTTATTGCTTGCAAGCTGATGTTGCCTGCTTGATGATTTAAAAGCTGAGTTCTACCTGAAAGGCTTACAATGTACATATTTTAGGAAAAAAATCTTACTGGCTAGGTCAAGACAGCTGCAGTTGAAGAGAGAGTACTTCAAATGTTGCTTCTGTGTTCCCCTAACCTGGGACTGACTGTCCAGTGAGTTCACTGGAGTAAATCAGCCTTTAGTTCTCCCCGTTGCAGCCAGCAGTGCTCACTACTAGCTCTTGAACCAGAATCCTGGGAACGGGCAGTAACAGGTCCAATGTGGGAGGGAGCAGCATTGCTGGAGGTGCGATACCATTGAATGATGGAGGATGAAGCCTTAATGCAGATGCAGTTTTATAACGTCTCTCTGATTCACCCAAAATCTCTGCGTCTTAAATATGTTAAAGGGAGGATAAATATTGCAGACGGGGCAGTTCTGATGAGTCTGGTCATGGAGTGCTCACTGGATCAAAATACGTGTTTTCATTATTCAGCTGTCACTATCAAGGCTGTGCAGCAGTCCTAATTTTGGGGTTCACAGTAGGATTTCAGTGCTGTAGTTCCACTGACTTCAATGGCATGACTTCTGCTTCTTGGGGAAACTGAAAAAGAAGCTGGACCCACTGTTTTCAAAGTTTCTTTTCGTTCTAGTTACTAAGTAGGTCGTGACTTTCGCTTACCATGTGTTTCCCATAAAAGCCCTGGCTGCCTCGAGTGCTATATGATAGGTTGTCTGGAAGCTGGAGACAAAGTGCATGCACTCAGCTAGAAAGACTTTCTGAAATACCATGTACACAGTAGCTGAAGTTGCCGCATGCTACTCGCGCTACAGCATCTGCACGTGGTCACATTTACAATGTTCACACAGCAGCATTCACAAGAAAACCATGTAATGATGAAAAGGCTTCAGTGCATACAGTGTGATGTAAAAACAAGTTAAAAATAAACCTATGAAACATCTAAGGAGTGGAAAAATCTAAAAGGCTGTGCAGGACAATGCATGTCTGTATTTTTGTGGACAGTGGCAGGGAAGGGAGAACTAAGTGCATGTCAAAAAAAATACACTGAAGGATATGAAAAATGTTCTCTCCTTCCAGATTTATTTTCTGTAACAGAAACCAAGATTAAGAATTAAAAGAAAACTGTGTGTTGTGTCAATGTAGAATGGCGCGGTCTTTCTCAGCATGGAGAAAGGAAGTTAGAGACTAATCATCCAAAGACAGCATTTTACTAAGCCATTTTATTAAACTTACTGTTTATTTTACATCTGGCAATAGCAAACTACCAGGATTTTGATGCTGGGAGGTTGTGTGGGGTTTTTTTTGTGGAATTGATTTTTTGTTTTGTTTTTCACGTTGCCACTTTGCTAATGGTTATAAACGTTCAAGTCTGGAAGCTGACCACTTGAATGTAAAAATCACCTTCGTGAAAGGAAAAAATAAGTTTATTGGGTTTTTTAAGGTTTTTTACCCCTTTTTTTTTGCCAAACTGTACATTTTTTTCAACCCTGTTGAATTCAATGCAAAATCTTTTAGTTTCAGTTATCAGGGGACACTATTTAATATTCAGATTATCTCCCAGTCTTTTGGCATAGGTGGTCTTGTAGCAGCCATTGTGGTTTCCCTTCATGGGGCAGGAAGGGTTGTGCTGCACGCAAAGGGTACATCGCTGGGGCAGCGCAGCCGTCTTCAGTGGTTCTCCAGAAGGGACACAGACCGGCGGCTTGGTAATATCTCCAGGAAGGGAGGGAGAAATGTTTGCAGACACTATTGCCACAGTGTAGTTGAGCTGTAGACCAGACAGATGAGCTGTGGGGTGTCTGAAGCGTTCTCCCTCAGGAAAGGCTTGGTGCCAAGGTATCTGACAGCATAGACTTTATTCACTGCCCAAGGCCTAATGGATCAGGCTGGTGATCATGCATCAGGACTGCCACTTCGGTCTTAAGGAACAGTTTCCTACAGGGTTCAGAGGTAAACTTAAGTGAATGACAAAGTCTAGGTAGCAGGACTTTGGGCTAAATCCTGCAATGCATTACTTCTGCAAAGAGGCAACTAAATAGCCAAGAATTCCAGGCTTGACCCAATACTAGTTAAAATCTGTGGGCTTTTTGCTGAACAAAAATTACCAGTCCTGATGGAATTCTTTGAAATACAGAAATTTAGAAATCATTGTTTTTGCTATTTAAAGCAAAATCAAATCTGAAAACAGCAGAGTTAATTTCATGTACGCGGGTGATCTTTTTTTGCTTGCTTCTCTACAAACTGTTAATATATCGCTCTCTGTAATTTGGGGGAGGGGAAAGGGAATAATGCCTGACATGGAATAGAGAATTTCTGATGAAAGAAGATAAGCATAAAATCCTCCCATCTGTACTCTAGCATGGCTTCCACCATCTGATGTATAGCTATGATAGCTGAGGAAACTATGTGATGTTCTGAGCATTTTTTGGAACAGGAAGCCTTTTCTGAACAGACAGAGCCTTGGATGGATGGATGGATCAGAAAAAGGCAAATGTCTTGCTGAAAAATCTGTCCTCTCTGCATCTAAATGAAGTTGGGACTGTGAGGCTTTCATAAGGAAGAGCTGATGAGTAAGTCTTTTGAGTGTGCATAAGCACATAGTAAATCTAAATCCGGACTCTGCGATGTGCCCCTGCATAGCAGGGTGGATCTGAAAGGCTATAATTTTGAAATCTGTGGAAGAATTTTGCAGTCCATTCTCCAGTTCTGTGCCTTGAATTAATCAGTTGCAATTTTTACTTACGTTTTGATTATGGAGCACTTGAGTAACTTACATTGCAGTACAGCAGCTAGATTTATAGTGGAGATGTATTAATCCTTGTGAGATAAATATCTAAAATCCTATTTGCAGTCTAAATAGAAGGAAAATATGTGGCAAGGTGAGAAGGGTCAGGCTGTATATTTAATCTTCAGTAGCTGTGTAGCAGAGGCGTTCAGAGATGAATAGGAACAGTTGTCTTGGTAGTGAAGAAAATTCTAACTAGGGTATATGAATTTGTTCCCCAGGTTTATTCTGGAGAATTATTCTGAATTCTTCATTAACAGATTTACCCTGAAGTGAGATCTGGTTCTTGTCTTCATTAATAACCTTAAACAATTTGAATGTTAATAAATAATCATATTTTGTTTATATCCATATATATTTGATCTGAACTCATCATGTTAACCAAACTCACCTAGCAACTATTATAAAACTAAGAAAACTGTTTGAGGGTATAAATATAATTTTATTTTTTTAAGTAAGTAAATCTGAATTTTAGTTAAATATCATGGAAAACTTACAAGTAAATCCAAAGAAACTCCTTTGGACACAGAAGAAAAACAGATATGGAAACAGATATGAGGATCCTGTGCTGTCCAGGTGATATTTATGATGTTTCATGCACCGGTCTCAATAAGAGAGGAGAGAGAGAGGGGGAAAAAAAACCAAAACAACCCAAAACAAAATAGAGTTTGCTGTATTCTATATCTTTTCATTGAATACCTTTGCAACCATGCAGGGGCAGAGTTCAGAATTTGACACAAATTGATGTTATTGTTGTCAACTGGGGAATGAAAGTGCCTGTAGGTAAAAGGGTGTGGTGGTGGTAGTTTAATTTGGGGAGAATACAGCCAACTCAGGAAGCTGCAAGTGTGCTGTTTATTTGATCTGCAAATCAAGGCTTCTTCCTCTTGATGAGGAAGAATAGCTGCTGTAGGAATGGGAGATTTGGAGGATGTTGTAAGGAATATGAGACTCCTCAAGCCTTAGTTAGAGAATTGGAGAAATGATAGAGCAATGATGGTGCAAATTAACTCAGTTGCACAATCAAAAATGTATTACATTTTGTTTATTGTAGAAGGTTACCAAATAAAGTTTTTTAGAAATGCTGATACACCTTTGCAGTAGTACTATGGTCAGAAAAGCTAGTTGCAGATGTCTTTGCAAACTGCTTTTGGCTCTTTGGAAGAGTGGGGGTGGCAGACTCAGAAGATACCATTTTCAGTCTGTACCAGAATGGGAGAGCTTTTTGATTGCCTTGTTTGGGTGGTTTTTTGGGTGTTGGTTGGTTCGGTTTAGTTTCTTTGTTGTTGTGCCTTTGAGTTTTTGTGGGTGGGTTTTGGGTTTTTTTTCTTGTTTTTTACTTCTGTGGCATAAGACTTATGTCTTAAAGAAGAGTTTGAAATTTAAGACACAAGTGAAGGAAGAAAGGCTGAAAGGCAAAAGGAATGCAGGATGCAACACTCTAGATTGTTTGTTTGGGCTTTTTGGTTTTTTTTTTTTTTTTCCTTGTTGTTCATCTGTAACTAAGAGAATACCCATTTTTCTTCCTGCTAGATTTTATATCACTCTAGTTACTTTCTTAAAACAATTCTTGTACCAAGAGTATTACTTCTTTTGGTTGGTGTGCCCGGCAAACTGTGACTGTAATATAGTCATATAAAGCAAACAGTGAACCTGCCTATGCTTTTCTAGAGGTTATTGCGGCACGTGTCCCTGACACAGCTGAGTTGAACCTGGAAGCACGCTCACTGGTGTTTGGCTCAGCACAAGTTTTCTCCCAAACACGGCTGAAAGGGTTTGCCTTGCCTCTTCTTCAAAGAGTTAGTTAGCCTCCTGCCATTGTCAACAAGTAAAAAAGAAAATATTTGGGTCTTACCTTGCTAAACTGGCACAATATTTTATTTTTTTTATTCCCCCCTTCCTGGATTGGCTGAATATTAGTCGGCACTCCCTTCTAGAGGATATCACGTTATGAACATTGCAAGTTGTTCTTGTCTCAGAGGCTGGGCTTTGAGGCTGTGGTCTCTCTTACAGGTGCACAGTGGAGTTTGGTTACAGAGAGCCTGTAGTCTTCCTGCAAAAAAATTTGGTTTTAACAAATGGTTGCTTTCTGACTAAGCCTTGATTAAAATGTAGATTCTCATTTCTCTAAAGTTCATTTTTCTTTTTTCTGAGATTTTCTAGAGACAGAGCACAGATGTGCCTTCTTTAACAGCTGTGGGGCTACTCTTTTTTTTTCTTTTCCCACCCTGTGGTCCAATCCAAATGGGCAGTTACATATACTGACACCATCTCCTTTTTGTTGTTGTTATGCACTTTGTATTGTAGCACCATCTCTGTTCTTCAAGAAACCTTGAGTTACCCGTGGTAATGTTTTCTGACAAATATACATCGTGATATGGGGAATGATTTGATTGTACCTTTCCCCAGGCTAAATTTCTCGTTACTGCTGAGCCCATGACTCTGACATTTTACTATTTCTGTGTGGAAACAGAGGCCTGTCCACAGTCACTGAAACTCTTTGGGCTGTCCCCATAGCATTCTCCCATGTCACTGGTAAATACGACAGATTTGTTGACTAGAAAGAAGTGAAAGGAAGGAGACAGGAAGGGACTAGTGTGTCCCTTCCCACTTAAATTACAGCAAATTCTACTAAGAAAATCTTCTAGCTTTATGGGCCCCATTTATCCAAAACAAGTATTCACATTGCGTACTCATTTCCCTGTTCCTTTTCTCTGTAGATACAAAATATCCCCTTTCCTGCAAATTACCACATGGAATAGAGGGGCCACATGAGATACACCAGCATGAGACGTTGTATAGCAAAATCATTAATCACCAATAAATACTATTCACAATGTTTTCTAGATGTTATGCTTACTTGAAGATAACTGTATAGCAAAGCTGAAAAATAATTTATTTTGTGACGGAAGCATACTGCTGTATCAGTCTTGATTCTACATACTGGATCGCATGGACATGCACGTATGTGGTTGATGATGGAGTTAGGATATATGTGCTGCATCTTATTTATCTGTTTGCCAGAATCAATTCTTTATAATCCTATTTATCTTTTAAATTATAACTGATTTTCAGGACTTGACATGTATCCTGAGTAGATCTGTTAATGTTCTTGGTTTTGAATGTTGTGATTTAATTTGCTTTGCCATGAAAAGGGGTTTTACTTAGGACAGAAATATTCGTGTGTCTCATCCTCTAATTCATTTTCAGTTTAGGGGGCAGGCTGCCTCAGTTTTATCCCATTCATTCTTAGTAACTGTAATGACCATTGTAAAGGTGTGAATACAGTTCTTTCAGGGGAAAAAAATTACCCTGAAGTTAGGCCTTTTTTTTTTTTTTTTTAGATAGGGCCTTTTTTTTGAGGCCACTCAGAAGTGGAGTACTCTATTTTTCTCTTTGATAATGAATTTCGGAAACAGCAGTTTGGATACTGAGAACACACTGACCTCTTCACCCTTGCCACACACATTCTAAACGATTATTTTTTTTTTTCCCTCAAAGTGTTTGGCGACATAAACAGATGACCTGCCTGTTTACCACAGACTCAGCTCTGGATGTGAATTAAATTTCAGTGAATCAGTGCTTCCTATTAAGTAATATTATCAATATTTAGAGGAAGGTGGTGGGATTTTCCATGCTGTCTGGGGCAATATGTTTATTTCCAGTGTGTCTGGCAGACTTACTGCAGATGCCTTTCTGATATCACTTCCTTTAAGAAATTTAAGGGATATTTTTGATATCTTATGGACCAGGTAACATTTGAGTATTTATGCATTAAAAATAATTACATGAATAACCATTTCCCAAACTGTAAAATGAATGGAACAACTAGAAACAGATTGCTCTAACAACATACTCGGTTAAACATTTAAAAGCCCTAGTTAGAGGTCTTGTATTGTGGCCTTGATAACTTCACCCTTCTTTTCCGCAAAAGGTATTGTTCTTGTGCACAGCTATTGATTGGTGTAGTCTGTGTTAGTCTGTAGTAGTACTTTGTGGTCCCTAGTTTCTGGCCTGTGTCCTATCCTATATTCTACTTGATCCTTTATCTCTGCTCGTAGAATGAGTAAAAAGCATGAAATCAGCACTATTTCAGGGACCTCCTCTGTGGCAGTGTTCAGCTCGATAGTTCTACCAAAATTGATACAGAAGTAATTTATATTGTTTGGTTGGTTAACAAACACATTTGGGAGACTGTATGAATTGTGTTGAAGAACATCCTTGGGTCCTGAGGATTTATCTAAAGGATATAACAGTTCCACGTGTTGGTTAAGCTCTCATGTCTGGGCGTGCTTTTAACTATGACTGGTTTGTGGAGGTAGCTGGGCCTCTGATCCTTGTGATGACAAGTATGCTCTATTCCTGGTTTGTTTGTTGGATTTCTTTCCCCTAATCTGTTTGCCCACATAGTGGTATTTTATTTTTAGACTGTGAATTCTTCTGGAACTGTCTTTTTGTAGTGTACTGGTCAAGATCCAAACTAATGAATTTGATATCTCTTGTGTCTTACGGCACTTGTGCATCTCATCTATAGCTGTACTGACACAACCTGTAAGAAATGTGGGAAGGGGGGTGTCCCAGTTGTTAATATCTCTTTCCTAAAGTAAAATTCACTTTCTGTAACAATGTAATTATGATCTACTCCTAAACTCTGAAGTGACTGAGTGAAAAATGACATGGTTGCATAACATGATAATAGTCGTTGGATTGATATTAGTGTCTCTCTCTGGCTTCTGTCATATCATATACATCACTTACTGTGCTCCATATGTGGGTACCAGCATGCAGATATGCAATAAGAACTGTGAAGATAATGTTAGCTGTTTTCTCCCGTCACAATGCAGAAGGCTACAGCTGCCTAACAATATTGTGTATTCCATGGTCCAGAGTCGTTTTATTTAATAATAACCTCTGTTATTTTACAACACCATTCAGAATTTTTAGATGTGACCCTGCAGTTATTTTTAACTGCTGTATGTTGCTGTATAGATCCCCGTGTGATTGGTGTCAAGGCTGTCTGTATGTGGCTATTTACATCACAGAAGTTGACCAGGGTAGATAAGGAATCTGAGCGGATTTGTCATTCACAAGTGTATTTTTGTTTCAAAGACTCGGGAATGCTTCCTCATGAAGGATGCTTTTCTGCACTTGCATGTACGCCTGGTTACTGAAGTGTCTTTTGTCAACTTGAAAAAAGAGGTCAAGAGCTCAGTAGGCAAGAAGCCTGAGTTTTAAGATTTGTTTTCCAGGAGAAGGGATAAAAGGAAGCAGGAACATAATATTTTTGTAATCTCTATTGACTGGATTCCTGTAGGAGTAATTCTTAAGATGCATGCTAAACAGTAGGAAGGGAAGGCAGGGATGTGTACGTTCGTATGTATGTGTATATATATGCACATCATCGGATATTGGAAGCTATTTCTTATCTGTTTTTCTCTTTTGATGTTTCATTGTACAGAAATTAATACTGTCTGGTTACTTATCAATGGGTTTGTGAATGCAGTAAGTCTGCACGTATGGAAGCTTCATACCTGGATGAAAGTAATGTCAGGGTAGAAAAAGAAATGCTGGATAACTTCCTTAGTTAAAAGAGCTTCCATGGTAATCAAATCTTTATATATCAACCCAAACTACCTTTCCTACAGTTTCTTTTCTGTGAGTTTGAACTTACCAACCCCTGAGCTGGAAGCCAGTGAAGTTGTATGAATCAACCCTAGCTAAAATATCTGAAGACCACACTTTGCATATATGATGCGTATCATCTCATAGTAGGGTCAGTGTTATGCGTTTGTTTCAGCGGAAGTCATAGGTGTCCTAGTGTAACTGTCCTTCTGTCATTCAAATAGTTTTCATAGCTCAAGTGAACCATAAAAGACAGACCTCTTACATGATCCGTGGTATAACTTTGATGGATTTACATGGTTGAGTCATTGACCTGACTTACGGTTACTTGAGACTTGATGTATAACAATGAATGGAGAATAACTGAGCTGAAGCCAGCGGAACTGGTATAAAAATAGATATGGAAGACTAATGAAGTCCAGGAAACACAAATGGATTGATACCTTGAAAAACGTAATTATAGGGCTGAACAAATGCTGTTGAAAAAGGAATTTGGCTAAACTGTTCCTCTAAGACTCTTGTGTGGCCACAGCCAAAAAATGGTAATTTTTGCCTTGGTCACGAGTTAATAGTACAATACTTTTAATGCTAAATATATAGAGAGATATTTAGCATGTGTATAGCATATATATATAAAAAAGTAGCTTTGTATAAGGTATTGTGCTATTATAGCACAATGTTTAACCCTGACCAGGACTGGCAAATTCAATGATAAATTCACAGCGGATTATCTTTTTTCCTTCTCTAAAGACTTTGATTGAATGTCAAATTTTTAATCGCTAACAAAGCACTTCTTTAATTATTTAAAATTTGGAAAATAGAACAGGACTGCCAGAGACTGATTTTAGTGAGGGGATGCAGTATTCTTAATGAATGCCTGAGATGTTACCTTTTTACCTTGTATGTTTCCATATGTATAAATAAATTTAACTGATCATCGCAGTATTTTAATCAGTAGTTTTATAGGCATTGCCTGTATTTCAATTAAGGGATTGGAGGAATACAAAAGACTCTCTGGAATGTTCCCAAATTTTATTTTAACACAAAGTACTTGAGTGTAATGTTTCCATATGTTTTGTAACATTTTGCATCTTAAATAACCTGAATGATAGTCAGCCATTACCATGATATCATTGCTTCATGACTCATTTCCTACAAGTGAAACTGTGACCAGGTGGTAATTTATTTAAAGAGACATAATGTTAACCTGTAATTCAGTCATGTGCTAAGAATGTATGAAATTCATTCTCCTTGCATATACCTATATACCCGCTTAATATAATGTGTTCTTAAATCATGCCTGATTTTTTTTTATTGTGTAGTTTACATTAAAAATTCACCACAGCTGTAGGCTTTTTAAGCCCGTAGTCTCTTTTAAACAGTGAGTTTGCTGAACAATATAATCTTTTTTTTTTTTAATTGGAAGGCCACAAGACATAAAAATAAAGTTAATTGTATTTTCCTTTTGAAGGGTGCAATTTCTTGTGAGCCTTTGCTCCATTTCCAGGAAGACAACTTCAATAAATGTCAAATGTAGAATGCCATGACATATAATGACACTGCTGAAGCAAAGCTTGTAGATTTGTCACACTTGCCTTAGACCATTGTCACCAAAACTACCTGGGGGGGGAAAAAAATAGCCAGTGTGTTTTTCATTCCCTTTGCTTTCTCTCCTCCCCATAGTGGTATCTTCTGGACACCATGCCTTATTCTTCTTTCCAATATATTAAGATAAATGAAGACTGAAATGATGAGTGTCACACCTGTAACAATGTTGTCCTTGTTGAAAGACAGAGGCTTTTGCCTGAGAATTGTGGTAGTTCAGTATTTGGTTCTTACTTGTTCTGCAAGAGTGGTTTTTAGGTTGTTGTGTTTTAGTTTTTGGGGGTGGGAGTGGTGTTTTTGTTTGGGTTTTTTGAGAAGCTTTTGCTCTACTGATGCATCTAGGGTAGGAGTCATCATAATCAGCATGGTTGCTATGTGATGACCGATGTTATTAGAACTTAATGTGCACATTTTAGCTAGAGCAGTACTAAGCCACATATTAGCGTTTTCCATGTGAGCTTAGAATGTAACATTCAGTAGTTTTCTAAATGGATATTTTAGGGATAAAAATGGTGCTGGATTTTTCAATAGGATTTTTAATTCAGGGTACCTCAACATTGTTGGTTGCACTGAGTCTTCCATCACATGTTAGTCATCCTCAGCACATTAAAATGTTTTAGAGGCACTATGGGAGTACCTCACGTTGATGTTTGGTGTGACACGTGATTATTTTAAATGAGTCCTGAAAACTAAATTTCAATTAAAATTATGACTTTTTTAAAAATTCTCATTTTGAGAAACTCATAAAAGAGAAATTTTCATTAAAAAGAATTTTTAAAGTGGCAGAATTCTTGTCAGGCACTTTATTGCCAAGTCATAAGACTCTTACCAGGAGGAAATATTTCTTTCCACTTAAGAAGTGAAGGGAGGCGGTCCTGCAGGTATTCTTATCTCCTCTTTCATAGAATATGCATGGCGAATAAAGCCATGTCTATCCACCGTAACACAGAACTTCCTGGAGTCTGCAAATACAATTTCTTGTATTTTCTTTGTGGTTTAGGGCCCTCATCTTGGCTTTAATAAAAGGTCAAAGCATTGTGCTAAAGCTAATAATATCCTAAGGAATCAGAAATTTTGTTTTATTTAGAAATGTTATGTCTTGTTGCTGTGTTGTGGGTTCTTTTTTTTTTTTTTTCCCAAATGCTAATACTTTAATGACTAAAATATCACAAAGCTTAAGTAGAAATTCATAATGTGTAGGTGATTTCTGACTTTTAAAGGGCGAAACTAATCTCTATGGAAAAATGAATGGATAGGTAAGAATCTTGCTTCAGTTTCATGTCCTGACGATGAAAGGAGCTCCATTTGCATGGAAACTCATTATTAAGTGACTATCACTCCTTTTCAGGGTTTGCCAAAACATTTCAAAACATGTTCTAAGTGTACTTGGAAAATTCTAGTAAGAATTTGTAACAAGGCTGAAGCTAACATTTTTTTAAATTAAGTCAACCTTCACGTACAGTTGGCGCATTTTGGAGAAAATATATAAGAATTCCATAATAGTAATTTTGTACAGAGAAAAGGTAGATGTAAGGTTTCACAGATCCAGCTTTGAGCAGGCCAAGTATGCACCTTAGTATTAATTCAGCCTGATTAAGATGATATGCACAAGCTTACCTAAGGTAAGAACATGGCCTTATTTCATCAGGGGAAGTGTGTTTGGAGGCAGCTTGTTTTATTCAGTAAGAACAGGCTTTTCTACTTCTAACCATGTCAACAACCGCGAGTTCCTTCTATCTCTGTGTATTCAACATGTTATTCCCTTTTGGGAAAGGGAGTATTGTGCCTTCTCGAAAGTACCTTAAAGTCCAGCATCATTCACTTGGAATAAACTTGATTTCTGTCTGGTACAAGCAGCGCAAATATAGATCGCGTTTACTCTGACCTGTTGTGTATTCTGAAGTTATATATGAATGACTTAAGTCAGGGGTCAGTTTGATCATTCAAGAGGTCATCAAAGGAACTTGAATGATTACAGTCACCATTTAGATATTGCCAAGTGCCTTGGAATGTTGCAGAGACATCCATCTAGTGCTGTTATGCATGAATCTTGGTGTCTTCATTGTGGCCTACTAATAAACAAGTGCCAAACTATTTAAGTAATGTCCTTGCCCCCTAGCTTAAAAGGGGAGCTTTCACAAAGTGTCTGTGCCTCATACATCGGGGGAGGTGGAAGTAACAGTGAACAGGACAACCAATCCTTTTGATAGATGAAGAGGAAAAGGGGAAGTTTGTCTTCCTGCAGAGGGCCTGGCTAGAATACTTACCAGTGTTCTGAGATATCAATATTTCATCTCCGAAGCTATTATAAAAATAAGGGTATTGGCTACTCTTGGGGCAGGCTGTAGAAAAGCATAAATGTAAGTATGTTTTAGTTTACATATATCAGTGCTACCACCTTACTTTGTGCCAAGCTGGAGAGTGCTGAGGGAGCTGGCAGAAGTCATTGCTGGGCCGCTCTCCATCACCTTCGAAAGGTCCTGGAGAACAGGAGAGGTGCCCGAGGACTGGAGGACAGCCAATGTCACTCCAGCCTTCAAAAAGGGCAAGAGGGAGGACCCAGGGAACTACAGGCCGGTCAGCCTCACCTCCATCCCTGGAAAGATGATGGAACAGCTTGTTCTGGGCATGATCTCAAGGCATGTGGAGGAAAAGAAAGCTATCGGAAGTACTCAACATGGATTCACCCAAGGGGAAATCATTTCTGACCAATCTGATAGCCTTCTATAATGGAATGACTGGATGGATAGATGAGGAGGGCAGTGGATGTGGTCTACTTTGACTTCAGCAAGGCGTTCCATACCGTCTCCCACAGCATCCTCATAGGGAAGCTTAGGCAGTGTGGGTTAGATGAATGGACAGTGGGGTTGGATAGAAAACTAGTTGAAAGAGCTCGGAGTGTCATGATTAGGGGCACAGAGTCTAGTTGGAGGTCAGTGATGAGTGGTGTTCCCCAGGGGTCAGTACTGGGCCCAGCCCTCTTCAATATATTCATCAATGACCTGGTTGAGGGGGATAGAGTGCACCCTCAGCAAGTTTGCAGATGACAAAGCTGGGGGGGTGGCTGACACACCGGAAGGCTGTGCCGCCATCCAGTGAGATGGGGACAGGCTGGATAGTTGGGCGGAGGGAAACCTTATGAAATTCAACAAGGGCAAGTGTAGGGTGCTGCACCTGGGGAGGAATAACCCCATGCACCAGTACAGGTTGGGGGTTGAGCTGCTGGAGAGCAGCTCAGCTGAAAGAGTCGTGTGAGTCCTGGTGGACAACAGGATGACCATGAGCCAGCAATGTGCCCTCGTGGCCAAGAAGGCCAATGGCATCCTGGGGTGCATCCAGCAGAGTGTGGCCAGCAGATCGAGGGAGGTCATCCTCCCCCTCTACTCTGCCTTGGTGAGGCCGCACCTGGTGTACTGTGTCCAGTTCTGGGCTCCCTGGTTCAAGAGGGACAGGGAACTGCTGGAGAGCGTACAGCAAAGGACTATCAAGATGATTAGGGGAGTGGAACACCTATCTTATGAAGAAAGGCTAAGGGATTTGGGTCTCTTCAGTCTGAAAAGTCTGTTATGTACCTAAGACACCAAAGAACTGAATGTTGCAATGTGAAACATTGTATTACTTGGGGCTATAAACTTTAAAAGGCACCTAATGCCCACCTCAGGAAAACAATCTTTTGATCCCAATAGGGCTTTCAGGAAAGCTGAGTTGCAGATTTGTTATCCATCTTTTTGAAGTATTTAGAACAAGACAAGACGCTCTTTTTTTTTTTTTTTTTTTTTTTTTTTTTTTTTCTGAAGCTACTGAAAATTTTTCTGCTCAGTAGGACTCTGTGTACCTGTTGCAGACCTGCTGAGCTAGTCAGGCCCCAGGAGCTACTGTGGTGCATTGTATCCACCCTGAAAAGGGACTTTTGAGGCCTCACAAGGGAATGTGGAAGATGTTACATATTGGCATAGCTGGAGTCTGAAAGCAAAATTCACTCACAGTCCAACCCAGGTCGCAGTTGGCTGTTTGAACAGCCCCCATCCTAGAATCCCATGCTTAATTTTTACTAAGTTTTGCTTTTCTCACTGGTCCTCAGGATTTATGCCAGCAATAACAGCCAAAAGATTTTGCCTCCACTAGCTAGTTTGGATTATGCATATATTTGCCAGCTGAGCATCCTATTATTACTTTCCCCTTCACCAGGTGTGTTTCTAGCCTATCTGCAAATGGCACACTTACCCGCTTTCTTCTACTGTGGAAAATGAGCATAATGTAAGGCTGGCTTTCCTGACCTTCTTAATAGTGACTTTGCATGTAGAGTCACCATGGTAACACTGGTCTTTTAAAAAGTGATAGTTGCACTTACCAGCAGTTGCTATTTATGCAGTCATTGGAGCTGCTAGTAGAGGGGAAACAGGTACATTCACTAAACAAAACCTTATTTGCACAATCCACATACTCGATAGAATGTTATTTCCTATATAACTAACATTTCTTGACTCTTGTAATTTTCCATTTGACTTATTCTGATAATTTTTTAAAAGCCAGTTTCAACTTTTTTACATCCTTGTTTCCAGAGCACTAGCAGTTCAAATGGCGGCATGAAGAGTTTCTGCTCCATTTCTGCTACAGAAGGCACAAAATCCATTTCACCTTTTCTTTTATAATTGGATTTGTAAAGGAGTATAACTTTAAAGGACTTCCTTACAGTGCAGTAACAACCATGTGTAAAATGGTAAACAGTAGTAAAATTTTGATAACACTTGTGATTACAATAATTAATAGGCTCAAAAAACAAAGGGCGTGGTATTCATTTCTAGTTTAGTTATAGGAATGGGTGATAACTGGAAAATGATCTAGAACAAGAATGTAGAATGAAGAATTAATATTCTTGTCATCCCCACAAATGAATGTGAAGTTTTCAAATTGCATAATGACTGCAGTGGAGGGATTTTACTTCTTGATATCTATTTACTTGAGGGTCAGCCTTGCTCAACTTAGATCTCCCTTGTCCTCGGACTCTTCACAGAAATGTGTATAAATAGCTGCCTGCAATGTTTACGGTAACTAAGTATGGCAGCCGCAGTCATGTGGAGTAAGGGAGGGCTTTCTGCTGCGGATTTACTACAATTGCTTCTCAGACCTTGAGAACTTCTCCTTTGTTATCCCTACTTGATTCATTTGTGTCCCCCCGCTTAACCCCGACCATTAAAAAAGGTTGGTTTGTTTGTTTTAATCAAGTATTATAAGTGTGATGTAATCAGCTCAGCATGGAATAAAAAGAAAAGCACATCCTGGTGGACAAAACAGAGGCATACTCTATTGCATACTATTAGTGATGGGGGCAGGGTTGTTATAAGCCTCTTGGAATTACAAATGAGTTTATGGACCTGTTAGTAAAAATATTTTAAAGGGTGGGAGATAGTGAGTATACAAAGTAGAAAAGGGATTCGAGCCGAAGGTGATCATATTGGAAAAGACATGGAAGTAAACGTGAGAGAAGGAGGAGGACAGGGAAATGAATGGAAGAAAATGTTTTTCAGAATTTATAAATCTAAAGAACTGATAATTATCTTGTAAGGTGTCAAATTACATTGATCTTGCACCTCTGTAACAAAATATTTTGGATTTTGGCATGAAACAATACTTAAAACCAAAATCATGCTGAAAAGCAGTAACAGCCAGAGGGAATTCTTTAAAACAAAGTACATGAATGAACATACGAGCCAGAGTTACGCAACGGTGAATGCCAAGACCAACTATTACTCTGCGTGTCAAGTTTGGAAATGTAAATATCATACCAAAAATGGAAGAAACCTTCACAAAGGAGTAAGAAATTTCACTGTTGTCAGAGCTACATGGAAGTTCATTTAGATACTTTGTAAAGTTGCACCAGGATAATTCATGGTGAGAATTTATAAAATGTGAGAGTTGTGGCTGTTCAAACTATTAGAGGAAAATAAATATCACCTGTAAAGAAGGCTTTCATTAAAGGCAATCTAATGAGCAAGCAACTGAACATCAGTAGCGATTTTACCTGGGATGTTCACTATGAAGTGACTTCTTACGGTTCGTTTCTCGGTTACCTGGCAGTTAGAGTGAGTTCAGAAGGCAGCAGGGACGTGACTGGTGTGAGTTTTGGGTTTGCCTGCCTCTGGTGGGTTTGAGGATGGTGCCTACTTCTGCTCCTCTGCTTTCATACCTTCGCTTCTGGAACTGGGAAGTCTGCATTAGGATCTGAGGAGGAGGGCAGGAGGGTTGTGCATATGTGTGTTTAATTTTCTCCTCTAGAATAGAGACCTGACTTTTGAAATTCACAGAGGAGGAGGATGGGGAGACAGAAAGGTAGAACTTAAAATAACATGCAGGTAGCGCTTCTGTCGCATGGAACAAGTTTTATTCCACAGCAGGCTTAGTGTTAATGCAGGAAAGAAACAGCCATTCAGAAACACTGTTATTGAGGTTGTTCTTGGTACCTTGTGGGATTGCTCAACCTCCTCAAGTCAGGTTGGTAGTCCACAATCATACCTTATTTAACCCTAATGCAGTATATATAAGTATATTGGAGTTGCATAAAGATGGTAGCACACGTGTACTTATAGCATATATGAGTGTAAATATGGCAGTATAGAATACCATGCTGTGAGATTAGTCTTTTTGTACCTTATGTCTGGTTTACACTGATACTGTAAACTTGTTTTCCCATACCTGAGCCTAGTACGTTTAAATCATAATTTGGCTTAATACAGAAATCTAGCATGAGGGAGCAGGTGTAAGAGTGAGTACAAAAATGTATTTGGCAATTAGTGTTTATACTTTCCACCTAATAATAGCTTTTTATTCTTCAGTGAACGAAAACCCAGTGAAGTTACAAACAAATGAAACGCATTTAAAACTTTTCAGCTGTTGCAACACGACTGCATCCACCGAGGAACGAGATCAAAGGAGGTGCTCGGAGGAGCCTCCGAAGGCTGCTGGGTCCCAGCCTGGCCTGTTGGAACACAGAGCTTTGAATCCCAGCTCAGCTCTGGCAGCAGTTTATAGGGCTGCGTTTTAACCCTCCATTTGCCTTCCCAGTGCTATCTTTGGTCTGGCTCCATGGTATCTCAAGGATTAGCCGTGTGCATACTCCAACAGCTTTGCATGTCTCTTGGCAATACCCAGCTTTAAACTTAATACAGTGGGAGGTCATTCTTCCCATTGCTGTGCTTCTTATTTGTTTAGATTTCATTCAGTCGCTGGATCTGCCACAAGCTTTAAATTCTTGCGTGCTTGGTTGGCCAGCGAGTGCACGTGTATAACTTACTGATAAGTGACACATTTTTGTCATTGTTTCCAGACTGGCGTAGTTTGTTACGCTTGCCTTGTGTGTGCCGTTTTGTGTTCAGCGGTAATCTCTATCAGATGTTGTATGCTAACGGACCTTACTAAACTATCACTTCTGACAAAGTACCTGAATAATTTCATTATGCTGATATAAACAGATATACTTGTTATTTTAACCTTTATCTTTCTAAACAGAGACATTAAGGCATGGTTGAGATGAGAAAGCAGTAAAGCAGCTTTCAGGGCTCAGAGTTGTAATGTTGGGTACGTACCCGCCACCTCCATTACCCCAGCAAGGGTAAAGGTACAGGAGTTGGCAAATGAAGCACAGAGTTGCTGTTGCCTTAAGAATTTCCATTGTGCTAGGATGTTTGAGAAGGTTTATTTACTCGGCTTTGTACTTACTGGAGAGAAAATAGGTATTTCTCAACAGGGGAAAAAGGGTAATTGTCTTCTGTGACATCCCTAGCTACTATGAAGAGGCTTATGGCATCACCAGGAATTTTGACGCTGATCTAGAGAAATAAAATGAGACAAATGAAAAATGACAAGCAATAAATATTCTCTTTCCATTTCATTTGCCAAAAGTCCTTAGAATGTGACACCAACAATCTGTGCTGAAGTGCTCTTTCTTGTTTCCCTTGAAACAGTGCATTTCTTATTGCTCTTTAGAAAATATTATCAAATCATTTTTGGCTAGGTTGTTACTTAAGAAAAGCTTTTCTCTGACTCATGTGGTACTTAAGCAAAATAAAATATGTGGCAAGGAGCTCTTAACTCTCACTGATGCTCAGTTGCCAATTCATTTTCTAAAGCATGATGCTTGATACTCGATGATTTATTGAAATGCTGTTACTGTTTAGCTTTGCCCAAAGCTATTTTAAGCATGACAATGTATGTCTCTAATTTGGATTTCTTCAGCCTATAACTTAAAACTGAATATATGCATTTTAGTTTTGTAACTTTTAAGAATAGATAGACTAATCTTCCCTGCCTTGGAATAGCAGTTTCTGGCTTAATCCTGAACATGCACAGTCATACTTTGTAAATGCCACTCAACTACTGCTAACTGTTTCCAGAATGAAATACTGTGAAATAAAACCAGATATTTCATTTTGATAATTCTGAAACCATTACCTATTACTTTTATACAACGATATACTTAAAAAAAAATAAAATGAAATGGTATGTAATTTTCCAAAACACTGTATATTACTTACTCAAACTTCGTATGTATATTCATTTGAATTTCACGCAGGTTTTTCCTGTGTTTTGCAGATTCCTGTGAGGAATTTCCGCCGGATGCCTGGCTGTAGCACAGTGGTGGCTCCTACCCCTGAGAACAGGGGGTGAGACTGGAGGGCAAGGAGAACGCCTTGCTGTTCGGTTTTGTGGCCACCGGGTGTCATTCTAGGAGCAGGCTTTGGCCAGCCTGGGAGCATTACTATGGCAGCAGCACTGGAGCCTTCCCATAGTAAGTTGCTTCTAAAGCGATGATTGTTTACCTTTTGTATGTATTTAAAAAAAAAATTATTCTAAAGGATAGAAAGTGTTGTTAATTTCCATTTCTGCATTCAGAATGTGAGATACTGGGATGTAACATAAAATACTGAATGAGTTAAAGGCATTTGTGTTAAGATGTTCTGTAAAGGCTACATAGGCAGCTAGGGAAACTTCTGCAACTACAGATCCAATTTGCACGAGATTAATACAATATTGTACATATCATTTAAGTACATGAATTAAAGTGCAGGAAGAACGTGGAGGCAGAATGACTTCTAGACAGAATCAAGTAATCTCTTTCAAGGTTTTTTCCCCATTTCATGTCTAACAAAGGGAAATCTCGAAAAGGTCCACAGCACCATGCAAGGCAACAATATGGGCTCAGCTTGGTGTTACGATGAAGAAAGCTTGCTGAATTGAGTGTTTAACGTATCTTGCTGGTCTTGTTTTAATCATTTTTAGGAGGGTTTTATGTGGGAGAATGAGCAAATAGGTGCACTGGATATCTTCAAGAACAGAAATAGTAGCGTGAAAAAGGCATGTGAAGAAAAGGAGATGAAAGGTTTAATGAAGTGCAGCAAGGTCCATGGTACATGAGGCAATAAGGACAGATTTTGGTAGGGCAGGGATTTATGGAGTCTTAAAAGTGAAGATGTGAAGCCTGAACTTAAAGCAGGAAGGGCACTGGAAGAAAACTGAGATGCAAGCAAGAGTAATAGTTACGACATTAGAGAGCACTTTCAACGTACTGAAGCAGGAGAGAAAAAAGGGATTTTTGTCCTGTATGTCTATGTTTATCTTCAGCTTAGCATATTTGCTTCTTTAAGTGATAAAATACCACTAAGTTGAAAGTATTGATGTCACTCCAGATAACTTAATCTGGAGACCTGTGTAGAATGCTACTAAATTGCTGCAAAATTATTCAAGAAAACTGAAAATGGGCTGATAGTGAAGCTTTGCAAATAGAGTATACCAGAATCTAAGATAGTCCTGGAATTCTTGTTCCATGTTGCTTCTGAAGTTCAAAAAATAATAATAATTACACGCATCTTATGTAATGTTATTTCCCATTTATTCCAATTGCCATCCAATCTCAACGAAGGTACTTGGTGTTTAAATTCTAAATATATTTGTGTGTGTATATACATACATATATATATATTTAAATGATGATTTTCTTAGATGGCACACAGAGACTAGGCAGCTCCAGCTTGACCTATGGAACTCCCAGATCCTATCAGGGAGCAGATATATTTGGACTTCCTGCTAAATTGAGAGCAAGTTTTATGGTGTGTTTATATGATGCAGGGTTTTTCTGGGTTGGGTGGAGATGGGGGAGGCTGATGCTCTTTCTGCCATCTTAGAGCTGGAATATTTCTCATATTTAGAATTCCCAAATGAGAATGCTCATTAACAGGACAGGTTGCAAAAGCTGGCAGCACAAATAGTGAAGAAATCCTTTACGGTTCTTGTTTTCTACGCTTCTGATCAGTCTCAGCCTGACTTACTCATAACTTGGGAATCTTTTTTTCTTGACTATGTGGGAATTCTGAATGTCATGCTTACAATTTGGATTGATTTAAGGATTTTCTGAAGCAGTTGGACAACTTATCTGATAAGTGAAATACAAATTTTGTTGTTATTGGATCAGACACAGGAACACTTAATTTTTTGTTATTTCACTATAGTTGCATTTCTAGTAGTGTCAGAACTTGAAAACTTGCCTCTTTTCAAACCAATAGTTGTTTTAAAGGCTGTCCCATGTACTGTCAGTAAGCTTTCTTGTGAAGGTACTTCCATGAAGAATATAGAGTCAGGCCTCTCAAAGAACTGGTTTTCATATGAGCTGTTTTTACATTAGAAAATTAGTCCATTTTAAAACCCACATTTCAGACAGAAGGTTGTGCCCCTGTTACTCTCTGTGTTTTGCACCGTTATTGTCTCTCCCGTGCTGTCTGAGCACCTGCTGGTATTAGGTTCATCAAGGCGACTACTCTCTCACGCGATGCTTTCCTTTCTCTTCCCTCCCCAGATTCCTCTGCAGGAAGGGAATGGTGTAAACTATGTTCTGTATGTATGGTTGAAAGGGATTCCGTATGCATGCCACTGTGCGAGTGTTAGAGATGGCAAAGCCAAAGCAGTGTGCAGGGTCAATTCAGAAGAGGCATTCCTGGCAGTAGTTGCTGACGTGAGGAAATGCTGATTTTTCTTCAGGCTAGAATCTGCCTTCTGAGGGCTTTGGCCATTTTCTGTGTCAAGCTTTTGATGACTTAAAGAAAAAGTCAGGGGACTCGAATCTAGCTGGGTGATAGGGGTATCTCCTGGCAACTGAGGACAGCAAAACCATTAAACGTACAAGTAAAGCAGGAGAGTATAGTCAGTGAAACCTGACAGACAGGAGGTTGAATCGGCCAAGCGTGGCTGAGCAGTTTAAACCTCAGCGGTACAGCACTGTGCTACCAACTCCTCCAAATCCTTTCCTGTGCATGATGACATATTCCTCTGCTTCAACTAGCTGATCTTAATTAAGAGTTGAATTTCTTCAAGTATTGCTTTGGCAAAAATAACATGATCAGAGGTTGTGAATGATCTTACTGTTGCTATTTTTCAAGTTTTTAATGCTCTATTAAAAATCACTTTTTCATTTCTAATCACTGTTTTAACGATTGTTGCTTCTATTGCCAATTAACTTGCTTACAGCAATAATACCATAAAGAAAATATAAGCCATGTCCATTCAGTGGCTAGGCGCAGGCATTGGAGGTGGATTTCAAATTTTAAAATAAATGTTGTTGTTCCTGTTCCTTTTAGGGTCCTTAACATTTTAGTGTGTTCTCCTGGATGCGTGCCACCCATTTGGGAGTGAAAGTGACATCACTTGTCAGCTTCGTTTTGCCTGAGGTTATGATAATACACAGTTCCCCCAGAACTGTTGGTATGTCTCTCAACCACCTTTCCTTTGCAGCAGAATATTTATTGATTTATACCTGCCGGAGGGAGCTTCTTCCCAGAAGCTGTCACTGGCGGTACAAGTCCCACCCGGGCTCTCTGCGGGCTGATCCTTGACAGCAAACACTCCCTAGCCCCTGGATGCTGTTAAGAACCTCAGTCTTCTTCTGATTCATCTCCCATCTTCCTCCTCCTCCTCACCCTCGCTCTGCACAGGCTTAACAGGCAAATAAAAGGATCTATTTAGCAAGCGCTTTCAATCCGGATTTTAGGTAAAGGATTAAAAAAAAAGATACACGTGAAAAGCTTCAAGCTAGGATTGTGTTTTGTAGCTCAGATCTGTGGCTGCCTAGCCTGCCTTAACCTACTTCCTACCCCAGCATCAGGGCTAGGAATTCAGTGTGACACCTTAATTTCCCAAATGCCACAGTCAGTTCTGAATTTTCTTCCAGTGCCTCTTCCTGCTTTGGTGGTAAATTTTAGGAAAGAGTTGAACTGCCTTGAAGAAAAACAACAGCTAGAAGTAGAAAAACTGGGTACTTTACAGTGATTTCTGCTACCTCAACTGATACCCGGTTTATTGGGAGTTAAGTGAAGCACTTCTTTTGACCGGATAGTTTAGTTCCTTAAAAGCCCCTCATGTTTTAGGCAGTTGGAGAGATTGCACGGCAGCTGTTCACTTTGACTTTCTAGGCTTAGTAGTTTCATTTATATTACATGTTGCCACATGCATATTCTCTGAAGCTTGTGATTTCTAAACAATCAACAAATTTGTTTTGTGAGTTCATGTGATCCTGTTGACAGAAATAACTGATCTAGCCGCGTGCTGTTTGGCTGAGATGTATCTATGAGATCAGGTCTTGATTTCTGCAAGTGTGTTCCCAATGTATCTTCTTAATCCTGTATTGGAGACAAAGGTTTTGTTTTCATTTTTAAATCTTTTATAACAAGTTACGATAAACAGTTTTGGGGCTTGCATGAGATCTAATTATACTATTGGGTTCTTAACGAGACAGAAAAATGGTATGTTGCATACAGCTAGTAATTACTGAGACTCAGAAGATATATTTGAAAAAGATCTAGTGGTAACTGCTTAAAATATTGCAGCTGCTGCAGAGTTTGCTTTTAATGTTAGGTTGGGTATATATTCATGCACAGTACATCTAGTTACCAAGTCTGATTTAACTAGTAGTTGTCTTGTTTATGATGTTGAGCAATCAAAATGGGGGGAAAAAAATAGCACGGCTTTTTGGTTTTTAGTTTGGATCTTGGATTTTTTGTTTCTTTTTAAAGGAATAATATTGTTGAGTATCTAAGAACTACACAGGCTGAAGTTTAACGTATTGGCTTGAGCTGGGTACTGCCAAGCTGAGTTTCACTGCCCCTCTACCCTACCCTTTCAACGTGGAACATGTTTAGAGAGGGGAAAAAAGAAAAATCATAGTTTTGCCAGCCGAGAATATTCTCCACAAATGTCTGCCCATATAGAGGCACAGAGAGAAAAACAAGCTGCTTCCACAGTGATATCATCCTCCTCTTGGGTACTTAGGTACCACAAAGACCACAGAAGAAGGGAGGGCGTCTAGGCAGGCTCCGTTATGGCTGAGTTGCCAGGTTTAGACACCGTTTTTTCTCAGGAGCACTGGAAAGTGAGTCTTACCTTCTAGCACAAAACCTTTCTTGTTTTCGTTCTGGTAATGTGCTTCTAATCCAAGGCGCCACCCTTCGGCTGCGCATGCGTGGCCTGATCTCTTCTTACAAGACAGAAGTTTGTGTGGTTTCCTCAGTTGGGAGAAAACTCTATTTGCTGCTGTTTACTGTTGCATGGGATGGGATGTTCTTGGTAATCCAGTCTGGTTCGGTGTCTTGAGTATTAGCCGTCTTTAATTCTGCTCAAATATGTCTGAAAAAGAGAGTGTGTGACTTGAAGCATGAAAGTGCTTGAATTCAGCAGTGACCACCTGTGCTTATTTGGAAAATTAGAATAATAAATACCTGAAAGAGATTTGCCCCGTCCTTTTGCCCTGTTTTGGGGTGTCAGCCACAAATGAGAAATATTGGTAACTCTAAAGCAATAGCTGGAACTTGAGAGAAGTTAAAACTGAATTATTTCTCCTTCCATTAGCTCAGAAGACAATGCTCAGGTCATGTAACTGAGCACTAAAGCATGGAGCTTTGTACTTTTTGGGAAAATAGTATTTGGTGAAAGTCTTTGTCTCCCTTCAGGTATAAATTAACTAAGAATTAGCTAACAAACTTCTAGACCAAAGTTCTATTCAGATAGTATATAAAATAGCTGCATTTAGTAATAATTAATACTGTGTAAATATCCCCAACAATTAACTGAGATATGAAAATCTCTCTACTTTAGTTTAAATACTATTTCGTATGGTTTTAGTTTGCTCCAGTGCTCTCTAAGGCTTTCAGTTCTACCTCCAGCAAACAGCCAGAATCAATATGCGCTGTAATATCACCAGATCTGCACTTCTAATGCAGAAACTGAATGGTGACCTGATATGATTACAGCAATAATGAGAGATCAGCATGCTTCACAGTTGCGCAACTCATGTCTTTTATGATTTATTTTCCCCTAATCCCACTAAGTGCTGTGCAATATTTGTAGAGAGTTACTGAGTGACTGGAAGGCAACAAATTCAGTTACGTGTAACCCCCATTTTGGAATTGATTTAGTTCTCTGGAGATGTTAAGTGAAGCTTTATTAAGGGCAGGTACAAATCTCCTTTGTCTTTAGGGTTAATTGTCTAGCAACAGAGAAATTATGAGTGATATTCATTTTATTTTTTCTTTGAGAGAATTGGAGATTCTTAATTATTTTGTAACACTACCTTTTTCAGTCACTTTATTGAAATAGCTGCTCTATTTCATTATCCTTATAAGCGTAGAGTTTCAGATGAACTGTTTCACTGACTGACTTTTCTCAACAATTTGTAAAAATCCTACTAGTTCTCTCAGCTTTGACAGTTTATGCAACAATCATGGCACACCCACAAGGTCAGCTATAATTCTCTGGAAACAAGGCCAGGAACATTTCTTTAAACTGCATTCTAGCAGCCTACAAAGAAACATCATGTCCTCATAGCAAATGTTTCAATTAGACGGGATTGGTTTCTGAGGCTCTGCTAGCAAATCATCACAGTTTGTGTGGCTGAGGTGTGGAGAGCCTAAATCCGATTCCAGAACCAGATGTTTTTTCCACATTTTTTTAGCAGACCAGTGATTTTTAAACTTCAGATGCAAACTAGCAATGTAACACACATGAAAGTGAGGGGTGGAGAAGGGCAACACCCTCAAAACCTTATATACAGAAAGGTCGCTGAATTGATGGCATTGAAATAACAAATAAAACGCACAATTAAATGGGATTGATCAGGATTTCTTCATTGAACCTGTTTCTTTGTTGAGGTTACCACAGGTATGTTAGGAAAGGATGTGGGCCTGTAGGTTTTTGTATGCACTGCCAATTTTGGGAAGCGCTCTTTTTTTTTATTCTTTTTTTTTTTATTTCCACCCCCCCCATCCCCCTGTGATCACTTGTGACTGAGACAAAACATGTTCTTTAACATCATTGGTTGTTTTATTAAGACAATAGTAAGCCAGGTATTGCTTTATTCCATCTGATTTGTACCTGTGTTTAACATGCTTTTTCTGCTTGAGGAGTAGGTCATACGGCTACTGAGGAAAACCACAAATCCAATGTTTTGGGTCAAGGGTGGGTGAGACTTGGAGTATTTTGTTGGGGGAGAGGGTAGATGCAGGGAGGGTGCAGAATTATGACCCTTTCTCTCTAGAAAGCTATTAGTTTTTCAAACAGCATGAGGCATGCTTTGACTTTCTACATACGGATTGTAGTAAAACAGGAAAAACCCACACGGTTGTCTTCTACAATGCTTAATTAATCTTTGGGACCTCCTAATGAGGCCAAGAACTTATTTTTTGTTTCTTTTGAAGGAACTAAATAGATAATTCTGTGGATGAAACTTCTGTGAGTATACTGGAATAAAAACTGGTTGTGGTTTTGTTGTTTTGCTTTGGTTTTTTTTTTTTTTTCCTGTAAGTAGTGTATTTTGTAGGACTGGTTAAAGAAACCTATGACAAACAATTTCAGATAGGGTGAATCTGGAATTCAGTGACTCATGGCTCTCAGAGTAAAACCCAACTTTCTACAGTAGTCTCGTTTCAATGTAGTAAAATACATGTAGGACATCAAGTTTGTCTACAGCTATTGCAACCATTTGATTGATGGGATGGCGGGAGCTTGTTCGTGCAAACCAGCTGGCACCTGCAGAGAACGACAGTGACAGTTGTGTAGGGACAGGTAGAAACACTTATTGCATTTTGCCCACGTGCACAAGTACCACCCTATGCATAAAAAAATTAAAAAGCTAAAACTCTTCCCAGGCCAAGTCCTGCTCTCTGTTAGTACAGCTGTGTCCTTTTACAAGCCAGCCTTTAGTGCTTTGATTGGTTGTATTCTTAAAAGGCAAACACTACGCCCTTTGGAGGCACTTTCATAATCAATGGACTTCATTACAGGCAATGTTTTCTCCTTACTTTGTTCGTTTTATTAACCCTAGATGACTCTTGCAATCTCTCAGGAATCTAATCCCTAATTCTCTTTGGATCAGTCGTGACCCTGCCGCCCTCCGTGCTGCCTTACCCTTCATACTTTGGAGATACTACACAATGCCCCCTAGCAAAAACTTTCAGGAATTAGCTTCTCTTTGCACTGTTGAGCAAAGAGTGTGTTTAATTATTCATCTGATGTACCTGCCCAAACTATTTTTTTTTTTTTTTCAGGGCTTTGCTTCCTATTCTTTTTTACCAGCATTAGGAACAAAAATAGAACTAGTTTTATTTCAAATGTTTGTGAAATTAGAATGGGGCACAGGAGTAGGTTTGGAGAATGCAATAAACATACAGGTGTGAAGGGCATTAGACTTCCAGTCGCCTTCCCCACCGGCACTTAAAAGCTCTTTAAGATGAGAGGGATATACAGGTTAAACTGATGCAATATGGTGGAATACCAGTTAACCTATCTTCTTCTTTTATATTATTTATTTGCATAAATCAATGGAATGAGTCCTTTTACAAGGACAAGATTAACAAGAGGTGATCCCATATCAGTGTGAAGTTAGATATTTTAGTTTTTTCCTCAAGAGTGCAGTAAACAAAGCGTGGTATGTAAGGATTAGCTCAACTTCATATGTCTCCTTTTGTGAAAGATGCTTCAAAGGAAAATCCTGATGTAGTTTGACACAAAAATGCTGTCAGGAAGAAGCTCATTTAAGCAATTTCTTTCCAATTAGGATATATTTATTACTTATATAGGCCAAAATATTTGCAGAAACATGTTGAAACTGGCATATATATATATTTTTTTTTTTTAACTTGCCTTAAAATCATATCTCAGTGTAATCTTATTCATGCCTTTCTTTCTTTAATAGTATTTTTTCAGTTCATTTAAACCAGAAGCTATCATATCTTTTTTGATAGTGGGAAAGAGGTCTATGGTAGAGTACAGCAAAAAACAGAAACTGAAATGCTTGAATGTTTACCAAGGTGGAACAAATCGTCGGTGTCTCTTTCTTTTGTAATGAGAATGTAAAGATTTAACCCTGTGAGAGATGAGAGAGTAAGAAAATTAAAAAGCAGATTTCTTTCATTCTACTTGCTTCTATCAGGTCAGAAAATGGCATAAGCTATTAATTGTCTGGCAGAGTAGAGGGACAAAAAACAGTGAATCAACCTGAACAATTATTGATGGTATCTGAAACACTGTCTGATTATCACAGACCCATCATGACATTGTTCCAGAAGAAGACAAGCAGTTGTCTTACTCAGCACTGCCAAACAGGGCCAAACCCTGTAAACTCTCCCCCTTGAAAGCAGTTTTTACAGTTCTTGACACAATAGAAGTAGTTATTGTGGCTCTTCTAACTCTTTATGTTGTTGCAAAAGTAAAAATTTAATGCTACAGAGGAATTAAAATAAACTCTCCATATTCTTTCCATATCCTAAAGCACTCGTATCCCTGGACCTGAAAGGGTGAGCAGCACAGGATTGTGCCTGCACCGTGCAGTGCCCCCAGGTTACGAATATTTAGTAAGAACCACGCCTATTTCATACTTTACTGCTTTCTCAATGAAAAAGATAAAATTCTATGAGCGTAACTATAGCAGTGTGATAAGAAGGAAAGTATTATGGCTACCAAGTTCCTACCGTACAACAAACTCACAATATTTCCTGCTAATTTCAAGGTTTCCCTCTTACTTAGAAATACGCATAAGCCTCATCTTCCTCAGCTATTTGCTGATTGCTTCATTGGGCAGGAAAAGGAACAGTTAAAATATGTCCTTAATGTGGGATTTCATACTTAGGCCATTATTCCAAAAACTCACTGGTAAATTTTTCTTGAAAGACCAATCCACCCCTCAGTGACTGAAACGAAACAAAAGTCAGTCGAGATCCTGTAGTAACCTGTGTGCATTAGTCCTCGTCATAAGCCTGTACAAAATATGAGTCAGTATGTGTGCTCCTATGAAACACATGATTAATTGTGTGGAAAGCCTGTACTCTGAAATTTGAACACTGCTGTGTGATGCAGGAAAGAGCATTTTATCTCACTGTGGGCTAATGATTTATTTAGAGCTTAGTGAAACATCTGTTTGAGGACAGCAGATGACCGCGGCTCGTTCGGCCATGGGATCTTAGCATTTCTAAGGAGGTTGAAGCACTTTATGTTCCAAAGAAGAATTCAAACTGTTTCATGAATAACTGATACCTTTGAGAAGGAGGTGAAAACAAAAGAAGTGGGGAGGTTGGAAGAACTATTCATGCCCAAACTGGGCTATTCTGCTTGCTGATAACAAACTTGAAGACGAAGACCTTGTAATATAGGGAAATGACTTACATGATTGAAAAACATCACTGCAACTTTACAGTCAGTACCACAATGTGAGAGAAGTCTCTAGAATATGATCCAAAAATCTTTGCATGATTTTATTTTATTTTTTTTTAATACACTTAGTTTACCTGCCTTCGTAATACATTGTGTATGTTTGGGATTGCTAATGAATAGTTTATTCTTTACCCAAGCCTTTTATGTAAGGTCTCTTCAGAGTCAGTGTAGCACACACAATTCTATTCTACTGGGTGAAATGGGTGAAACAATTTTTTTTAAAAAAAAAAAAAAAAAAAAAGGATAGTTGCATAACTTTTATAGAGATTTAAGAAAACTCTTGGTGTTATTCAGAGGAGACTCCTTTGTGAAGTTGGATGTACAGCTGTGGTGTGTTGAACGTGGCTGGATGCCAGGCCCCTACCAAAGCTGCTCCATCAGTCCCCTCCTCAGCTGCACAGGGGAACAGGGGAGAGAAAATATGAGGTAAGGCTCACGGGTCGAGATAAGGACAGGGAGATCACCCAGCAATTACTGTCGTGGGCAAACCAGACTTGACGTGAGGAAATTAAATTAATTTATTGCCAATCAAAATCAGAGTAGGTTAATGAGAAATGTAAACTAAATCTTAAAAACACCTTCCTCTCACCTCTCCCTTCTTCCCGGGCTCAGCTTCACTCCCCATTTCTCTACCTCCTCCCCCCGAGCGGCACAGGGGGAGGGGGAATGGGGGTTGTGGTCAGTTCATCACACGTTGTCTCTGCCGCTCCTTCCTCCTCAGGGGGAGGACTCCTCACACTCTTCCCCTGCTCCAGCGTGGGGTCCCTCCCACAGGAGACAGTTCACAAACTGCTCCAGCATGGGTCCCTTCCATGGGGTGCTAGTCCTTCAGGAAAAGATTGCTCCAGCTTGGGTCTTCCGTGGGGTCATGAGTCCTGCCAGCAAGCCTGCTGGAAATACTGCTTTAGCCAAACTCTTATTTTTCTATGCTCTTCCTTTACAGCTAATCTATAAGTGTGAGTTCCAGAAGGGACAGGTATGATTTATTTCTTCTTGGCATAGACGTTGGATTGTCATGCAAGCCTCCTAGAGACTGCAGCTGATCACTTCTTTAAGGTATAGACCACTTCTAGGTTGTGTTTATTAAGGTCCGAAGGGAGTAAGCGCTGACCTGTAAGCTACTTCTATAACACATCCCTCTTCTAGACCACTTTGACAGCCTGAATTTCAACTCTATAGCCCACCAATATAATTGAAGGTTTCATCTTTCAAAGTGAGATGATAAATATCCTAGTTTTAATGTTATCACACTTCTGATTGTCCTGGTTATCTAGTAGTTTGTTCTATTCTAGCTGAGAGAGGAAGAGGAAAGAAACAACTTTGAACAGCCATGTTTGCGGTCCAGTCCTATCGTATTAAATAAATCCTGTTTTGAAAATTATTTAGTTGTCATCACCACTGGTGACACTAGAAATGCAAACAAGTGCTCTGGGAAAGCTGATGAATGAGTCGTGATTAGAGAAGTTTATTCGTTTGGGATTTTTTTTTGGTTCCATGTACCTTACGTTAAACTAATTTTGTGTTTCTCTAATCACACAAAATATTTTTTGTTTGAATTATCTGTGAATATCAAATAGTTTTACTACCAGGATATCGTATTAATATCTCTATGCAGTCTGAATCACAGCTAAACTGTCAGACTGAATATCCAACTTATGTGTTATAAAAGAATAAAGTGGACCTACATATTGGAATTTTACACACGTGTATCTCATCTCTTTCAGTTCACTGTTCCCGTGTAGCTATCATTATATATACTCCCCCTTGCAGCATCGCATGCTATGTGCACACTGTATATTTCCTCAGAAAAATATCTGAAAATAATTCTGCAGTTGCAGGCTGAGAATGTGCCATCCACCCTCTGCCTTCTCTGTGTGTGCATTACATTCCAATTTTCCCTTGACTGCCACAGTCATCTCTGTTGTCACTGCGAGCGATGCATTGATTTCTCCCTTTAGATCAATTATTGCGCCACTCCTACAGTAAAAAGGGGAGGATATGAGCCTGTGCATCCAGTAGGAGATGGGGCTTCAAGATTTATATGAATATAAGACAAAAGAAGGTATGTTTCTGTGAGAGGGCAGAGCAGCAGGAGCTGCTATAATGGTTAAAAAGCAGTAAGTTACGTGCTCCTCCCAGTGCTAGCTGCAAGAGGCAAGCCAATAAAAAGCTGAGCCCTGGCTCTGGAGCAGAAGACATGCACCTGACACAGGAATTTCTGCCAGCAGCACAATTTGGTTTTCCTATGTAGTCAGGAAGTTCAAGCAGCTGCATTATGATTACCTTGAGCACACACGCTCTAAGGTAGCAGCTACTGTTGGTTCTTTCTTTCAGGTGCGTCCAAGTCGGAAAAGTCACTATTTGGGCCTCTGTGTAGCCAAATTGTAGGTTTGCCATGACTTACGGTACATTTTCTGCTTTTAAGATAAATGCTGAACCCCAGAGCAGTGCACATACTTTGAAAAATACCTGCATAATAAGGTTAGTACTCCCTAGTGAATCTTTTCTAGGCCTATACAGTACAGTGTCTATTCTTGATTCTTATTTTTCCAGATTTGTAGTGGGTGGGTTTGTTTTGTTTAGTTTTTACAGTCAAGAAATTGTCCAGGCTAGTGGTTGCTTCAGCAGCCAGCCCGCTCTGCCTGATAGATATGAATGCAGAGCTATTGAACTTTATAGATTCAACTGCATCAAAGGAGTTCTTGCTATGCCAAGTTGTGTAAGAGATTATTTTTATATATAAAGTATTAAAAAAATATAGTTTTATCATTCTTTCTTCTCTCCACTAATAATTTTATCTGGTTTTATCAAGGATTAGTAAAATATGGATCTGGAAAATATTGGATGCTGTCTACTGTTCAGCTTTGAAAAGTTTCCTTCTCGGGAGAATACCTTAGAATGTCTGCACAGACTATAAAACCTATATAAAATCATAAATTTTCTTTGGCAATCTTTTATTTTAACCGAAGGAAAGTAAAATAAAGATGATTTGAATAATAAAAGAAAAGTAAATGGTGGTTTGATGGGGTTTAATGGAGAAAGCAGACTATAAAGCTTGCTTTGGATAAGCTAAAATAGATTTCCTGACCGTTCCTAAACAGTTGTCTACTTCTGTTCCTTTTTGAGAAATTCTTGCCTCGTTCCAGATTGGATATTGCATATTCATAGGACTATTTTAAAAAGCGGAGCTGATTTAGAAATTCTTGCCTTGAAAAAACAGTCATAATTGGTTCCTTTCTCCTTCAGCAACTTACCAGCTTTTTTTCTTTCTTTAACTCTTAGATGGCTAAGCTGCCAAGGGTATGCACACTAGGAAGATGACTTTGAAACAGTGTCTAATACAGTTAGTTTTCTTATCAAAACAGCTCCTTCAGCACAGTACATGAGTTTGTGTAAAAACTTAGTTTAAGTGCATTAGGTCACTGGAAAGAAATGTTTGCATTCATTTGTATTGAAACAAAGGTAAATGTACAAGTAGATAAGTTTTATGTCTTCCCTTGTTATTACACCACCACAGAAAGTAGACTTCACAGTATCAGAACAAACAGAAAAAACTTCTGGTGGGGTTTTTTTGTGACTTTTTTTTTTTTTTTTTAATTCTTAGGTGGAAAAGAATCAGCAGAAAGAAACTGGGTGTCTGGTAGAAGATGATGTAGCTGTGCTGACCTGTTGCTGGTAAAGAACCAAGGAGCGCGGAGACGGTGGCCATGGTAAATGTTTTCTGCTTTTTAAATTGGTTTAAAACTAGGGTTATCTAGGGGAGATACTACACCAGCATTGTTCATCTTCAATCATCTTTAGAAAAGCTGAACCCTTTGCCTGGAGGAGATCTGACCAACTGGGTGGTTAAGTTTCTAGGAAACCTGGAAAAGGCTTAGAGACAAACTGTTCCAAGCAACCCAACTAAATAGCTCCCCTTGCTTCTTGGAGGGGAGGAATGTTTCTATCTTGAAAAAATCTTAAGCTTGAAAGTTTTGGATTCCAATTTTGTAGAAATGTGGAAGTAGCTCAAATTTTATGTTCATGTATAAACATTCTGATTTTGCTGCAATTATGTTCTATGTGAATTGTTTTGTATAAAATGACAATGTGAGACTCCACAATTCAATCTCATAGGTGCAGAATTGTGTAAACAGGATTTGGTAAATAGTTGGATGTATCCAAGTATGTGACCTAGCTATTGATCTTTGCTTACTTCGGTCTGGTAACTCTACGCTGATAAAAGTGACGGCTCTGCTGGTAGCATAGGTAAGTGCTGCACTGAAATCCATAGAGCCATATGCTGTGGCTTTCAATAAGGATCACATCCCATAGGAGCAATGCTTGCAATACTAACTTGATAGATCATCCTTCATCCTGAAGATACTAGAGCATATTTTGTAGGCAATATAAAGAATTGCTCTGTGAGGTTTTATGGGGATGCAGAATTTTTCTGCTTAAAATAGCCTGCAGGACCAAGGTCGTATACACAAAAAGTTATATTAATGGCAGGTCTTTTTGGTATCAGGCACTTGGTATTAAGAAGTGACAAAACTAAGGCGGGGCGGGGGGGACAGGGAGAGATGAACAAGATTTTACAACTCCTTTTGGTATATAAAAGGATATTGTATAGAGCTACATAAGAACATAGTGCCAGAGGGAGTCTAAAGGCCATGCACCTGGGGAAAGAAGTATCACTTTCCTTTGCGTATTCCCGTGGCTCTCCCGTTTCCATGTCTCTGAACATAGCAATATTTATTAAGCCTGTTTGTACGTCAAAACCATTGTATTTTATTTTTCTAACTTGGCAAATCTATTCTCTGCAGTGAGGCCCATATGGAATAGGGAATTGAGCTTAAACTTATCGTATTCCAGGTAGTGCCTTAAGTACATTCTTTGTTAACCAGTCTCTTTGAGGAGTCTCCAGCCAGCTTTGATATGTCTGAGTACGAGAATATCCCCGGTAAGACATGCAGAGGAACACCTCATTTGTGAATCTCATCCGAACCTTCACAGATGCAGCCCGAAGGGGTTTCGAGGTAGCCTGAGCAGTGGGGCACTAGCAGTACCTGATCAGCTCCTCTGTGGTTAGATGGCATCTTGGAAGGGCACTGATCTTCCTGAAGACCTGTGATGCCTGCATGGTAGAGTCAGATTCTATGAGACAGAAGTGGGTGTCTAGTACCTGCTGAGGACCTGAGTGTTGACATCTATTTAGGAATAATGTTTGTGGCAGGGAAAACTCTATGTGCAGTCTGATTACAGATCAAGGGGTAGAATTTATTGAAAGGTCCTGACAGATGTCTTAGGGTGTATTCAACGTGTGATTCAAGTCTATTGGAAAATGTTAAAGTATCTTGTCAAGACATGCATCTATTTGTTTCCCTCCCTCTTTTGAAGTTTTGAATTATTCATGTTACTGCACTCTGGATTTCCACTGATATTACCTGGTAGGCAAATAATTCACAAAAGGTAAACTGCAAGGATGGATGAACATTGAAAGACTCTTTCACTCTTCAGCAAGTGATTGACGTAGGAAAAATCAAACCTAGTTCTGGACCTGAATTGAGACCTCTTTCTCTTGAATCTGATGGGGGACTTCTTGCATGTTCTCCATTGCTAAATTTGAGAAGAATCACCAGTGTGAGTGAATATAAGGTTTTCAAGGATCTTTAGTTAAAATATCACTATAGGTCAGGACACTAGAGTTCAATTAGTATTTGTGATATGGGGTTGGGTGCGTTGGATTTTGAACTGCTCTGATTTAGGTAGTCTGTTTCTCACCAGAGAAATCCGTACCTCTTGGTGTGGGCTCCTGGCACAAGTGCTTTGAGGGACTTCCTCTGGTGAGAGATGCTGCCAAGAGCAGGCTTTGCGTTTCTGACTGGTTTTGAAACTGAGTTGCTTTTTGATGGTGGTCAGTACAATAATGCTGCTTCTGCTGTGCCACCTAGCTTTTCTAATAGTTTGTCAGGGGCTGACATTGCAGAGGTATCCTCTCAGCACCGTATCTATTCCTAGTGCTCTGCTGGCATACATTTTTCTTTTAAAAATTGTGTTGATCTGCTGATAGCGCGCTAAGTCTGTCAGTACTGTAGGAACGACAGGTTATGCTAAACCTGTCAGTACTGTTTAAAGTCAGGTCTTCAAACTCTGTAGTCTCAAAGAACTCACTCCTTCTCTTTTTATCTCCATAGTCCTCATTACTTCTTTACTGATGTGGTTTTTAATAAATGGAGTCTTCTCCCTGACTAGGTGGGAACTGAATCAGTTGCTGGAGAATATGCATTAAATTCAGTTTTTAGACATAAACACCAAGAAGTGAAAAGATGCTGTAAACTCTGCGCAGTAGAAGAAAGCTGAAGACATCTTTTACAGTCAGCAAACTTGGTAGTAAAGTTGAAGGAAATCCCCAAAGAGAATGTAATGGGAAGGGTGACTGGAAACAGAATAGTGAAAGAAGCCGGTAGGAGAGGGTGGAAGTCCCCTGAATAAAAAAAAAAGTTAGTATAAAACGCATTTAAAAAAAAAAAAAGTATGGCCTGCAAATAATGAGGGGAATTTGTTGTCAGTTTTTCGTGTAATTCTGAGCTCATTTGTGTTCTTCACATGATGAATCTGCTCCATTCAACTTGATAAAGTTGAGAATTTGGGGATTTTTCATTTATTTTCCCAGAAAAATTGAATTGTATTGGAAATTTTCCAACAGTTCTGAAGTTGTTAAAATGGGTTTCAAAAGAAAACCAGTTCGATTTTGTTTCAAAAAGGAGCATAGGAAAAAAGAAACCCTTTTAAATAGTCTCTACTACAAGCACTTCTTAAAACTGTAAAGAGCTAGAGAGACCCTGGAAATGAGAAAGGAAAAGGGCAAATTTGAAAGGTGGAAAGATTCTTGTTCTCTGCCTCTCAAGTGGGTGGATCCTATTTCATGGTCGTTAGAGTCACTGTAATAGGAGGCCTGATTTTGGAGGGGAGTATGAGATGTGGAAGAACAGGACAGGCAAATCAGCCTTTTGGAGAAGAGATCTCGGAAGTGAAGGGAGAACAATTGACATCATCATTGTACTTTGAAAAAGCCAACGAGCTTGGAGTCTATTGTGTAAAAACTTCCAGGATTACGGTAGAAATGTGTTGCCCCTCATCTGACATCTCACTAAAATCTAAAAACGTCTTTAATCCCTGAAGAATGATTGGCAATATTAGCTCATTGTCTCTCTTCTTCTTCTAGCCCTGGGAACTGTATCCCAAAATGCTGTGTATCAACCTGCTGAAGTAGTAACTGAAAGGGGTGGAAAAGGAGGGATCACTTTTTGTTTATATGCTCTGAAGGCAACTTTCAGTGAATGAAGATTATTTTTGAAAATACCCTCTCTCATAACAGCCCCATGCTTGCTCTGGAAAAAAAAAAAAAAAAAAAAAGTAAGTCACTTGCCTAGGGCAGGGAAACTTCTCTGTGGGATGAGGGAGTGGAAAGGACTTAAGCTGTATTTCAGGTCCCATACAACATTGTAAAGTAAAACCCAAAACATTAGTGATAATGAGACCTGGTAAAATTCTTGCTTTGGATTACAGCCCCCATTCTGTGTTACTGAATATACTTGCAGAGGGCTACCTATCCCCCCCATCTTGCCGGACCCTGTGTTATTAAGTAGCAGATGCAGTACTAGAAACGAAAGAGTAATTAAGGTTATGTCAGGGTGAGAAATGCAGGTGTGCAACAGCTGCTAGTTGTTGCAGTCACAGTGGTCTGCGGGACGGCTGTGTAGCCATTTCTGTGTTAGGCTGCCCTTTGAAGAGGACGCTTTGGATGGATTTGAGTGTGCTGTATCATATCTTTGGATTTGCTGCATGAGAAGTTCTGAAGTGAACGTGGTTGCTATAGAAGGACTAAGATTTTTTACATATGTTCATAATATATATTAAGATTCTGATACTTTATCAGCAAAGATAACCCTAGTGGTGCTCAAGAATTCTGAGCATGAGCAAGGAAAATCGGTTTACCAGACATTTTGAAAATGGGAGAAAAGAAAGATGATACGTATTGCTGCAGGATGCTACAGCATGAGTTCTCATGGAGCCTTCAAAAACCCAAGCGCAGAGCATTTCTTTGGTATCCCTAATGCTAAAAGATTTAAAGTAAGATTAAAACTGGTGGGTTGCAGTACTACTGCATAGTTAGCCCTGAGCATAAACTACAACATCCTCATGCCAATATGCAAAACCAGACTTTTTAGCATTATGCCTTTAGGTCTTGTATCAGAACAGGAGGTGGCAAAGTCAGTTTTTCCAAGTCTGACTCAACATCTTCATTTGGAAAGTCTGCCTCTTTCATGTTCTGAGTAAAGCATGTTACATCATATACTCTCCCAGTGTCTTTTGTTGTCAGTTCAGTGGTGTGAAGTACCAGCATCTATATGTGTGGTTGAGGATGAGGTTCTGCAAGGCAGAGGCCCACGAGGTAGGCTTTTTTCTTCATCTTACTGCCTGTGCCAGACCATTACCTACAATATGCACAATTAAATTTTTCTGGAAAAAAGGTATTAGAAGGGAATATATAAATCTGCATTTAAATTTACAATTCCATAAGATGTAGATATCAAAGATCTTTCTTAGCAGTAGCTACTTCTTGCCGAACTTGTTAAATCTAAGCTCTCTGATCTCTGAAGCCAGTCTGCTTATGCCCCGCCTTCCCTCCCTACCTGTCCAGCCTCCCTGAGGACAGGGTTTTCTGTTGGAGCTGTAAATTTAACCGCTTCCACTGAGGCTGAAAGTAGCAGGGAGTGGGTTTTTCTTGAATCCTGGTGTCTTCCATCCTGCTGAGTGCACTTTGCATCTGGAGTGGATAAGAAAAGGTGTAGTACTTGGCTGCAGAAAAGAATTTACTAGTAATAGTGCCTGAAATCTGTTAATTCAAGAGAATAAATGGATAATGAAGAATCCTGGAAGGTAAGTGATTGTTGAAGCTTGTTAATGTGTAGGAAATAACAAGTGATGTAACAACCAGTAGCACTGAGGGAAAAGCCTTATCAGCAGAGCTCATTTTAGAAGCTTTATACATTTAGCCACTCACAGAAATGAGAATAAATTTGTGTAGAGTACAAAAACTGCACTAGAATTCCGCACTTACACTTAGCGATTCAGTCATACCTGAAGTCTGCTTAATATGGTTCAATATTCATCAAATACTTACTATTTCTAAGTCACGAAGCACATTGAAGATCTGTAGAGGAACAGTTGTCTAGGAAAGCATTTTATTCTGTTCTTAATATATGGGTGATCATCAGGCTTTTTAATCAGAAATGTTAGAGATCGTACTACTATTATCTATCTAAAAATGAAGAGAAAACAAATAACAAAACAACCTGTTACTATGCAACATCATACAAGTAAGTAAAAAATTGGCAAAAATAATTGCTACAAAAGATGTGACCAAGCAGGCTGTTTATGAAGACTGTCCTGAGCCGCTTTAGCCGAGTCTCTTAAAACACAAATATAACCATGAAATTGATTATTTAGTGCGCATTTGGGCAACACTTACACAAGAATTGATCCTGAAAATTCATTTTGCTGATGAGCTTTATGTTGCTTGATGTAGTTGTCTCTGTATTTTAATATCCCCTCGCTTTAGGACGTCCTGGATGTGCCAAAGTAATGCTGACAAATCAGATTATTCAACTGTTAAGCTCTCCGTGTGATCCCTGCTTTTCCATTATGGCTTGCATTATCACAGTACTTACTTCTAATATAAGCTCTCTCATTTGTTTAGAGGGGATAAGATTGGGGAAATACTGCTGTCTTAAATTATATAGCCCAGAGGTAAGAAAAATAAGCATGGGATAAAGCAGGATCTAAAGCATACAACCACTGCTGCTAATTGCTTCTATATAAATAGCAGAAGATGGGCATGGCTTAATGGAGAGATCACAAGGTAACTGTGAGGACAGCTGCTTAACTGTTGTTAAATGCATTGAAGATTTTAAGGTAAAAAAACGTTTGAAAATGTTCAACAGCTTTTTTTTTTTTTGCATTTTTTTTTTTTCAGGTAAGAAGAGAAGGGAGGATACAATTCCAGTAAAATAGTCCCACTATATGTGTAAAAGAAAGAGAGAACAGGGGATTTTTATAGTTTCTCATTTTAAAACAGTATTACAGATTAGACTACCAGGTCTCTTGTACTGACTGTATAAGTGTTTGGCACAAAACACAGCTAACCAAATAACTATCAGAACGTAATTTCAGTGTGTGCTGTTAAATGTCAATAAGTATGTTTGAGGGCAGCTCAAAACTCATTTTCACTAGTATTAATAAGAGCTTACAGAATATAATAACAGAAACGACACTAGGAAAAGGGACATATTCGTAGGATAAGAAGGTTTGTAAGGAGTCAGTGCTGGAAAAGCAGTGCTTTCTTCTTCTCCCCTTGCCCCCATGTTTGGCTGGAGGATTTTGCCAAAACAGTTAGGATAGTAACATGAAGTTACAGAGAACTCTCTACTAGCCCAGGAAAAAGTTTATCTTATGACTTTTGCAGTCAACTAAAGCGGTAGTTGACTGTAGAGTCTCTATTAAGCTCGTATTCCTATGATTATTCTGCCTAGTAGTACTGTCTCAGTTTACAAGCTAAATCATTGCAGCGTGTGAAAATGACTAAAATGTGTAAAAAGACAAAAAAACCCTGCAAACAAACAAAAAAAAAAAAACCCAAAAGTAAAACCAACTCTTTCTGTGAAGCTTGACTATAAATGACTTGCAGTGAAAGTAGTAGAGGATCCCAGGTAGGGCCAGCACTAGCTGGTGTATTAGCGCAAGGTTGTATTGATACATAAGATACAGCAACTGAGAGGCCAATAGCTGATATTGATCCTACCAAAGATTGAGTCAGTTCAGCATGAGAGCTTCTCTTCCATTACCACTGCTGCCAGCCCCACAGGTGGTCTTTTCACATCATGAAATTACTGAATTCAGAAAAAGAAAGTAGGGCTACTTCTGTGTGCTGTATAATTACAGTATTTCTATCACAGGATGTGCTAGAGGTGTAAAAAGTGTTGTAGTAAAGCTTGAGGGGTGACCTCGTTGCTCTCTACAGCTTCCTGAGGAGAAGTGGAGAGGGAGGTGCTGAGCTCTTCTCCCTGGTATCCGGTGATAGGACACGTGCGAATGGTTTAAAGCTGCACCAGGGGAGGCTTAGACTAGATATTAGGAAGCATTTATTTAGTGAGAGGGTAGTCAAACGCTGGAATGGGCTTCCTAGAGCAGTTGTTGATGCCTCAAGCCTGTTGGTGTTTAAGAGGCATTTGGACCATGCCCTTAACAACATGCTTTAACTCGGTCAGCCCTGAATTGGTCAGCAGTTGGACTAGATGATAGTTGTAGGTCCCTTCCAACTGAAATGTTCTGTTTTATTCTAAACTGGGTAAGGAAAAGGCTGTGATTGCGCAACTCTGTAGATGACATTGTCACACGTAGTGACAAGCAGGAAGAATGGAAGGGTACATGGCCCAGACAGCAAGAAGATCAAGATCCTCACTAAGTAGCCTAGGCCCACTAGCTTTCCCCACAACAGACTGTTGTTTTTGCATAATACAGGAAGCAGAATTACAGAATCTTAGTGTACATTGGATGCAAACTATTGAAAAATTCACAGGCAATAACCTGGACAAGAACTTCTTCAAAGCAAATACGTGAAGCTGATATTTTGCAAGCTTTCGTTGATCTGACAAAAGCGTTGGATGGGTTAAGTTGCTGTGGTCTTTGCACCCTCACAGAAAGTCGTTATCTGTTTAAGAAAATTACATTATATTTTAGAACTGCTTCATATGAGTACAAAATGAAGTTCAACAGAATTATATTTTCCATAGGACAACTCAGAGAGTACATGTTATAACTACTCTTGTTTATCCTGTTCTGTAAAATGATGTATATGACCACTGTAACCTTAAAATGATGAGCAGTTGGATTTAGAAATTCAGGAGTGTCACATATTCTTTCCAGATAGTCTAGTGGGTCTAAAAAGGCTAAATGGACCAGATAAGAATTCTTGATTATAGCTACACCAGGGTTATCCACTCCAATTTCTGATTTACAGCTGCTGGAACAGAAATTTATTTTTCTACAGGCAGCTTTTGATTTGGCTGTCAGATGAAAAATTAGGGCTGCTTGAGGGAACAACAACAAAGAGTGTCTGTTGCCCCTCTGAACTGAGCTCCTTGTTTGAGAGCTTCTTATTTTTGGGATCTTTCTGAGTGATAGTGAATGCCTACTGAGAAACACACTCAGAAAAAAAGGCTGTCACTGACAGGCACTTTCAAGAAAATAGTAGTCTGGCATCAGGCTCTCCAGCAGGTGCATTATGAGGTTTTGTGCTGCTTTTGTGACACAGGGTAAATCTCTGGGAGCTGGACAGAAGGGAGGTCTGTGGACTGGAGGAGTTCTGCTATGGAGATGCCACCTTTCCCTGCTCTGGAGAACACTGTGTGATGAGTTGATCAGTGGCAACGTCCTGACTGTTCATGAAGGTATTACAGCTGTAGCAGACCAGAGGCATCGTCCGTTAGAACGAAATACGAGCACACAGTTACTGTGCAACAAGGTCGAATGGGATTACAGGAAGCACAGTCACTGCCTCAGGGGCCTCTGAGGCTGTAAACGTGCTCCTGACTGCTTGCAACATAGCTCCCGACTCTTCAAGAGCACAGCCACAGTTAACACTGCAAGTAGGCCGTCATTTTGAGGGGAGACACAGGTTTATCCAAAGTCTTTGACTGGAAAAGCAGTCATGTCAAAGGATGCACCTGGCAGCACTAGTGCATTGGGACACGTGCTAAATGGCAATGTAGATTATTTACTACCTGTGAGCCTGGGCGCTCACCTGGCCTCGACTCACCTGTGCCTTGGAATGCTGCTGTCCTCAGCTTTGAGGAATTTGCTTTAGTGATGTCAAGAACGATGTTAGGTAATGTAATGTTGTCTCTAATTTTAAACTTATATCTTACTGTAAATAATAAGATCCTGACTACTTAATTCAGAGGTGAACCCATCAAAACCACATTTGCTTACAATCTGAACAGAATTAAAATCTTGTGTGCCCACGTGCACCCACAGACATTTCAGAGGTGGAAAAGAAATGTGAAAATGAGATAAAATTACGCAAGATTCTCTGCTGAACGTGGGTGGGGCTGTTTTGAGAGTTTTGTGACCTGAATTATCCTTTTTTTTTTTTTTTTTTTTCCCCTCAGGTAAGGACAACAGAATAACACACATGCTTATTTTAATATGGTAATTGGCAGCCCGAATAATTGACTTAAACTGTCAGTGAATGTAAATGTGTGCCAAGATTATACTTTGTAAGGTGGACCCAGGATGTTCATTTTCTGTGGGCGGTTGTCTGCAGCAAAAGGACAATATCAGGTGATTCAATAGCATCAGTCTTTTGAAGTGTCACAGCCAAATCTACCAAGGCTTGTCTGTCTGAGACCCAGCTCTCATAAAAGTTACTTTTTGCATCCCCAACTGCATTTCTTTATAGCAGTATAAGACCTGAGAAAGCCATTTTATACCTTACACTTTTTTTCCTGTGCTTACAGATAAAAACAGCTTAAGTTTTGCATAGCTCTGTAGCTAATAGAATGAGATTAAAATCCCCCTACTAATTCTAATATTAACGGGTTTATGCATACAGCATTTTGCTTAATATCTTGTAATATGAATGTGAAAAGATGTACACTATTGTTCAACCTGGAGAAAAAAATTATGGTCTGCAGCTTCAGGCACTTACAGTCTTTGGGTCTCTTCCCTCCTGAAACAAAGAGGAATTCTACAGTTGTCTATAAAAGATGCAGGACTAGATTCTAAACCATCCTACAAAGCATTAGGGTTTTATTAAAGAAATGCACTTTCACTAAGAAGCTGAAGAAAAAGCTGCCAGTCTAACTTATTCCATATAACCAAGAGGGTGATTAAATGTTCCAACTATGTAGAAGTCAAATGTCCCATTTCTGCTTTAAATCTTTTCCTTTTATAGGCTGTGGGTTATACTCCCTGCTTTGAAAACCTGTGCTGTTTAGGAACAAGAATTTATTTACAGTTTTAAAAACTTGCAACTAATCTTGGATGAATAGTCTAAATTAACCTTTGGCAGAGAAGTTGTAATTTTTAAGCCAACACATAACTGCATTTTGCATTAGTTCAAGAATACTGGGTACTTTGAGGGGTTAAGAATGAAATATTTTCCATGATTCATATCTCTTTTAGCTTGAAAAGTCAACAACTCTATTCCAATGTAGCCAAAAGGGGTTTTCAGTCCAAAATGTCTCGTTGCTTGCAATTAATTTGGGTTCTTGCAGTTAGGGTTTTGTATATCACAATGCATTAATGCATGAAAGCAGCTGCACAATGAGTAGTGCCACATGTTTGAGCTAAAAATAATCTGTGTATATTGTTGCTGCGCAAACAGTTGTACATTTTGGTCACTGAAGATAATCTCTGTGTTAGAATAGCGGAGACACATGTGGCAGAATCAGATACATATTGTAGAACTGTGAGGGGCTGTTTGCGTGTGCCCAGTTGTGCCACTTAACCACACCCCGGCCTTTTCTGTCTTGGCAAGGATGCCGAGTCCTATTATGTAAACCCATGAAAAAGTCCAACAAAACTTTTAATGATAAATATACTTAGGCAAATGGAAACAACTTCTATTTTCCCTGAAATAAAGATTTTGGAACTTGGACAACTGACACGGTGCTTTAGGGAGGAGGAAAAAAAGTTATGCTAGTTTAGAATTAATTCTGTCTTGCCGACATATCTATGGGAGAGGGGAAAAAAACCAACTGAAAATGCTATGCTTTCCAATTTACTGAGCTCAATCCTTCTTCCACTTACAGGTCAGTGTTTTGTGGCCCCACTGAAGAGTCTGTGCCTTTCAAGAAACTCTAGGAAATTAATTCTGATCCCCATCCTGCTAAGGTACGTAGTGTGGCTTGCCAACGGACGACTCTTTCATCCAAACTTAGAGTAACCTTTGTGTCTCAAAAGCACTTGCTTCTCCTTCCAGCCTTGCAGCTTAATCTCTGCTCTCCATTCTAAAGTAAATTACACAGAGGAAAAGTTAAATATTATGTCTAAGTTTTTCTTTTGTTCATTATGTGAAACCAGTGCTGTGGCCTACATCTCCTACTATGTATAGCGGTAGCTCTCTAGTGCAGTGCTGCACAACGCTAGAGCCTGGGTCTTCATACATGCTGGAGACTGCTAAGTGCAGCATAATGGAGGAGATAATACCAATTTCCATTAGAGGATAGCAGGACTGCCGACTAGCGGCGCTCAATAGGTGCTAGCTTCTTAGGCAAGTTGTCTTATTTTCCAAATTTCAGTACAGCGCAACATGCCTAACTGTCAATAGCCACAACTGACAGACCTTTGGTTGCTGCCACTCGCTGCCTTTCAGCTGTGATGAGTGTTTCCAGTTAGCCAGCTTGGATTATAAATTACCAGTGGGAATGATGAGGCTTCGTTCCTGCAAGTAAGTCTTGATCTCATCTGACAAGATACAGTTGCAGGTGGTGGTTGATTACCAAGTGGAACTTGTACAGTAAGTGCCCCGTCTGAACATAATAAGAGAATGGCAATATGCTTGAAAAAACATACCCAGTCATAGTACTAGCAGATAATTTATAATTAGAGCATATTATAATTATGGTTTATAAATGAGGTGCTTATAACCGTTTACCAGTCATTAGGTAAACGTCTAATGTTTTCAATAGTTGTCCTCTCTTATGTCCATTAAATTGTACGTGTTAATGATAATGATATACGTACTTGCTGGTTGTCTTTCTTCCAAAATGAAGCAGCAATTGCATACTGACTGTGGAGAGAGAGGGGCTGGGATCCTGCAGCAGAGAGCACACAGAAAAGGCAGGAAAGAGTCAGAGAAGTGTTCAGTTCCGCATTAGGAAGAAGCCAAGGGAGGGTGTTTTTAAGTCCAAAGTATTAGCTATACAGAGCTAATTTGATCTGTGATTAAAGAACCTGGCTGCTGTTGCATCTGTTTCTGAGAAACTGGGAAATGAAGGGCCATATATTCTCCCTAATTAGAATTACAGCTAAACTTGCTTATTAGCTACTTCTAAACGTGAAGAACTCAACTACTGACTAATTACTTGAGCCAGAAAGAGTGGTGGTAATTTGAGTACTTCTTTTTCTTATTTCAAACATGGGTCTCTGCTTTTAACCGTGCATGCCTTTGTCCCTTTTTTCCTTCTTTTTTTTTTTTTTTTTTTTGAGAGAGAGAGAGAAAGAATAGTAATGTGTGCCCATGAAAGAACTTGCAATGTACAAGGACTTCCACTCTGTTTTGGCAGACAAGTAGATGCAGTTCTGGCATCTCCTTTGTGCTCACTGGACCTATACTGACAGTAAACAAACAAAAAAAAGCTGTGTACTAGCAAATTTTTTATTCCTACTTTTGCCAAGATGTGCTTGTTTATGCACTCTCTCTGTGCCAGGATTTTCAGTAACAATGACATAAAAATGTACCTTCTTCTCCCTTCTGTTATAACTATAAACTTATTTCTTTTTCTTTAAATTGGCTAGTTTAGAAATGCTGTTACCATTTAAACAGTTTCTCTTTTCTAGAATAATAGCATAGTTGTGTATGTAACCCAAAAGTTCAGACTGCAAAAAGCTGTTGTAATGTGGAGCTAGAGAAAAAGATATGCTAATTTCATATTATATTAAAGGTTTCTGTGTTTCTCCCTCTCTTTACCTTAGTAATTTATTTGGACTAATTTTAATGTACTGTTTTCCCTAGAAATTTCAAGTTTCTGAGTTCTGCATTGTTTTTTGGAGAGGCTTAAAGACCCCCTATAGCCAGCATCCCTGTACCCAAGATTTGATTCTTAAACATTTTATAGCACATAAAAAAAGGAATTAAAATATTCATAAACACAGAAAAAGGATTAGGATTCTTCAAGATATCTAGGATTGCATATTATGTGCCTTCCAAGAAAATAAGTGGGAGGGTTTGGTGACTAAAATGGAGTCCAAACATTTAGGTTTCAAAACAGGTACCTAAATGCAGTCAGTTAATAAGCTATTGTTGTTATTTCTTCACATCTAATCCTTCCCTGCTTTTGGGTTTAGGCGTCTCTTTATTTCACTCCGAATCCACAGCCTAGAACCCTCTCCTTGTATGTTATCCCTCAAACTTGTTTTTGAAGGAAGAATGGAAATCTGTTTCTTATTTAAAAGCCCTTCTTGACGAGACTGCTTGTCTAGCAGGTGGGGGAATTTCATCCTAAGCCTGGAGAGTGACTGAACCAGAAGGATGCAGGCTGTCTTGGAAAGTGGGTGCTCTGCCCCTTTTGGGAAAAAAAAAAAATGCATTTTTCAGTAGACCCAGTAAACGTCAGAAGGTATGTGACAATTTACTAGCTCATTGGTTGACATCTGTCTGAAAGGGAAAATACTCCAAACTATGTCAGCATTTCATACTAAATAGTGGCTGAAGTAATGCAGTTAGTGTTGGGAGCAGGAGCTGAAAACTAAAAGCGCTCACCGCTGCCACTCCAAGATGGCAATTCATCACGGTGTCCGTTCCTTACTCTCGGGCTTATGCATCTATCACTCGCTGTTGCAAAGACACTCCATCTCAATGGATTAACAGAGAATGTCCTCCTCCTATGCTCACTTTTGCACAATAGTATCCATGGTCTGACCACAGACACCAAATCAAACTTTCAGGATCTTAGATTCAGGGAAAATTTGTGAATACCAACCTACCTGATACGTGGAATAATTTAGAGGGGACTGAGTCAGTATATTGATGCTTTTGGCTCTGCTCAGTTATGGAATATTTTCAGTGATCCTTTTAGCTTTGCTAGGAAAAAAATAAAAGGTGTGCTGACTGCTGGTTGCTTAAACACATTAGGTACTGCTTTTACATGTCTAGTGTTCTTATTTCCTTGGACGTCAGTGTCTATATGCTATCGTTTAATTTATTCTTTTTCTTCTTCCTTTCCCCTGTCCTTGGGAAACTCAGTCCTTAGGAAAAAGGGATGCATCTGGAAACATTCAAAAGCCAAGATTCAGACAAAAACTTGGAAGGGGAAGGCTAAGGACTAAGGCGTTTCAGGTTCTAGGATAAAGCAGAGCAATACAGGGCTTTGAAAAATTTCAGTTTTGGATTCAAACACCTAAATTCCTTTTCATGCTCACATTAAGTACCTAAGTCTTGCTTTTTCCTTTTCTTTTAAAAAAACAAAAGGGGTTTTTTAACAAGTGGTTTTCTATATACCCAAGTTCCTACTAATGCAATTTGCTGTAAAATTGAACACACGTAATAATAGTGTAAAGGAACTTCTAAGTGACCACTGTGAAATGCAGGAGATAATTAGTAGTCTATCAAACATAAAAAAAAGGCAAAAAAATAAGTGGAGTTCTGAACTGCTGGTTCCTTTACGCTTTCAGAAAGCTGTAACTTTCTGATAAAAGTATGCATGCTCTTTGTACTGATTTGCACTAAAATGATGTTCCTGTAGCCCAACTGCTCTGTGAGACATTTCTCTCCCATAAGAAAATGTAGATACCTAAATCCAGGACTGAGTCTGTAGCTCGGCTGCTACAGACTAGCACTTATTCCCTTATGAAATGGGGTAATGTGGCTGGGAAATTAACTGACTTAAAGCTTTCTGAAAAAGGAGCTGTGGCAAGCAGAGGTGTGAGAAATCACAAGATCGCGATGGAAGTCATTGCCCAAAACCCATGAGAAGAGAGAAGACTGAGCGCTCAAAGAGGAGCTCCCAGAAAGCTGTGGGGAGGGTCCTGCCTCCTGTGCTGGACAAGAACACTTCTGCAGTGCCCTGCAAGCTCCTGGTGAGTCAGGACAACTGGTAGCAGAACAAGAGAGACAAATAATGCAGATACCAAAGCAAGCAGGTCTGCTGTATACTGCCACTGTTAAAATACGATGCAAAGAATTAGAAATGGAAGGCTGTTCAAACCAATATGTCAGTGCCAGAACTACCTGCTTGTATCCCATTTTAGGAACTTGGGAGAGAAGAGAGTGGAAAGCAGTGTACGTAAGGAAAGATTAAAAGGGGTGGGTTTGAAAGGCACAGAACTATTTATTTTTTTTATGTTGAAAAAACTTAGTAAACAATGGGGCACTATGTGATTAACCTATTAATAGGAGATTCAGCTCCTATCTGCATTTAGATAAGGCATGCCATAAAAAAAAAATGGACGTGCAGTGTCTGAACCACCTAGCAATGCTTCTTGGGCATATGGATTTGACCAAGAAGTAGGAAAATTAGGCCTCTAAAACATGAACAAGTCTGGCTAGGTGAAATAGGGCACTAAAGATCAAGCTTGATTTCAAAATGGTAAATAACTGTTTAATCAATAGATGGAAGGCTATTTCTATCTCTTTTGTTTGTGCAAGTGAAAGAAATTATTTGCGTGCAATAGGTCTGCAGGAAACAAGTTTGTTTCAATGCACAAACAAATTAGAGCATTCTTTGCAGCAGCTCTTCACAGAGGATAGTTTTATGGGTGTTTGGTTTTTTTTTTTTTGCTGGTTGTTTTTTTTATGCTTTTTGTTTTTTTTTTTTTTTTAACTATGAATCCCAAAGGAATCTAGATATAGATAGTGTGGATCTGAATCAGAAAAATGTATTCGTATCAATTTGTTGAATTGACAAGCTGCAAACAATTTTCAAGAAAAAAAAAAGGCAATTTAAAACTAACGTGAAATGTAAGCTAGTCAATCTAGTGAAACATGGTTCATGCAAAAGGGATGAAAACAAGCCTGGAATTACATTAGGAACAGAAATGCATCTTTATATGGGGAAGAAGAGAATACCGTTAGGCTGCTTAGAAAAAAGTAACTGCAAATGCGTTATAGTAGAACTAGAGTATTAATGGGCTGTTCACTTTAAATCTTGCAAAGATTAGTCTTTGTACAAAAGCATTAGTGGCTTTCTTCTGAGGTACCTTATTGCCTGACCATGATTTCAGTGAGTGTAGATTGTGCAGCCCTGCAGTCCCTTCCTGGGGGCTGGCAGCCTGTACTGCTCTCTTTTCCGTCCTCATGTTCTCTACAAATTGCACTTCTGAACTCCGGACTGCTAGGTTCAAATGCTGTGTCACAGGCGTAGCAGGATAAAGGATCTGTTTGTTCCTTTTTGTATTTGGAAAAGCAGAATGAAGAAAATAGTTTTATTAAAAAGGCAAAAATAAATGACCCTTTCCCAGGCAAGGCAAAGTAATGATAGCAAATTGGAATCAACAGCAGGAGCGGGAAAAGATTCTTTTCCCTGTTTGGCTAGCCTGACATGTGAGTGCTTGCTATAAAGAAACATTGCTGTATTTCTCCCATTTTTTTTAATTCCTAGAGAAGTCTGATTTAGAGAGAGGGGGTCCTACTCTATGCATTATAATGTCAGGAATCAAGTGCATTGTAGTTTATGGTTCAGGGTGTTCCAGTGCTATAAGGTATCGATGGAGAAAACCCTATATAAATAGTCTCCTGTACTTGGCAGACTTACTACTAGCTTCCGTATCAAATCCAGCCTCAGTAATGGGCCACACTAGAAAGGTAATCTCTGTGATTGTTGTGCCATAGAAAACAGAGTAGCCCATTTAAAAAAGCCAAAGCATTACTTTGAGGCAATCATTGCTCAGACTTGCAGTAGTAGGTTAAAAGTCAGCTATATACTATTTCAGCTTTATTTTTTTAATCTCTGATCAGAAGAACAAGGGATGACCTATTGTCTGCAGAAATCATCTGGTTGTGAATAGTGCCACATATCCTACAGAAACCTGTTGACCATTCAGACATTTTGATTTTTCAAACTTTTACTGGGGTTTAGGCAGGAAGGGGGGAAAGGGAGAAGTATTTAAACTTATCAGCCTTCTAAAATTTAACAACTTTATGTGTTAGTATTCAGGCTGTTGCCAACACTCATTCTTAAGTGTTTTCAATGAACACTTATTCTTCTTCAGTGTTTGGTTCCACCCCCCTCACCCCCAGATTTGTTAGCCTCACTTCTCTCTTACTTCTGTTGCTGCTCTTCACTTACATTGTTTCTTTCAACCATGGACTAGTGCAGAAGTGTGTTAATACGAATATTTACTTCTGGCACTAAATATTCAGTAATGTCCTAGCATTTTTTACTGTACTAGCTGTAGAGATAAGAACACGGTACACGCTGAGTTAACCGTCTCACTTGTGAAAGGTAACTAGGAAGACTTGTTACCAAAGAGAAGGCCTGTAGCTGGTTTTTCAAAAAAAATAATTCCTCTTTCCTGTTTCAATAGTATGTAATGAAAAAAGAAAACAGGAAGGTCAAATTTAACGACACTCCTATAATTACTACTCACCCAATTTCCGAGAAGATTATCACATAAAGCAAAAATATCTAGAAATTCTATTGTATGTTAATACGGCTTCTGTCATTCTTAGAAAATGAGTAGCCATATCTGATAAGGATATTGCAGTTAAAATGCAAGTAAGTTTATCCCAGTTCTGAAGTTCTGTTTCCACCTGGTGTAGTCTGCAAAGCTAGGGGAAAAAAAAAAAAAAATTCAGTTAGCTGATAGAAATGAAAATTTTTGTAGTGGATCGGGTCACCGTTGCTTTGAGCCGTTGGCAGGAACTGGTGTTTTCAAAGATGATGCAAATTAGTCCTTCTCCATGTTTAGAAATCAGTATAATGTAGGTCAGGTACGGATTTCTTCTGCCCGTTTCCTCACCAACCTACAAAGAGATGGGCAGTGGCTTAAATAAGTTTGTAAAGGCAGCGTTCTGACCAGAACGCTTCATATGATCCTATGCGTTCCTCCAGATGAAGGTACCTGCCAAGTCAGTTACTTATAAATACTAAAGTCCACATGTTCTGTGCTTTTTGGGATACACAGCGATGGTGAAAGTGCTGCTACAAATTTTAAAATTAATTTCTATTTTGCTTAGGAAAAAGTACATGGCTCAGAAGCATGGTTTTGGTTTCAAAAAGCTAGGTGAGCACAGAATAACTATTCTTTATTAGAGGCATAGCCTTTCCAAGTATTACTGTGTATTAAATTCTTAGTAAAATAAGTCACAATTAAATGTTAATATTCCCAATGCTAGTTGGCGTACAAATTTAGCTCTGGCAAATGGATTTGGAAGTGACAAGGCAACACATATTTAAAGGAGTTTGGGCACTGAATTTAGTAGTAGAGACTGTTGCAGCCCAGACTTCACTGCAGTCCCCTGTGGCATGGTAAGGCTTACCTGTATAGGTATTGTTTCTATTCGCATTTGCTGTCCCCAAGAGAGTACAAACAAACAGATCTTTAACAGTTTATTCTGGAGTCCTTTTTGTAAATATAGATAATAATTAGAAATGCACTTCAGCAGCTGTAGCTATTTTACATAGGATTTGAACAATAGTAAACAAAGACAAATTAGAGATGCTGTTGAAGCTTTATCCACAACAGGAACTTGGTGTAGCACCATTTTTATGATCTGGCAGCGCCTGGAGAGTCTGCTGGGGAAGTATAGTCCTTAATCCTTGTAGAATCCTGGCCCCAAAATGATTTGGATTGAATATAGCGGTCAGGTCCCCTAACTTGGGAGTAGGGTCTCCTCTCCTTCTCCCTCCAAAAGCGCCTGAGCTACCTCTCTCTTGTCAGCTTTGGCGACTGTCTTACACAAAACACCTGCAAACAAGTAATTACGGAAGAGCTTAAGTAAGTCACACAGAGCTAAGGTATCCACTAGAAACAAAACAGGACCCATCTACTAGTCTCAGGCTGCTGAGGCCACGTGGATCTGGCCTGAGAAATACCCACCTCTTTGCTGGTGGGTGGTGGAGGGCAGCTGAGCAGGTTGGCGATGGACACAGACAGGAGCTTGGGCCCTCTGAGACTAGAAAGCAGCCAAGTATAATTTCAGGCCCTGAATGTATGTAGCGATACATCTAAATCCCTTTGGGTATATAATTTTGTTCTGCAGCCTGCAGACACAGTAAGAAGTTGCACATCAGCATCCACTCAGATTTGTTTGCTGCACTGTGATTGAAGCATCAGGATTCTACTGGTACAATATGAAAATTAAGTCTCATTTTCAAGTTTAAACATTGTAAATCCTCTCATCTTTTTCCTAGTCAGAGAGTTACTTGAACAATATTTTAGGAAACTGCATTCATTCACATGCCTGAGTTCATTTTATTAACCATTTGAGTATTATGGCTTAGAATTGTTAGCAGTAGAAAAAAAGAAATCAGGATAAAGGCATTTACGTTGCTTATTAGAACACATTTTGTTAATGGAAAGTTCCCATATGCAGCTGAGATGCTTAAAACATTTTTAGTATAAAAAAAAGCAGTGGAACTGCAAAATTAAGTAGAAAATTACTTTTAAAAAAAATAATCTAACTGACACAATGTTATGAGCCTCTAAGAAAAGAATCTGCGGAAATAAAAGTACTCTAGACTTTGCATAATAATTACCATTTTACTGTGAGGGTGGTGAGAGATTGGAACAGGTTGCCCAGGGAAGCTGTGGATGCCCCATCCCTGGAAGTGTTCCAGGCCAGGCTGGATGGGGCTTTGAGCAGCCTGGTCTAGTGGGAGGTGTCCCTGCCCAGGGCAGGGGGGTTGGAACTAGATGATCTTTAAGGTCCCTTCCAACCCGAACCATTCTATGATTCTACAAGCATGCGCCACGACATGAAGACCAAGAGATGATGCATATAGGAAAATAATTAGATTTTGTGAGAAAAATGACCCCCCTGAAGGAATCACGGAATCACGGAATCTTCAGAGTTGGAAGGGACCTCTAGAGATCATCTAGTCCAACTCCCCTGCTAGAGCAGGATTGCCTAAAGCACATCCCTCAGGGCTGCATCCAGGCGGGTCTTGAAAATCTCCAGAGAAGGGGACTCCACCACCTGCCTGGGCAGCCTGTTCCAGTGCTCTGTCACCCTCACTGTAAAGAAGTTTTTCCGTGTATTTGAACGGAACTTCCTATGTTCTAGCTTGTGCCCATTGCCCCTTGTCCTGTCGCTGGGAACCATTGAAAAGAGCCTGGCTCCGTCCTCCTTAAACCCACCCTTTAGGTACTTGTAAACATTAATCAGGTCCCCCCTCAACCTTCTCTTCTCCAGGCTAAAGAGTCCCAGCTCTTTCAGCCTTTCCTCATAAGGGAGGTGCTCCAGTCCCACAATCATCTTGGTTGCCCTTCGCTGGAGTATGCAAATATAGTAAAAAGTCTATGATCTCTCAGAAATAAATAACATAATAGATTAGGCATATGCTACACTTACAGTTGTTTTTAATATGCCTTCCAGCAACCCACCACAAAATAATACTAAGATGCGATATATAAGAGAACAGAATTTCACCATAGGCATTTGTTTTTTAATATTGATATATATAGATAATGCTTTTCTCGTTAGAATATATAGACAGAACTGTTTCGCATGCTAGCGGACAGATTTAAAAAAATGCACCTACTTACTGATATACTTTTTACAAGTGTTACTCATTTCTGTCTCTCATCTCACCCTCTGAGAGAGAAAATACCTTCCCCACTATGTGAACACGTGTCAGATAGGATTATAAAAGTTTCATTATTATTCTCTCATAGTGAACGTTTGCATTCAAATACATCAGCTTTTAACAAAAACAGTGTTCTCTTTTTCCTGTTCTTCTTTCTTTGGCAATTTCCAATCTGATTTGTTGGTTTTGGCTACAAATGCAAACTCTGAACTTTTACTTCACAGCATATAATAGGACAGAGTTTGATGACAGAAGCCTGACTGCCCAAACTGAAATTGCAAACTGCATTTGGTGACAAGTATGCAACTGTAAAGTCTTTATGTAGAGCTGGCTAAAGCTACAATGCCCAAGGAAGGATGTCTATTTAGTGTCTTCCTTCCCTGTCCTCCTTGCTGTCAGAAAAGAAGGCAAGATTTGCTACGAGCAACCTTAAGGGTTTCCTCATATACAGCAACCACTGGCCAGGCAGGCGGGAGCAGGCACATAACAGTGACTTTCAGGGGTGGAAGGAGAGATTGAAGTGTGGCACAGAAAGTGTATTTGGTGCCAGACACATCGAGGCAGGGAAGATGGAAAAACATCAAACAAAGCCTCATACCTCACCCACACAACCAGCTTTTTCTCAGATCCTTATGATTTTGAATTACTGGATTCTTACTCAGTCTTTGACTTCACAGTTAATTTTCTGAAAGACTGAATTAATTCCATGGGAAGTCGTACTTTTCTGGGAGGTATAGGCATAGGCTAGAACAGGCCAGTCCACTGCTCCCGAGGCACTAAGAATGCACTGGGTTAATAGTTACCACATGCACATACAAATCCCAAGACCATTTTCTTCATCACTGAAAAAATAATGAAAAACAAGGAGATACTGAAAAAAGGATGAGGGGGGAAGGGGCGGGAATTACTGAAAAAGGTTTAGTCTCTAACAGCACAGTTGTTAAGCTGTTTCCCTGATGTGAAAGATCTTGGGGAGAAGAGTAAATGAAGCTGCATGTACCACATCTTACAGAAGTTTTTAAACATTGTTCACCTTGGTATAAGCAGAGGAGGAAGAACAAGCATCCTGTTCAACACACACAAGACCGATTGCCGTATGCATTTTCCAAAACCTAGAATGGCAAGTTAGAAAATCCATTTGGATTTTATTCTGGTACTTCTGAAAGTCTTTGTCAGCCCTCAGTTGAGCTTCTGCACTCACTTGTGGCTCCAGACAAAATGAACATCTAATTTTGTGAAAGTTTTGATTTTGGTATAATTTCTTCCCTATTAAGAAATCAGTCAAAGAACAGACAATTAAACCAGTCTATTGATTGTTGATGAGACTTTCACGATAGCTTTTTGAACCGTGTTAAACTATGATTTCAGATCACAATTAAGTTATTTTGGGAACCCAGTAAAGTGCATTACTGATGTACTGATACAGTCTGGGAGTGCTACAGTCCCTTGCTCCATAGCCACGAAGGGCCTTTACACCATGAATGGAAAACAAAGTCACAGAACCCTTTGATATTGTTCCAATAAAGCCTCACCACATTCAAAGCCTCATAAATTCTGTTACTTGAAAAGCAACAGAACAGACTCACATTGCTTTCAGTAGAGGAGGTGCTGGAAAGGGCTTTCTTGTTTCAAGAACTTTTGTAGAGGGAGTTATAAAAACAATGGTAAATCTTCCCTTTGCATCCACTAAGTATCAGAGCACAAAACACTGTTATCTGATTTCTGACCGTGCAAAAATGGTGAAAGCAACAAAGTGGTAGGGGTGAAAAAAAAAATAATTAAAAAATCACTGTCGTGAACAGCTCTGAATGCAGAAACAAGCAAGAATTGAGGTTTCTTCTCCTGCATTTAATGAAAAGAGAAATCAAAAGTGTTGCAGAGATTTGATTCTGAACAAAATACAATATCAAAGGCAAGAAGTCGTTGCATTTAACATTCTGCTCGCATCTCGTTCCCCACTCTAGCAGAGAATTTAATTCTAGTTCATTGTACTAGTGTCCTTTTTCCATTTAGTTATCTGAGAAATTGGCCTCTTTCTGCAACCACCTGAAAGTCTGATGTTACTTGTGGATAACAGGAAGTGTATTACAATTTGGTTTTCCACCGTCCTTTATACTTACTGAAAAAACTGCTAACAGTTTGTGGGGTCTAGAAAGCCTGTGACAATAGAGACAAATCCCTAACTACTGAAAATAGCATTTGAAAAACAAGAATCAACCAACCGAAAAAACTTCACAAACATAAAAGAATTTGAATTTCCTTGCAAAGTATCACTGGTATATCTTTTGATACAGCCAAAGCACAAAGGTTCTTCAATGGTACATATTATAGGTTCTGAATATTAATATTCCTATCAGTTATTAAATGCTTGTTTCTAAACATCGCTTTTAAAGGCTTTTATAGGTAGCTGCATGATATGAAACACAATTTAGAAAGTGTCTTTTGCAGCGTCAAATATCAAACACACTACTAGGAAAATAGATTCACCTTCTGAACCAGTAAGGAAAAGAAACAGACACAGAACTGACAGCAGAAAGACCTTCAAGAAGTCATAAATAGAAATTATTATTTTATCTACATCTTTCACTGCTTTCTTTTCTGGACGGCCAGACTCAGGGGCTTGCTGGTATACCATCCCTACACCTGAGGCAGGTTGAAAGCTTTCATTCAAGAAATTAACGCATGGCAACACGCATCAGCTTTTGCTAATGACCCCTATAAATCAAAGTTAATTCCTATTCAGAAATAAATATCTTCCTAACGTTACAGACTTTATCCATACTTGAAACATTTGTGCATGTGCACAGGTGCACAAGACAAAATTAAACAATTTTTAGTTTTGGAATAAACACCCAGAAGTCTGTTCTCATAATTTATTTTGTAAAACATGCTGCAAAATAGTAGCCACTAAATTCTTTTCAGAAGAAACCCAAAACTTTCTGAGATTTAACTTAGATTGACTCAGCATAAGCTGGGGAAATATTTAATGATTTATCATGTGCAGGCAGTCTGTCTTTACACAGAAATATATAGTAACATATCACACCTACAGCAGAGCATATCACCTGCAGCTCAACAGCAGCACCTCCACATTTACAACCTACTTCTCATCTAATTTATACCACTTGAAATCTAAGACCAGCCTTTAAAATCCACATTTAAAAAAAAAATAAAACGAGAAGTGCCAGATTAAAAAAGGGAAGGGAGCGTAATCCAGCTTTTCTTGCTATTTGAGGTGACTTGATTCGATCACAATATTACGAGTGAGGCAGTAATACATGTAAGATGGCAAAGACTATATTTGAGTTTTCTCAGCCCAACCATCATTTGGGGCTACAGTACACCAGAAACACAGACAGAATCCAAAGCTCCACTTCTGACATGGAGTTTCACCCGATTGATGGCACCCTGACTGCTTACCTGATGCTTGCCTGAGGAAAAACTCGCTTTTCAGGCCTGCCCTACTCTTTGAATCTGCATAACTTACACGTCCCTGTAGAGTGTATTTTATTCAGTGGGCCTTTATGTAGTTTTGTGTAAGGTTCCAAGGACATGGTTGTATGTTTTTTTCTTTTCTTTTTAAATTTAGTTTGGTCAGGTTAATCTTTAAAGTTTACTTGTTCCAAAGAGTCTATAAGGATGAATGATTACAATGTTTGAAAGCTCTTACCTATTTCCTTATTTGCGCAGGGGGAGGAAGAAAAAAAAAAAAAAAAATGCTTTTAATGAGACATTCCCTGCAATGAGAATATTTTGAAGAATTGCATACGCTGCTGTAACAGTGGCATAAGTCAAACCATGCACCAAATGTTTCACAATTTGTAGTTTCCGCCGCTAAGCATAAGGATCATCTTTGAGCATAATACCTTGTTCTGTTTGGAGTTCAAAATGCTTCTCTAATATGTTAAGCCACTTCCCACAAACTTCACTCTCAGGAAGTTTGAATTGGCTGCATTTCCAAAGAGGTTTGAAGGATGCCAGTGTTCTCAGCTTTGTAAACTCAAAATGAACTTGTATTCATGTTTCAGATCAAATGAAGGGCTCGAGTTTTGTATTTTATTTTAATCACTGCGGTAGCACTTTGGAATCCAAATATCCAGTTCTTGTTTTTTTCCTTTGTAAGTGCTCACTCTTGTATTTTGCCTAGTCCATCTGCCAGAACCATTAGCTTCAGACTTTTCACAGCAAAAATAGGCAAACGCAGATATTGCATTTCTAAATCAGAAGCCGGGGGAGAAATCAGAAAGGTTCCATAACAAGAAATAAAACAAATATTAATGATCAGCTGAAATAGCTGATACAGAGCAGTCTCTCCAAACACCTGAGCAGATCAACTGAAACATATCTCAAATTTATTTTTCTTTTTAGATGATGCTTATCAAACGTATAAGGCTTAAACATTTTGAGTTTAATAGCATATTCAATAGCGGTAATAACAGCACTAGCAGCAGCAATGTACTTTTCTTAGCTCTGTGGGAAAACAAACCAATCCAAACAAACAAAAGAAAGAAAGAAACAAAAAAGTATCCCAACCCGCTTGTTATCCCTAGGAATTATAGAGGGGTATCAGTTCAAATGTAAATTTTGAAGTGCAGCCGCTCACGGGTATAACACAATTTTTACAAGTACCCTATGCAAACAGCGAGCAAAAAGAAACTAATAATAGAAGAGAAAACACATTTGATGAGTAATTAGGCCCAAATTCTTGCACAGCCCTACAGACCACTACTCAGGCTGTAGATTTGAGAGAGGGGTGTCTCGGGCCCGACCAAGGACGGCCTGTTATCATCCGCAAGTGGCTTTTTGTTGAGGAGGTCACTGATATTTGCCTCCAAGCTTTAATCTGTGCTCATCACCATCATATCAGATGCATCTTTGGCTATTTCCAGGAAGAAATCTTTTCAGTAGCCATCAGTTTTTTCTTCTGCAAGAGCAGGGAGTCCCAAATTTCACTCTCCTTTCAGATCATCTCCTCTCCTACTTAGGGGCGTTTTCACCTTCCAAAACAAAAGTCAGTATGACCCAACTGTCACTTGTGTATTTAAGAGAATACAGGCTTTCCATTCAGTCATTAGATAGGATTCCTTAAATAGGGGGTGGAAAAGTGTTCAGAATGAAAAAAGCACATGGAGCCAATGCTGCTGCCTACTGATCGTCAGCTGGTGTGCACAGCCCATCGCACTGTTGGAGACAGCGGAACAATCTCCTCTCAGTGGCTGGAAGAATGAGCAGCTCAGCTGAATGTATTGCTTTTTGCCTTCATGCCTCACATGCGCCAGGCACCACCCTGACATAGCCAAAGACTGGGTCTTTCTGAAAAATATTTAAATTTAGCAAATTAATTAGAGTATATAGCAACAAATCTCTATACCTAGAAATCGGACAGAAAGCCTTTCAGAAGCTTGAAGTGTCTCCCAAATTACTACATTATTGAAAGAACTGTAGGGGATAATCTTTTACACATTTTCTGTGTTTATTCATTTGAAGGGTTGGATGTATGGGTGCTTTAAAAAAAAAAAAAAGCTTTAGAAGAAATGAAAAGGAAACTTTAGAAGTCTTCAAAGAAACACTGCTACTACCAAACGTAAAACGGCACTATAAAACAGTCACAGTCACATCATTTAAAAGTTGTTTTGCACATAACTGAGCTGCACTACAATAAATATTCTGGACAGTAGATGTCCTAATTGTAATTTGGCTGCACCAGCCTAGTTAAATAAAGTGTCAGACAGTTATTGAGTAAAATCTGCCTTAGAAGGCAAAGAAAATAGTTCTGTTAGAGATGTGCAGTAAGCAACATATACTATTAGGTTTTGCTTTTGAGACAAAATAAACATAGTTATTGTGATTGTGCTAGAAGTTCCACAGTTGTTTTGGTTTTATTTTTTTTTTTTTTAAATAATATTTGTGAGGTTTTGCTTGGCTTAATGACATGGACAGTTAAAACAATCCCTGAACTGTGTTAACGTGATGTTCCCAGTCAGGGAATTTATCAATAAAACTGGTGAATTCATTCACAAGATAAAAATAACAATACAGTTTGGGAGATCAAAGATAACCTCCATCACCAATCAGTGTTTGAAAGGCAAATCCATTATACTATGTAAACATAAAGGTCAGATAAGCCCTTTTTTTTTTTTTTTGTATAAACAATAGGCCAAAAGTGCTCTAAGAAACTGAGAGCCTATAAATTTGAGACAATATATATAAATGGATTCAAATTGTCTCCATGTACATCCAGTCAATCAATCCTACCCTCCATACTCAAGGCTTTGTTGGCCAAATAAATGCAAAAAGTGCCTTTATTTACTCTGTTGTAAGGGAGGAAAAGGTAAAGCAGGAGCAAATGCTACAATTTAGAGTCCAAACTATAAATAGCTTTAGGTTTTAGAAAATAAAAAACAGGGAACTGCACATTTCTGGATAGCAAACACAAAGACTGGTTTTAGACAGATGAATGCAGTAGGTCTTAAAATAACTGACAGTTTTACTTTGTAGTTTTACTTCACTGTTTTTCCAAGCTATTTTGGAAACTTTTGAAATCTGTCTTCTCTGTAGAGAATAAATTTCAGTCACAAAAAAGAAAACTTATTCCACCACTGCATAGGTGTTTTCAATAACGAGAGAGAAGCCACAGCATATTCAGAGGATCAGCTTATCATTGTCTGAAATTATCAAACATAGCCAAGAGAATTTAAGTGGGTTAAAAATGTCACGGAAATAAACAATTGCTCGAAGTTTGAGAACTCCTTGCTCCGGGAAAATGCCAGAGATGCCAAAACAGCTTACACAGGTCAGAAGCAAAAATTCAATGAACTTATGCTCAATACAGAAACAATATAACAAAGGAAAATTCAGATTTCTTGTGTGACACATCCCAGAAATACAGGGAAACAAAGGTATTTGAAGACAGACCATCAAATTCTTTTTTTAAAAAAATCAATTAAAATACACATCAGAGTTTTTACTAGATTTCAAACAAAGATTGAGGGGTCAGGAAAGTAGTGAGAGCAAGACGTGCCGTGTGTTTACCTGAATCGACTGCTCAGAATGGATTCATGTCTAAGTAGTTGTCTCCAGCTACTAATATAACTTCAGCCTGAAGCTCACACCAAACGCACAGTAGTCACCATACGTTAAATGAAAAAGTTCCTGCTCTGTACCATTGACCTATTTGACTACATCCATCCACACGAATGCCAGTAAGTGTTGTTAACTAAAGCAAAACGTGGTCTGAAAGAGGAATTGCTGTTATTAGCTCTGAGCAAGGTCACTAGGATCTTTTGTTTTTAATCCAACCTAACTGAAATCACATAAGTGGACTGTGTTATGATGTCTGTTTTGAATACCTACAGATTCTGGGTGTTAATTCAGAAGATAACTCAAGAAAAGAGCAAAACATAGGCTGCATCTTTTGGACCACACCTGCTTTGCTTGTCAGATTATACTCAATATTTCAGGCTGGTAAACCTTATCAGCTGAGATGAACGGATTCAGGGGGCCTGAGGGTGGTGGAAGAAAAGGGAAACACACTACCATGAGCTTTTCCCTTACTGTCCCCTCCTGTCATGTCCTCACAGCTAAACAGTTCCCTCTTTCAGTAAGTCACATGACAGATGTTAGCTGTTAACCCAATTTAAACTATTTTTGTTTCTTTTCCAGTGTGTTCCGATCAGCAGCATGAACCACAAACAGTGCACAGCAACTGGCGAGTGGCAGATGCCCAAATACCATGTTTTTCATCTCCTGTCAGTATCCTTGACTCATGTATCCTGTCTGAGCTAATGTTAGTTCCCTGATTGCAGCACGTCTGCACCCTTGGACTCTCCACAAGGGCCTGAGCCATTCCAGAAAGTTCATTCTTCCTCTCTGGACTTCAGCTTCACTGTGCTTTTAGTGACTGTCTCTTGTTATGCCAATTTACATCTGGAGTCTCTGGATATACACTGGTATAGCAGTCCAGTGCTTTTCCTCTGATTTTAAAATAATTCTAGACTGTCACTTAAAAATATCATTCAGTTCTGACTTTATTTGACCTCTAAGAAGAAAATGAGCTACCACCACTAACAGTTACACTCCTCATACTACTATTATTATTATGTTATCACATTCTCCCACTTGAATGAAATGACCCCAAAACAGATCTGAACCAGACTAGACCCATTCCTTGTTTGTGAGGAACTTGTGTCTTTATTTCCCTGATACTCTAAAATTCTCCTTCCCAAATTGCCGTCAGGTTCTAGATACTGCAGCAGTGATTTCTTATTACTTAAGACCATTTACATTTTTACAAGTATGAAAATGAAGTATGAAGTACAATGAGGGCTACATCCAAGGTGATAAGCTTTGAAAAGGATGTAAAAGGATGCCTGTTGGAACAGAGGAGGGGGGGGAAAGTAGATTTATTTTTAGCTCCGATTCAGGAATACCAGCCAGGAACAGAAAGAAAAGAACAGAGTTGCCAGGTAGCAAATTTTAATGAGCAAGTACCGTAGCTGTGATTAAAGTACAAAGAGTTGCAGTTCTGTTGCAAACTCGTTAATAGCGTTAAGTAGGGATGCAAAACAGTTGTCCTTGTAAGCCATACAGTTAATACAAAACTCAAATTAGGGTCACTGCTTTTTTTTTTTTTTCCACATGCCCCAGCAACAGGCCAAAATACACGACAGAGTTGGACAAATGCTTTACTAAACTACTAATTTCAAACTTCAGCTGTGCTCACTTCCATGTTCAGTCATTTACCTTAGAGACCTTTCTCTCCTTACCATTAAACCCACTATTTCCCTACCATCAAAAATATTTCCCCCAGATCTTCTGACAGGGGAATATTCTTACCTCTGTTTTACAGAGGGAACTATGATACATGGTCCATACAGGAAGTCTGTGGCCCAGCCAAGACTCCAGGTCTCCATAGACTCAGTCCAACACTTTGACCGCAAAATCAAGCACTTTCTCCTCTGTAGTCTTTTGATCTTTTCTTTCCATTACAAATGACTAAACTGTAAGGAATCTTTGTCTAAAGAGCAGGTTTTAACAACAAATCCACACTTAATGTTATTTGCAAAAACTAATCAAACAAGCTTTTTAAGCAAGACTTGAGTCTTGCCCAATTCCAACTGGGTCTTCAAAGCATGCAAGCTTATATGAGACTATAGGCACCCAATATTGTAAACATGTCCAAAAGTTAACAAATATGAATTTGCGGCCAACGAAGTGTGCTCTAACAGCCTACAGAGAAATGCACCACATAGCCATCTTTAGTTTTCAAAGGATCATGTACATTTTTTGGGCAATGAAGCAGAAGGTAAAAGGCCAGAAGTCTACAGGGTCCCAATTCAAATTTATTTGCTTAAGTAATAGACTATACATCTAAGCAATAATTACCTCAATTATTGAGTGGAAGACAGTGTCTCACCTTAAACCATCACAGCAAGGGAAGAAATAGTAACAGTGACAGCAGCATCCTCTAACAGTTTGAGTAGGAAATTTACTTAACTTGAGGCAACAAATACAGGTTTAGTTTGTTGTCTGTTTTTTTTAAAGTCAAGAACGATGCTATTATCCCAAGGTGGTGTCCACCCAAAAGAAACAAACTCAAAAGAGGAGGACCACAAGGGTAAATGCAGGAAGCAGTGAAGCAGGAAAAGGGATTCAAATATCAAAGATCATGTTTAGTAAGGTATAAATTATACCTTAGTGCATCATAAACACCTGTCCTCCTGGTTAGGAAAGAAAAATTACCATATTTTCCTTCTTCCATGTGCTATTTCTGCTAATTACTCACAGTGTTTTTTCTACCTACCAATGGGCTGTGAAGGCATTAGCCACTCTACCACCAGGCAGAGTGGTCATACACAGAGTCCCACTGTAGAGTTCTGGTTGAACAAGACTTTCCCTTTTGCACCAAAGACATCCAGTAGTAACGCTACTGTTGAGACATTCAAAACCAGTACTAGCCATCTTCTAGTGATGCTGTGATAACTATGATATGTAGTTCTTCCTTAGTTCTGTTTTTGAGCGCTGAGCACTCTCCTTCATTTGTGAAAAAATAAAATCAACTTTCCAGTAATACCATTTGTTTCCGATTGCACTCCTATAAAATAATACAGAGTTACTGATGAAGCAGTTCGGTTTGCAATAATGCAGTTCAACAACGAAGAAACATTGAGCAAAGTAAGACGATAAATATCACAACCCTCTTCACCCCAAAAAATTGCTCAGGGTGTGCAATACACAGCTGATTTCTACTGTGATTTTCACACTCTACTGTTGAAAAGTCACAGTGAAAAAAAGATAAATTAGTGGTTTTCATTCTGATTTAAAGTTGTTGAGAAAAAAGTCTATACTGGAATCCATGCTGCGCTTCTGAATTATTCAGATGGAGTTTAATTGCCCACTTACTTTGTGAAAGGAAAGGATATCTCATAGCCCCCTTGATAGCTGAAAGGAAGCCATCAAAGATGTAGGAGAAAGAATTCATTATATTCCTCCCAGTATTTTTAAACTTCCCTATTCTTGAATCAAAGCATAGACTTCTCTTGATTATCCGTTCAGACCATTTATAATGAATGTGTGCAGATTAAAACAAGAAATGTCTTCTTCCCGGCTGTGCAAGCACTGATCACAATAGCTGTCTCTGAGACCCATAATTTTCATCTTCATTGCAAAAGTTTTGCAAAGCTGTATTTAACAGATCTCATAGTTACGCACAGCAGAAGTTGATCCTCTCTTATCTAAACACAGCACTAAAAGAAGAGAAAAAAAAAAGTCTTTCTGAAAAGAAATCCTATTTTTTTTTCTTAAATTCTGATTTCTTAGCTTAACTGAGAAGTAACTGTAAGCTAAGTTTTTATATAAAACTGGTTTAACATAGGTGTGACTATCTACATATCTTATTGTATAGATTTAATGTGATAGGTGTGATACAAAGGCCATAGAAATAAAATATCTTGCCTATGATTTGTTGGGGTTTTAATTTTTTTTTTGCCTGTATTGACCATAGTCTTTGCAATCCACTGCCACACAACCTTGATAATTATTAGGCAAAGCTCTGCTGAAATAGCTGTGAGAAAAATGTCCTTTGGATATCAAATTGTTTTCAATTAAGTGTTTTGTGATTAAGAACATTATAATTTTAGTTCTTGGACTTATTATGCATTCAATCATATTGCATCTAATCAAGCGTCAGTAGTTTCTCCTTGGAAACTATTCATAGGCCATTGCAGAGTTTTCCTGTAACTGAGTTGCGATGTTTTTATATGGATATTTCTCCAGATAAAATATGGTTGAAATATTCAAACTAGCTAGGAACCCAATTCAAGTCTTCTGCTGTTGCAAATGCACAATGACAGGAATTGACGGCAGTGTGACATTTTACATCAGCTGAACTCACAACTGAGCACAGAGCACATCTGAAATTATTCTGAAACAGCCTGAATATTAGAACCAATTATAGTTATTTGTACTACCACTAGCATTTATAGTTATATATTATGTTGCACCTCTCAGAGAGCGCAACCATTTACAAAGATGCAGAATGTCCACAATCGTCATATTGGAAGAGCTTGCAGTATCTATTTCGGTGTGTGGTTATGAAGTATTTATTTATTGCTGCACACAGCTGATCCGATTGTTGTTAGTGAGTCATACTGATAAAGTTTTTATGGGAGACTGGTAGCAGTAGCATATATAAGACTGAGAAAAGCTTACTGGTTTATGTATTCACATGATACCGTATGGAACACTTGTTTAATCAGTAAAATCCAAAACAGGCCTGAATACAAACTGCTGTTTTCAACTTAGTCCCAAGAATGTTAAGAATTTAATTTTTAAGATTTATACGTCTGTCTTGTCCACAGGGAGCAGGAGCCCTAGCAGTCTATTGCTCTGAATTCCAAGATTGCTCTCATATCATCTTATTAATAAAACTGTCAGTCAGAACACTGATCCTACATTTTGTTATAGATTTCTTTATTTTTCTATGGCAAAAAGCTCACAAAGACTTTTAATTGATCACCTACCGTATTAAAAATGAAACAGTATCTGTCTAAGTAAAAAGTGTGTTTAAAATCAAGTTATATTTTAAAATGTTGGAGGGGAAAAAAACATGAGCTGTTTGAGACAATGAAAGTTGCTAGCTCATGGCAAGATCTATTAAAGACTAACCTATGGTTGGTATCTGATATACATTCGCCATTGTTTATCACTAAGTTCAGAGGGACTCCCTATAAAAACAAAGGTCTTTATGCAAATGTCGGTAAAGTCATACCAATAATTATCTTCTGGAGGAACAAAATAAAAAGTTCACCATTCTATAACAAATGGGACTTCCTTGGCAAATGGAGTCAGGCAAATCTTTAAAAAAGGGAAAATATTTATTTACTATTATCTCTACATTTCAAGCTAGACAAGGGAGGACTGTAAACTCAAATGCCTTAATCACATCACATTTTACTAAAGCTATATCCTGGTTGATCACATATGAACACTTTGCACCAGTACTTAAAAGCCTGAACTGAACATCTCACCACAGCGCGTGAGCTATCTGGTCTTCCAGGCCCTCTTCTCCCCACAAGATTTACAGATCTCTCCATCAGAACCTCCCTCAGTTGAGGGGAGAAATAGGGGAGAAATGCTTAGGAAGTAGTCACTGTGCGAATCAGCTGTATTTCACATTATTTGACCATGAATTTGGTTTGTGAAACCAAAGAGGCTCCAGCTACTACTTCCCCACATAGTAATGACAGCCTGCTTTCCTTGGCGCGTGTGTGTATATCTAAAGTTTCACAGCTCAAGCCCCAGCTGTTCTTTTGTTCTTTGTACACAACCAAGCCAAGGTTCATCACTTCAAGGTTTCAATGATATCCACTGAATATCCCAAAAGCCAGAACTAAGTGCAATTATCATTCAGTTGCTGTGAGGGAGAGACAGAAGTTTCAATTCACCACGGTCTATGAGTTTTTCAAGACAGCGTGATGAAGTTACGTAGACAACTTGGACTGATTGAAAATCAGAATGTAGAACTTCCTTGCAAAGGGGTAGGCAAAGTCTTAGGGACTGGGAACTACCGGCTATATTAGCCAAATGTCTATTCTTTCAAAGAGAAAAGCATTAGTTTTGTTTTGTACAGGTGCAGCAGCACAGAAACCTAAGCACATTTAGAAGCTTACCTGCAATAATCAAAGTAATACTGAGGATGTTCTGAGAACTACTTATCTACTGGTTCTGCATAAGAAGAAATAGCATCATTACACCGGATGGGGAAAGGAAATCTGCCTCCCTCGGAAATAGTTGTTAACCATAGATGTGAAAATACTCTGTAGATGCAATCAGGAAATTTGTGTTCTGACTTGTTATTTATCCCTGCTGGAATTAAGTCATGCTTTTTCCTTTCAAGCCTCAAAGACACTGTCAACACCAAAATGTTTGTGTTGCTTAAGAAAGAATTAAACCTTTACTCAATAATTCATTACTACTATTTTGAAGAAATTGAATTTTAATTTGAAGCCAAGTTTGGAAGCTTTTTTTAATTTTTATTTTCAGTCTAGTGCTGACACAAGCAATTAATCCATTTCTGTTCTTTCCTATTTCTAATCTCATCAAACCTCCCTAGCTCCTGGCTGTGGAATCAGAGTAATTTTCTATTGAAAGACTGTTCCTTGTGCTGTGCCTGTGACTTCCATGAGGAAGCCACATTAATAGTTTCTGGGCAAGAACTGATCCTAAATACAGTGCCTATTCTCATTCTTAAAGTTGCTGCATTATCATAATTCTGTCTAACAACGAAGTCTAAACACACCTTCAAATGAATAATATAATTATACAAAAAATGTCTACAACATTTTCTGTGGAGCTACCTGAATTACAATCCTCGTATGACATGTCTACACAACTTGCTACATCTTCCAAATATTGTCATGTTGGGGATTTTTTTGTTTGGTTTTTTTGTTTGTTTGTTTGGGTTTTTTTGTTTTTGTTTTTTTTTTGCAACCATATGATTTTTATTTGCAGGTGAAACTGTAAAGCCATTTACATGTAAAGTGCAGAATATCAGCAAATAATAGAAATAATGGATTTAAATGAAGAAATAGCCAAAGAATCCTGTCCCTGTCTTCTTAGTTCAGCCTACATACTGTAAATGAGCTTGGAGTGTAATACACTTTGAAGCAATGGAAGTTTTATATACTATCATCTCTTATAATGTTGCCAGCTTCAAACGATCCTTACAATACATATAACAATTCCTATGCCATTCTCAGAAACCTTTGCAAGTTTGTCTTTGAGCTCTAAGCATTAATGTTTTCAGCCTTTCTAAGAAAGTTCCTTGCTCCTCTGTTGCCGCACACAACATGCACCTCTAAAGCCTCAAGCCTTCAGCCACAACACATCATCAAACCCGGCGAGACTAGTGTTGGTCCCACACATCTGGAAACCATAGCTTCAGAAAAACAAAACAAAACAAAAAAATCCAGAAATTCTCATTGCTAATCTTATTTTGTCATATGTACTATATGTTTAAAAGTAATTTTATATATAAAGATTACATTGATAACTTTGCAGTTCATTCCTATTTTTATATACTATGCATAATACCGATTCAAACTCTTTCTTTTAAACAATCTGAAAAAACGTCAGTTTTCCATCAGAAAAAGAGTGCGTTTTCTGCAAGTAGTACGGACTTTAAATGATAATAAATTTGGTTCCTAGTAATTCTTTGTAAAAAGACTTTTTGTAAAAATAGCTGAAATTTAAAACACTGGAAGGTCTTTATTTTTATCTAACTTATTAACAACAGAGGGGATAGAAATCAAGACAGTTCCCATATTCTTTTTTGGTACTGTTTCAGAGTACGTTATATTCCCAGACTGCATGATCAGAATGGAAAAAACGTTTTAATTTTTCCACTAGCGAGTGCTATCACTGAGGAGGAGGAGCACTGATCAGCCCATGAAAGACCTGCTTGTACCTCTGTAGCGTTCTGCACCACAGAGCCACACATCACCGGTCAAGCGTCTGTGGCAGTATGGACTTGATTAAGTGTGTTTCTGTGGGGTATTTTCATAGCTGCCTCTCACTGAGGTGAGAGGGATCCTTCTGAACGGTTTAACAAGTGCAGTCCTGGTCCATATGTTACCTGACTGACTAAAAACCCTAATTACTGAGTTCTGATCAGTGCTGTAGTCTGGTCTTTTCAGAAAATACACACATGCAGGTATTTCCGTATTCTGTGCTGAATAAAGTAACAGATGATTAGCTTCTGACACCCTGATGCTTGGTAGAAACACATGCAGAAGTAGTCTCTGCCACCAAAAGACATATAAAAGTCCATATATCCAAGACATAACAGATGGACGCATATAGATACATTCCCTGCTGGCTGTCCCGCAGCGTTATTATGTGGTGCGAGAGCCAGCCTCCAGAGTCAGCCAGCTTCCCTTCACTCTGTTTATTCAGTAACGTCAGCCGTGTGTTTGAGCTAGGAGCCTCTACTGCGGCCACAACTGTGTCATTGTTAAATAAGTCAGGCAAGGTTAATTACCAGTGTGTTTATGTATAAAGATTATCTGTGATGAGAAAGGCAACTCAGGAGAAGTACAGTGTGACTAAATACAGGTAAAACACCAGCATGGCTGTTTAAACTTTCCACTACTGTAGAAGAAATTTTCTATCTCAGGAGCACAGCTATCAGAACGTAGCTTTTCTTTTAGCTGAGAAGCTGATTCACTCAGCGCTATTTATTTAATCAAAAATCAGCATCCCTACAGCACATACTTTTTCCACTGTAGGCTATCTATGTTGCTACGTTGGGCAGCAACTGAATAGCTCTCACATGCAGATGTATTACAGACCTATAAAACATTACCACAATTTACTGAGCCTGGTGAGGATGCTTTTGTTACAGCTTTTGTTTTAAATCCAGTACTGTGTCTGCCTCCTAAGGCCATGAAGTAAGTCTCTTTAAAAAGAGCTACGGATTTATTCTTCCAGTTTGAATAAGTGAAAAAGTGTTTTGTTGAAACCTCCTGAGAGTAAATGGATTTACTGTAGAGTCCCCTTTTGTTTATGGGTTCGATGAAAGCATTTGGCACTTAATGATTCCCAGGCTATCCCCAGTTTAAAAAAGAAGACATCAAGTGTGCTGAGTGTTACAATGCTTTCCACTAACCTCAAAGCAAACTTAATATAAAGACTTGTTTCAGGTGTCAACTTAGTATGGAAGTGTAATGTTTACTTACTTGCCCCTTCAGCATTTAGACTCAGTATAGCGCCACATTTTGGTCTTAAAACAGAGCTAAGGGGAGAGCCTATACAGGTGACCACCTGGAATCCAAGACTTCCATTTCTTCACAAAACTTTGCAAAAAGTATTGAGAACACAGGCAGGTACTAAATCGCCACAATCATCCCTATAACAGAAAGAATTGCAGACTGAAATGTATTTCAACACCATGAACTTCCATCAGATTATTAAACTCCTCATAAGAGATGGTTTTACGTTCCTCCACCAAATTGTTTCAATGAGCAAAATTTCTAACAGAAAGCTACTGACACTTTAAATACACAGAGGACTCAATAAATTGACACTGCTAAAAGGCTTTTTCTAGTGTTAGTTAACAGCAGCGACAGCTTTTGGTGAGCAAACACTATTTACACTGAAGCAGAGAAATAGTAAACAAATCTACATCAACTTTTGGGCCAATACAAATTATTCGTAACAAATTACCAGGAATAAACAAGCACTTTAACACACAATACATCACCTACAAATCTCAGAACTACCTATTCCCATTTGGAACAGTTAGGGCTTTCCCAACATAAATATTTTAAATGTAAAAAACCAATTTTTCCTCAGAAGCTACCAGCCATCAGTGCCCTCCCAGACAATCAGTTTCTTTTTTAAGAGAAGCTCATGCATAACTTGCTCATTGTATCCTATTCTCTAGCCAACATATTTCTCCCTTTCAGCATTTGCTCCTTCTCGTCAGCCTCTTAGGACTCTGTTGCTTAATATCAGTCAGACTGTTTATATTTGTTGAATTCAAAGCATTTACTCACAGAAACTACAAGACATGTCCATGTCTATGCAGATTACAGCACGCAATGCACTAGTTCTTACTATATTAGTTATTCTCAGCCTATAAGGTCATCTACAGGAAAAAAAAAAAAAATCAACAGTTTATATCCTTTTTATAAAGGCAGTTCAAAGTGCCTTCAGTTAGGCCCCTTCCGCACAAGAAAGCTACTTTATATTTTTCCTTTCAGGGGAACAAACTTTGTACTGAAGACGTTTATATAATTTTTTATTTGATTGGATCATTCAGAAGGAAGAAGACAGGCACCATATAACGTGTCTGGGCATGCAGAATCACTCTGCCAAAAGAAGTTATTCTGTCTCTAAAAATATGAATAAATAAAAAAGGAAAAAGGATAATCATTGTCTCCTAAGGTTCTTTCTATCCTGTATAGCTTTACTCTATTCCCTATAATGAATTGTTGACAACTGACTATTAATAGAAACGGTAAGCAATAAATGGATATACATTTATATACTCCTGTGATTTCATTACGGCTTTCTGCTCTAAAATCCAAAAGCTACTGAATATGGGAGTTGCAGCAGATTTTACTATTCAGACACGCTTCAGCTTGGTGAAAAGTTCCCAGCTCTAATGGGAAATACTCCTACATTAAACTCTCAGGGTAATCATCTTCTCAAACTTAACATTCTTGCAATCTTGGCCTTTTTGCTTCTCTTTCACACACAAAAAAGAGTTTATAATGAGAAAATCTTTGAAGTACCTCAAGACATTTCTTACTGCAATCCATCAGTTATTTTGAGAAAACCAATCATTATAATTCTAACATTGAACTTAGCGTGCCTTTTAGTTCATTGTATTTATTATTATTGCTCTTTTAAAAAGATATGATGCACTCATGGCAAATCCATCCTAACTATCAGAGAGCCACCTGATTCTATCACCTGTCACTGACCAGTCAGAGCAGCCTTGTTTGAAGTCGCCAGTTTTAGAGCTGTTTGCAGAAGTGCCACAGGGTTACAATCTCTTGCTTGGGGAAGATTTCTAAACTACCAGTTACTCCAGTCCATATAAAAATAACTTTTCCTTTCATGTACTTTGAAACACAGCAGCAAAACTGAGGTCAGTATCATTTCCGAACTAGAAGAAAGAAGCAAAACAAACATTGTTTGGTCCGTTGTAACATTTCACCCTTTTAACTGCCTTGTAACCCGCTTCCTACAAACCACCAGCAGTCCCCAAGTTACTCCTAAGAGACATCCAAAAGAAAATGGTGGTTGCAGTTTTTTTTTTTTTGGACTGGCCTGGTTCGCAGTCAAAAGGACTTGCTCCCTTCCCTTCAGACAGCTTGGGTTCCCACCACTCCCCTCCATGATATTGCTAAGTCAGACACTGGCTAAAATTACTTCTCTATTTCTTTGGCTTAGTTTCATATTGTACTAGAGAGTAAGAGCACCTCACTGGAAGGGTCTGAGTCCACAGGCAAACGATGAGAGTAGCACTTGTGACTTACAGCGGCAGTGAAATTAATGCATGGTATAATTGTGTAAGATGCAGCAAGAGAAAAAAAGCAAGTCAGGATTATTTACTGTACCCTTAAGATGCTATGAAGATATTAGCTCAGTATAAAATCAGCCTACGTTTTCATTTTGAAATAGGAATACAAGGGAAACACAACAATCCAAAGGGAATAATAGAATTAGTGAGAGATAAAGTGAATGCAACAAGGATTATCAGAATTCGTTTCCACACAAGAAACAACTAAATTAATTTTTTTCCTGGCAAGGAAAAGATCGAAGGGTAACGTCACAGAAGTTCATAAAATCCCCTCTACTGGGAAAAACTGGGTGAAAAGACCATTCACTGCCTTTTTTAAAATATGAGTTAGAGACATCAGATGAAGCTACCAGGGTCCGACTAGTCAAAACAAACCAAAAGGGGGTTCTTCTCACAGAGTGATGGAGTTAAGCACGATGCCACCAAACACTCTAACTACTCACATGTATATTTGTTGTTTTGGGTTTTTGCTTTGGTTGTTTTTTATGGGTGGTTTGTGGTGGTTTTTTTGTTTGTTTGTTTTGGGGTTTTTTTTTGTTTTTGGGGGGGGTTGTTTTGTTTTGGTGTGGTTTTTTTGTACACTTAGTTGTAAAAATCTGTGAAAGAGAAAAAATTAAATACAAAAGCACTCCCCCTGCTTTGGGTAGTTCCTGAGCCATGTGTTGTCCAACTCTGAAGAGTATTCAGAGAAATACCACCACCCCCAGTGTGCTCTGCCCTGACGCTGTCCCACAGCGACATTATTAGGGAGAAACTGAGAAGCTTAACACAACTCTGATTCACTCTGGAAATGTCACTCTCCCGTAAACTCACTGTCAGCCGACCTACAGATGGAAAGGTGCACTTTCACTGGAAGACAGCTGCGAATCTGAAAATCAATAAGCTGAAAGCTACTGACTGAAGCAAAGCTCTTAAGGAACATTAATTATTTGCATCATCCTAGCAACCATTTATTACTAATGTCTCATTTTTTCCTCATTTTTTTCTTACCATTTGCTCTTAGCTGTCAAAATAGATGGCTCATGTTACGGACAGTTGGATAACGGGCAACCACCCTTTCCCTTCCCCAATGAGGCAGAGGTGTCCCAGCAATTTTTCTTCTTTTCTGTCTGTTGGTGCATCTCAGTTAACCCTTGCACCATCCAAATTACTAAAACAGTTATAAAATTTAGGATACCACATGTCTTGGCAAGTTGCATTCCATGAAGCCTTAACTCACAGGAGTTTCCCTGAAGCTTTATCACACACTGATGGTGCCTATTGAAGCATAAAAGCACCTTCGCCACAGAAGATATATTCCCTTCCACTTAAAAATTTATCAGGAATATAATTCCTTGTAAGTAGCTGTCTCAGAATCAGTAACATTTTTCTGTAACTGTGTTCACCAATATACCTGAATAAACACAATCCTTTGCTGGGACTCCATCTCTAGTCCAGACATTGAACCTCTGTACAATCCTCTGGATTACAAAAGGATTGCAAGGTTTAAGTTAAGATTGTGTAAAATAAGAGGACAAACTCTCTTTTGTTTGGTATGTTAGTCACCATCTGCAGCAAGTAGAAATAGGTCAATACAAAGTTAGTTTTTTTTTTTTAAAAAAAAAGTAATAAAATGCTGCCACTGGTAAACAAGCATTTAAGAGATCTCTGGGTAACACAGGGAAGGAAAAGCCAAGACACCCTGTGGGCCACTACACAACAGAAGTCACTTTCAGTTTTCCCCGAAGTAAGGTAAAATATAGGGGAAGTCACCATAACAGCTCCTCTTTCTTTTCCCACTACCAGATATATGCTTCTACAACGTCCCTGTGCTGGCTGTAATACTCACTGCTGTCGACTCTGGAAGTTGGTTTAACTCACTAACCTCATGGAAAAAAGTGCCATTTCCAGTAAACATAACCCAGATTATGATATGTTGCATTTTATGAGCTAATTCAATTAATTGAGGCCACTAATTGCAAATAGTGCAAGCTAACAGGACATGAGCAAAAAGGCCGGTACTGAAACTCCAGCAACCGTGCAGCAGATGTGTCAAGATTTTACCTCACATCTTCACATCTTCTTTAGTGCAAGACTGGTCCCAGGAACTGACTCCCCATTAATGTTTGGACAAACTTAACGTGCCCTTCTAGATGGACTTTCTCACTTTAATTTAATTTGATGGGAACCTGTTTTGTGTGTTTACAAACCCCTCCATAACACAGTCCAAGGAAAATGGGGACAATCCAAGCATTTGCTTCAAAAGCACATGCCCAACTCAAGCTGAAATTCTAATACAAAGGCAGTCCAATGGGCCCCACCAGCACCAGAGCCATTATAAGACAAAACCATGAGAAAATAAGGAAAGGAGTTAAAAGGTGCAAAATCATATTCTTTAATTAACCAGCTCAAATACCAAAGGAACGATAGCCACTGCTGTTCTGTTACCTAGTTCTTGCATATTACATTCAAAAAGTCAGGAAACAAAAGTAGGAGTGGGCATATCCTGTGGTATGCATCAAAATATCTCAGCAAACAAAGGCAGGTATATAAGCATTGCCTGTTTAGGAATACTCTTATCTCTGGCAGCGAAGGGATGGGAGGGGGTTGCTGGCATTTGCTCACTCACTTGTCCCAATGCCACAGAGGGCAAAGACAAGCAAAAAAATAGAAGGTGAATATTTTAGTTAATCCTGTCTTTAACATTTTGCATTAAAGCTAATGTTTTAAAGGAAATTGGATAAGAGTTTTTTTCCTGCACTATAAACTGGTACTGAGTAGTATTTCAATCTCAGTACCTGCTTGACCATATTCTAAAATTATCTGGCAGTATAACTTCAGAAAACATTTAGCAAATATTATCTTCATGGATCAGGCTAGTAGCCAGTACATTTTATCTACTGATGACTAAAATTGGACGTTTGTGAGGAAGGTACCAACTGGATACTTGCAGAATAGCATGTTCTCAAGAGAATACTTTCCCTGGGCCCTATTAACATTTCAGCACTTAAAACCTAAATCATTTCTGTTCTGTGCCCCTTTGCCAAGTACCTCTGGCACTTTCATACCTGAGTATGAGCTAAAGCAAAGTTACTGGCTGCTCTCCAGATGAATGAGTTTCCAGTCTCTAATGAAAAGACTAGAGAGAAACCATAAGAAATGCTTGCAAACAACTCAAGTATTTTGTTGCACTAGCAGTGCATCTGCCTGGTGAGTAGCAGCCATCAGACCACGTTTGTCTTTTTTTGGCAACCCGTCTCTCCTGCCTCCTTTTTTGCCATCACTTTTTCCCACCTTAGGAGAGTGCCAATATCAGCCTAACTTAAAAAAATTAACTCCCATAACATCATCTTGCTCTTCATGCCATTCCCATCCCCTCTTTCTCCATTTGGTTCTGGAGATCAACATGACAACAACAGCAGCAGCTGCAGCTGTGTATGTTAGCTGAAAACATTTCAGCTGTAACTGATCTAACTGAGACATCATAACTACACTAACGTTCTCATTGTTGATTTGTAGTGCTCTCATCAGCGTCTTCAGACACAAAAAGGGATTTTTGCAATTTTACAGATGAATTCACTCCAATCTTGGTGTATCTTTCCAAGTGGTTTCCGAGAAGTCAGTCTGCAAATTCAGTGAGGTAAATCCTAGTACACAGCATTAGTCATAAGGAAAGAAGAACCATCAAAACAAGTACAGGAGCAAAAGCAACACAAATATCCCATGCAGCAGGAATTCTCCCTTCCAGTACAGTCACAGAAACTCCAAGATCACCACAAGCTTTAACAGTCCCAAGATATAAATTGCTACTTTTAATCACCTTCTTGCTCACCCATATAAAGCTTTCCAGGTAGTTCTTGGTTTTTGACTGTCATCCTGGGCCTGCTAAGACATATTAAAGCAATTTTCTCCTAAAAATCACTCCAGTGACTTTAAATTTAATCCATTCTCTATTTGGTTACACTTATCGTTAAGCAAAGTTACTGCACATCCTGTATTGGTACCTATCTTCTTAAAACATTATAACCGCAGACTATTTCTGAATCACTGAAGCCTGCAGTCACTACACACAGTCGTCATGGCAGAACAAGTTCAATACCACAACTGAATACGCCATGAAGGTAAGAAATTCAGAGTGCTTCTGAAAAAAGAATTTCTGGGAATGCTAGAAGTTTATTAACAACAAAGCATGATTAACTTTAGTTTTTAGAGGGGAAAAAAAACCCAACAACATTTTTATACAGCATCCAGGAGCTGTTCTTGGAACAAGTGGGAAGGCAGAATACAATTCTATATTGTGCAATTCGTGAACTCGCCTATGCAATTACCAAAAATCAGCAGTTACTTCTTCATATACTTTCGTAACAGTTCCAGGAGTTCTGGATAAGAACGCTGCTGGCCTGTCATGCTCGCTCAAAATTTCTTAGAGGCAGTGGAGAGAGGGTATTCAGACTCTCTCCTTCTACAACTAGCAGCTGCAATAACAAAAGCTACCCGAGACATCCCTTTTACAGGTCTGCATCAATTCCACTGAGCAAGACTTGCTGCATTCTCTCTCTCTCTCTATGCCAGCAGGCTCATATACTTGTTTTGAACTACAAGAAACAGTAAGCCAGCGCTCATCTCCCTTAAATTGATGTAAAGAAGGAAAAACTCCAATTAAACGGCTTTATTGCCTTTTGCTTGTGTGTGCCTGTCTGCAAGTTTCAATGAATCCTAGGCTGGAATGTGTATGATTTTATCACAAAGAAAGTGTGATGGTATTATTCATATTCACCTCTACCGGGATATAGAGTCCAGCCAACAGGAATGCCTGCAGTTTTGGGAAAACATAGGAAGCAAGTACGAAAGTCTCCCCTCTTGCTCCAGAGCGGCAGCAGAAGCCCTATTTTTGCTGTTTTAGAGGGCTCCCCTCTCTCCCTCTGCCCATGTCTGCCACAACCCTCCCTGCACACAACAGCCCGGTGCCAGGGAGAGCCCCGTTGATGAAGACGTTCACTTCAGCATAACTGAATCAGTTCCACTGTCAGAGAAAATGGACCAGTTTTGCTCTCAGAAAACCTACACCAGTGCTTAGGCCCCCTCATCCAGACATGAAAGAGAAGTGCTACAGCTGGTTAAATAATTCTGCTCAGAAGATTAAGTACGTAACACAGGCTTTTGAAGGGAAAAGCAAGAGTGGCTGTTACGCTTTCCGCTGTCCTGATAGCCATGCACTTTATGAAAGACGCCAAGTGCTATTGCAAACATGGTTTGTACTTCCATGACAGTAAGTGCTTCTCTGCTCCTTTTCATTGCCACAGACCAGCGCTTTTGATCCATCAGCAGTGCTTGGCGTACATTCCCAAGGGAAATACTTTGAAATGTACCTTCATCTCGATCACTGACCTCAAACTGGTCCGTACCGTAAGCACCAGTGCAAAGAGTTGCAGTTGCTTTGTGCAGAACTTTATCTGATTACCAGATTTCAAAGAAGCTAAACCCAGGCTAATCCACCACATAAAAGAGTCAAACTATTTTTAATGCAGGTTGTTTCTTTTAAAACCTAACAAGGGGCCTAAAATTCAGATCAAAATTTGGCATAGCTTTTTTTCTGTCCCAGAGCCAGCCTGCTACGGTTCATCATGGAAGATTATATTGTATTAAGAATATTATTCTAGAAATAATAGAGCATTAGAAATACTTAGGAAAATCAAACATACATACAGAGCCAACAAAACGTTATAAATACAAAAAAAAACCCCACAAACATGCAGAAGATGAAAATGGAACAGCTTAATCTATTCATAAGCAATTAGCAATTATGACTTTATTTTGATAGACTAATATATCCTACAAGGACATCAATGTTTTATATTTTGCTCAAAATAAAGACTAACAAAGAAAACTGCACATAAAGGGTAGTTCATTTATCTACTCCATTTGACACAAGTTGCTTCATAGTAAGCTGTGTCAATTCTTTTTAAAAGCACATAACATCTGCAACACTTAAAGAAAGAGATATATATATATATAAAAATGCTTAGGGGACTGGGAGCTCCAGCTGCTGTGAGAATGAAGGAATCCTCATGACATCAGAAAGCAGGAATTATATTTCATTCACCCTTTTTGCCATGGTGAAAAAAAAGTCAACATGATCCAGATGTTTGTTATGGATATTAGAGAGTGTCTACTTGGTAATTATTGTCCGAGACACTAGATTTTTCTTTATAGTGCTGAAATAATTGATTTAATCCAGAGGTAAAGAACTCAAAAATACAGCAGGCTTCTTCCATTACTCTTTCAGGCTGGAAGATATGATTTAACATTTTTTCACATTTTGGTACTTAACATGAAGTCTCATGTAGTTATCCAATGGCTGAACAAATCAGGAAAACATAATCCAACAAGGATGTAAGTATAATAATGATATATAATGAAGTATTAGAATGCCAAGTTAGGTTTCCTATCAAATTGCATGAAATCCTGTTTTTTATAATATATGTCATTTGTCAATAAAGTTACAACAATTTGTTTGTGATTATTTCCAGTTCTATATTCTTCCATGAGAATGATTCTGCTTTTCTTTTTAATGGCGGGAAAAAAACGAAGTTTTGAGTTCAAGACATATTGCCACTACCCAAAACAATAATTTTTTTTTCCTTTAAACCACTTACTTGCATCAAAACCATTATTTCTGAGCTCATAAAATTCCCGATTCCACTCACAGCGGTGTTTACGAATACAGAGGAGCTGAGCGTCCAGGGAGAAGAGAGCTGTCTCACCACAGGCCCAGCACAACTCCACTGAGGTGACAAGCTGTGAAAGTGCCCCGCTCCTCTAAACCAGCTCAGGCTTTTGGGAATAGACCAAGCAGAGTCAGAGGTTTAAATCAGTCATCAGCATAGACACTCAGGCCGGCATTACAACAAAGCATTAACACCACTACTCTCAGAAGCATCAGATGAAGTGACAAGTATTCCGGTGTAACAGAAGACAGAGGAGAGGTAAATAGCTATAAAAGCTTGCATACAAGTTTCCATCATTAAATTATATGAGAATGATACACTATATTTTTTACAGCACATCCCCTTCCTCAATCTGTTTTATAATACCAGCTGTAAGAAAAAAAGAAAAAAAAAAAAAGAAATCAAGTACCAGTTTTCCTCAATTTCCCTGACTGAAGGTCAGTGCTTCCCTGACACAGACAACCGTCATGTTGCACAACCTGTGCAAATTCAACAGCAACACAAAAAGAATTATACTTGCAGTATTATTAGAGCTCTTGAGGCAGGAAAAAATAGAGTATTTTTGCAACAGGACTGCTTCCTCTTGAGCAGGCTTAGAATAAAGTGGAATTTCTTCAATTGCAGGACCCAGGCAGATCTAGTAACAGAAGCACCTGGGGAATGCTCTGGCCGTGACTCTTATTGCTTGAGTCTCCTTGCCATTATCTTAACAACACAGGCATAGAACCATAGAATCATTTAGGTTGGAAAAGACCCTTGGGATCATCGAGTCCAACCACCAACCCCACTCTACAAAGTTCTCCCTTACACCATATCCCCCAACACTACATCTAAACGACTCTTAAACACATTCAGGGATGGTGACTCCACCACCTCCCTGGGCAGCCTATTCCAGTGTCTGACCACTCTTTCTGTGAAGAATTTTTTCCTAATGTCCAGCCTAAAGCTACCCTGCTGCGGCTTGAACCCATTCCCTCTTGTTCTATCGCTAATGACCTGTGAGAAGAGACCAGCACCAACCTCTCTACAATGTCCTTTCGAGTAGTTGTAGAGAGTGATGAGGTCTCCTCTCAGCCTCCTCTTCCTCAAACTAAACAGTCCCAGCTCCTTCAATTGCTCCTCATAAGATTTATTCTCCAGGCCCTTCACCAGCTTCGTTGCCTTCCTCTGCACTCGCTCCAGCACCTCGATATCTCTCTCGTATTGAGGTGCCCAGAACTGGACACAATAATCTAGGTGTGGCCTCACCAGTGCTGAGTACAGGGGGACAATCACCTCCCTCCTTCTGCTGGTCACACTATTTCTAATACAAGCCAGGCTGGCATTGGCTTTCTTGGCCACCTGGGCACACTGCTGGCTCATGTTCAGCCACTTGTCAATTAGAACCCCCAGGTCCTTTTCTGCCAGGCAGCTCTCCAGCCACAATTCCCCAAGCCTGTAGCGATGCATGGCGTTGTTGTGGCCCAAGTGCAGGACCCAGCACTTGGCCTTGTTGAAGCACATTCCGTTAGCATTGGCCCATAGATCCAAGTCTTTCTTTAGAGCCTCCCTATCCTCATGCAGATCAACATTCCCGCTTAACTTGGTGTCATCTGCAAACTTGCTGATGATACACTCTATGTCCTTATTAAGATCATCAATAAAGACGTTAAACAGAAATGGTCCCAACACCGAGCCCTGAGGGACACCACTTGTGACCGGCCGCCAGCTGGATTTAACTCCATTGGCCATCACTCTTTGGGACGCCCATCCAGCCAGTGCTTGATCCAGCAGAACATATGCTCATCCAGGCCACGAGCAGCCAGTTTTTCCATGAGAATTCTACAGGGAACAGTGTCAAATGCTTTTTGAAAGTCTAGGTAGATAATATCCACAGCCTTTCCCTCGTCCAATAATCAGGTCATCTTGTCATAGAAGGAGATCAGGTGAGCACATCTGCCAACTCTTTCAGCACTCTTGGATGTAACCCATCCGGTCCCATAGACTTGTGCGCATCCAAGCGGTGCAGCAGGTCACTGATCACTTCCTCTTTAATTGTGATGACCTCGTTCAGCTTCCCCTCCCTGTCTCCTACCTCATGAGGCTGGGTGCCCAGGGAACAGCTCATTCCACTGCTAAAGACTGAGGCAAAGTAGGCATTGAGCACCTCAGCCTTTTCCTCATCCTTTGTGACTATGTTTCCCTCTGCATCCAATAAGGGAGGGAGATTTTCCCTAATGCTCCTTTTGTTGTTAATGAATTTATAGAAACATTTTTTGTTATCCTTAACAGCTGTAGCTAGGTTGAGCTCTAGCTGCGCTTTGGCTCTCCTAATTTTCTCCCTGCATAGCTTCACTACATCTTTATAGTCTTCAAGAGAGACCTGCCCCCTCTTCCAAAGGTCATAGACTCTCCTTTTGTTCTTGAGGTCCAGCCAAAGGTCCCTATTTAGCCAGGCCAGTCTCCTTCCCCGCCTACTTGTTTTTCGGCACACAGGGACAGCCTGCTCCTGTGCCTTTAGGACTTCTCTCTTGAAGTATGTCCAGCCTTCCTGGGCAGCCTCCCAAGGGATTTTGTTCAGCAGTCTTCTGAACAGGTCAAAGTTTGCCCTCCAGAAGTCTAAGGTGGCGGTTTTACTAACCCCTCTCCTTGTTTCCCCAAGAATCAAAAACTCAATCACTGTGCCCTAGATGGCCGCCAACCTTTACTTCCCCCACAAATTCTTCCCTGTTCACAAGAAGCAGGTCCAGGAGGGCACCTTTGGGTATAAATTAAAGGAAGTAGGTCCAGGAGGGCATCACGGGTATAAATTAAAATCTTCCCTAGTGATAATAACTGCACAATTTTCATCCCTGTAGCGGACAATCCACTGTAATGTCTGTAAAGCCTTCTAAACTCCAACATAGCAACAATGCAGGGTAAATAATTAATGCAAAGCATCAGGCTGATGCCAATCTTATATGTAACACCTGACTCCATCAGTTGGAAAAAAAAAAATAACGTGAGCCATACAATGAAGAAACTTACAGCTCCAGTTAACTGAGTCCTTATAGACAAATGGTATATGCTCCTTGTGCACCTGCATTATGCACCAAATAGCAATTAGTCAGAAATGCTGTTCTTTGGATACTGCTTAAGTGGACATGCTTGCAATGGGCATTTGTTTTACAAAGCATAATGTATTGCCAAATGCTGCAGATCCATACAAGCTGTGACAGTGTTTGCCCACATCCGACTTGTAGTATTGGAATTAATCACGTGTTGCTGCAAAGCCTGAAATATATCTGGATTCCTCTGTAAAGAGGTAGCATACATGGCACAAATCTTAAAAGCCTCTGGAACAGGTCCTACTGAAACTTCCCTGAGGTGATCAGGAAACTATAAACTACAGTGAGGCTTTAATCTGTATCACCCACCAGGTTTGGGAATTAGCAATGAGACCTCCTCTAGGAAGGCAGAGACTGACTGACATTTATTTTGGTACGGCATGGCTGTAACAGCACACTGCAGTTTTGGGGCAGGGTAGGAATGATCCCAAAATACCAGCACCAGGTTTAGGAAGCTGGCTGGAGGTTCACAACTCAGCTAAGATACAGGACATGTCAAGAAAAGTAGCTAAAGCACAGATGAAATTCAAATCATAATGTTCATGAAGAAGTTGCAACAAAGATGTCCTCTGCAAAAAAATTAGGATTTCAAGCAAGTTCTTGAATAAACTTCCAAAAAGAAGAGACAAAAAACCAAGATACATTTAAGTGAAATCCTATTAATTCTTAAGGGTTTCAAGAAGGTGTTGAAGTGTTTTGTTGACTAATGATTTCTTTCAGAGCTTTGTAGACAAAGAAAACTTTGGGTTAAATCTCTAGTTATACCTATTACCCCCCAAAAAAAGAGAAATTTAAATCCAGTCTGCAACAGCCTGTTCATATGTATAAGAAAGAATGACAGGGAAAAAAAAACCAACAAACACAAACCACAGACAAAACACAATACCTAGAATGATTTAACAAAGTACTTAATTGCCCGTAATTCTAACCATTTTTAAAATTTTTATGGAGAGTGGAGTGAAGAAAGAACAAAAATACTCCAGTTGGTTAGAAGACTGAAACTTCCAATTAAACTATTTATGTAAGGACCCTGCTTCCAGTGATAGCAGCCAACATATCAAGACAAACTTTTTTTAAATCTGATTATCAAGTTCCTTACACAGCCAGATTCACATTACCAAGATCCCCATTACCAATGATATGCATGTTTATAAATTATTTGAAAACAAAACCCCCATTTCTTTCAGTAGTCCCTCAGTATTTGTAGCTGTATTTGATGATATCTGCAGACACTGAAACACCTTAAAATCACCAAAGGTTTTGGTCTTAATCTTTCTGCATTTTAGATCTCCACTTGCAGCTAAGAGACCATAATGGTGGTGTTGCTTTGACCACCACTGTAATGCATTAACATGGAATTAGTCTGCAACAGGGATTTAATAATTTTTTATTTTTTAAGTGTTAAAATGGCAGTGAAGGATGCTGGGTGGCTACAATTATGTCACCAAGTATACCTGTCTAGATTTGAAATAATCTCCTTTTATAGATAATAGGAAGAAATATTTCTATGGAATAATTCATTTTACCATGAAGAAGACATCTGAAACAGGTCAGAAAAATCACACCCCAAAGTTTTCTCTTTCTTTCCAAAGCTTTTAAAAGGAATTTGATGAGCAGCTATGGGGCAGGCACCTACACCAGAAAAGTCCCATGTCCAGTTCCTGGCAAAGTCTCTAGGGTTGGTGTCATCTTAGCACTTAGCTGCAAGAATCACACCATTATCATTTCAGGATTTTTTTAATTTTTTTTTTTAATATGCATACAAGCCATTTTAGTGCCACTACAAACACTTCATATCCTGTTTTTCTCCCCAGAAGTGTGAAAAAAAAGCTCAACAAATAGAGTGTGAGATGTGCGTTCAGAGCACATTGCAACAGAATGAAAACTTCCCAGAAAAAGAGTACTCCCTTCTTTTTTTTTTTCCTCACCTGTTAACAAATAAGTAGTAACCTCCATTTATTCTGTCACAAAAGTTATCTGGCAGTTTAGAAGGCTGTATATGTTGCAAAATAGAGATTCTGTTTCAACATACAAAATCTACTCTGGAATTAAATAGGTTAAAACATATGCTTATGTTAATGAAATTCCCAAAATGAATATTTACACGAGTGAAGATAAGTCTTCATACATGTTTAGCTTTGCAGCTGCCTGGGGAAAGAGAGAAGCGTATTTTGTGCCAAACTAAAGACATCTCATTGTGTTTTTGTGGAAATCATCACCCGTACTCCCCATCCTGACTGCTAATATAGGGCCTACATATCTTGGCAGGAAGAGAGAGAAGTCAAGGAAAGAAAATAAGTGGCATTTAGGCTCTATAAAAACAACAAGGTGCCTTAAGTTCCCTTTTCACTTCTGTGGGACTGAAATTCATCAGGGTCCTTATTCTTGCGTCTCATGTTCTTGAAACTACCAACAGATTAACCACATTTTCCTTGTTTAGTCTAATTGTTCAGCATCTCCTATAGTCCAGCAGGCATGTGAGCAAGTCAGGGAAACCACATGGTCACGCTACACTTGGTCCTTGTGAATTCATAGCTGCTACTTTGTTTATCATAGTTGTGAAGGCCAGGAACCACAGCCTCACAGTCCAGGGCATGGAAACCACTGGCCCAGCCCTTCATTATAAATACCACAGTTATCAAATATAGCCAGCATTGAAGTTCATAATACTACAAAATTATACTCGGTGCAAAAGCCAGAGTGGTCCTCCATTTCCACTCGCACACGGTTTTGATCAGTATATTTTCATGAAGTTTTGGCTACTTGAAGCCACATAGTGGAGATGATGCTGTACGCCGCACTCAGTCCTGGAACAGGGGACCACAGAAGCAGCAGACCAATGTGCCAGCACTACTCTCCCCACCTACTTTCCCACACTAGCAGCTTTGTGCTGAAACACAGCGGATTTTTCCTTCCCGTCATTCACACAGGTAAAGAACAGGAATTCTGTATTTAAAACTCCAAGGAAAGCACAGTCATGGAAACTAGCCAACTGTCAAGGACAGTATCATGCAGTTTATTATTATGAAAAAGCAAGCACCCAATTAACAACGGAAACATTGTAAGCAGGGAAGAAATACTAAACAATAAGAAAGTGAAGTAAGCCAGGGACAAATAAGTCAACTCATTCAAATCTAATCACACTCGCTGCAAGTATATTTCAACATCGCTTTTCCACCTTTACAGTGTTGCCATGCCCAGACAGATTCTTCAGAGAGTTTCATTCAAAAAAGGGGCATCTTAGTTCTTACAAAATGTGGATGTAACACACACAGCAGCAGGGGTGGTGTGAGAAAAGGAGGAGGAGGAGAAAGGGGGGAGGGAAAGCTCCCAATTGTTTCTGAAGGTATGTTGCAGTCTCCACTGCCAGCATAACTTTGGAGTTAAACAGCAAGGCGTTCATCAGTTGCTGACATAAGAAAAGCCTGAGACCAAGGTAATAGAAATGTCGAGGTTGCCCCAGTCCTGCAAGCACCTTCTCTTGGCTGAGGACTATTTTGGGATTTTTAGCCTCTGTCGTGCCAAGGCACAGGTTCTTTTCCCACCTAATGTCCTGGCTGGCCTAGAGCTTTATGGGTGACTTTAGGTCTTGTTGGGACTTGCTCACAAGAAAACAAAATAAAAAAATCTTATTTGTATTTTCAGCCAAGTTCATCCACTGTTTATCTCTTATTTTGAGTTACTCAGGCCTTTGGCACTGCCAAATGCTTGCATTCAGAAGAGGACAGCATAAGACGTATCAGTTGACCCCAACACTATTTTAAAAGTTGGAAGATTAACAGTGCTTTCTCTCTTATGCACTTTGACACTTTCTAATTAAAGCAAGGTAAAATGAGTAAAAAGGAATTGAAACTACTTCTGGTGGTTTTCAAACTGTGTGTTGTTCTACTCTTGAAAAAGCATCTGAAGTTCGGCTGTAAATAACATACATCACTGAATGGATATGCTGTACTCACACAAGATTCTGTAAAAGAAGGCAATAAATTACTCTTTTCCATCCTAATAAAAATTGTAACAGTGTCACATAAGATTGCAGACAACCTGTCATACATATTATTGTAATGTTGACGTTGGCTCCAAACAATATATAGCCATATCATTATGGTTTACCAGAGCATAGGGGTGAAGGGCAAATCATACCCCACTTCATCACCCTGCTGTTTCAAGGACTTAAACAGATTTTTTTTATTATTTTTTTTTTCCCCAAACTCCTTTGGTTGGAAAAACAATAGAAGGCAAATATAAAAGCACCTATGTAACAGAGGAGAGATGCTTGCCTAGAAAGCAGACTGAACAAGCTTCTTTTTAGTACAGTACAGATGTACGCGCCTACCTTGCAGCTGATGTTAAAAACAGGAAAAAAATGTCTGTAGTTTTGCACCTAGTTTTACCATATTAAAAGAGAATAACATCCCAGGCAATTACAGTCACACTAATGCACAGCTCAGATGAAAAGATTGCAAGAAGTACCAATTCAGCAAACCTCATTTTTCTTTCCATTTACTTGGAAACAGGTATTATCTTAATTACCCACCGTTTTAAAAAAAGCATACCTTATGAGTTTACATTCAGTAATTTGATTCTTAGATTTGAAGTGCTGCCTTTAAATATTTAAAATTAAATATTTTTCCAGATTTTGATATTAGAGAATCAACACATTTTCTTCTTTAGAAAAACAATTTTTTCCAAGTTGTTTTTTTCTCATTTAAATAGTATTAAAGTAATGCTTGTAAATAGTTTTTCTTGGCATCCTTGTAATATTGCTATGGTGTCCAAAAGGTAATGACATCTTGCATGTTTAAAACATGGGGGTTTATTATGGCTGATATGACATAGGAATTTAAATGACTAAACTTGAACAAGCACCCATTTGCAATTTCAACTGGTGATTGATTACTGTCTTCTGAAATACCATCAGACAAATCGTGCCGAGTACTCAATGCTGTACATAACATGGCACATCAAATCTGTTGAGATAGAAGTACTTTACTTGTAGAACAGCAGCAGCTTAGAAATAGCTATGCCTCAAAAGGCTCCAAACCACCACGCTTGTTCCTATACTTTAACGTAACTAACTTGAAAAATCCCTATTGAGCTGTAAAAGGCCCCTGACAAAAGTAAAGGAGTAAATGTCTGCAGAAATAGTGTTTTACTCATCTGCTTTTGTGCATTTGCCTCATTGTAGAAAACCACAGCTAATGATGACAGTTTAGAGTTAGCATAAAGGTATTCAGGCAACTTGAACACATCAGTCTGAAAGTTTCATTCCCAGAAATCTCATTTGGCTCCCACCTACCCTCTGCAGTACCTATATTTCTTGAAGGGGTTAAGCAGGTGGCTGAGACTCTGCACAAAGGGAACGATTTGCTTCTGGGCTTGCCCATAACTGCCCAAACCTTGGCAGAGCTAAACAAAGAGCAGAGACCCAAGCCTTGCCAGGATCTGCAAAAGAAGTGATCCCCTTCCTTGCCAGGCTTTCTCAGCCTACAAAGTGTTCTTTTTTTCTTATCATTCTTATTTCTATTCTTCAGAAAAACCACCCGCCAATCCCCACGCTAAATCCCAGCTATCTGGGAGAGAGGGGAGGGGTCTCCTCTACCCCAGCAGCACCATTACTGGAGCACCTGGCCAAGGAACAAAACATGGCTTTAAATTCCCATCTCTGATGAAGGTGATAGGACCTGAAAAGTAAACTCTACAGTTTTACAGTGCTCTCTAGCACGTTTCTCCACAGAAGTAACTCTGCTTGTGTGGAAAAATTACTTCTCAGGTCAATAAGAGCGAGAAAGAAAGCAATCATAAGCCGTTAATGTTAGAAAACTGGGTCCAGAGAGTGCAAATGTAACCACATAACCTAAGAGTTAGAGCATTTATTCAGAACAGGCACAACTGGCCAACCACAATGTATTTTACATCAAACACGACATCATTTAAATGGCTAATGGAACTATTCCACAAGCAAAACTGAAAGCACTCTATCACAGAACACTTTTCCACTCCATGGCTTAAAGCATTCCTACTGGAGATAGTTAAGCATGGTTCAAACCTTTCCGTGGGAGAAGGAACTCCAGCCTTAGTTTTCCAAAACCTGAGCAAATATTCTAACCTCTAACTAGATTTTTATTTTCCTTTTAATTTCCAACAATACTTTCTTTCTGAGATGCTTATGAGGGATACAAGCTACTGATGGGATGCATATATTGTAGTCACAGTCACGTTTTGCCGGAACAATTAGTTTGTTCTTTTAAAACAAACACCTGTAGGTTTGTATCTTGGGAACAGAACTGAAGTTAAACGCAGCTCAGTATCCCATTAAGTATCTGATCTGCTGTACTTGCCAGATTATCATATTCACTGACATTGGATTTATTAAATTTGATGAAACCAAATAAAGGGGGTTGGAAAAGGAGTGCCAGGAAACAGTACCTTTCTGTGTCTTACAGTGCTTCTTCCTTAAGGGCAACCGGAGGCTGATGCAGTTTCAAAATTGCCATTTCAAAACTTTCTGGATCTTGGCCACAGAACATTCTTTTCAAAATTGCCATAGACACAGATCACTCAGATATGGGACACACAGAGACAGAACAAAAAGCCAGAGAGATACATAGCTGCGCACAAGCAGTTACTGATTTTTGATACAGGTTACAAGTGGACTGTCCATAGGTGTAGCAATAGAATTCTTTGTCCCTCAGCCACCATTAGACATAAAAACTACAAAAACATTAAATCATCTCTTAATTTTCTCAGAGGCTACACAAATACTTTAAAACATTGGTAGTCTACCATGTTTTTCCCCTAGCCTTCTACACACTGCAGATTTTCCTACTTTAAAGCATACTCTTACCCTTTGTGACAGTGAAGATCGCAGTTCGGCAACTTGCTTCTTTAAAACAAGAACACCTTATTGCCCCAGGAACCCAAAGGAGAAGAGAAATGCAGAGTTCTTAACTCTGCAATGCTGGAAGACCTCTGCATTTGTGCAAAACACACACAACACTGAGGGCCCAGCTTGGAGAAATTGCATAAGCAGAAAGCACAACAGGTGTTTGCAATTGTTGTCAGCTGAAGGGCAGCAGCAAAATGTAATTGCACCCAACTACTGAATAACTACTCCAGAACTCCCACCTGTCTCTGTCTGGCTGCCTTGAAAAGAGCAGGCCTCCAAAAAATACACTCCCGCAAAGAAGTGGGGGAGAGGATAGCATAGGAAGTGTGTATCAATGCCTTTTCTTTCTAGATTATTATATTAGTTATTAGTATATCAGGTGGGCACTGGTTCTGGCACCGCCTTTGTTATTAAAAAAAACCCCAAAACTACAAAAAATGACACGGACATTCCCCCTGCAGTGATATGAATCATTTAATAGGAAACTTAGCCCTTTTGAGATTCTGTCAGTGCCTGCAAGCACTCCCTTTGTGCGTGCAACAGGTCAGCAGGACTACCAGGAGCTGTGTGGCCAATGCCCAGATACCAGAGGAGCTGAGGCCAGCTGCTTGCATTCCTCAGGCAAGGACAGCCCAGCCCAGCGTGGAAGCGGACCTGCAGGGTGCAAAGAAACACCTGGGGAGAGCACGCAGGTGTTGCAAATTCACTTTTAGGTGCCACAGAAAGAGGATTTTTTTACTTTTTGATAGATACTTTGAACATCTTAAATCCTTCTAAGGTCTCCTCTGGAATGGGCCACAATTAGAAAACTTGGTGTAACTTAATTTGTTTTCCAATTAGTATGGCTAAGGAGAAATATAAACTGCATAAAATAGTAAAATAGATATACAAGCTTTCTTACCTATCAGACATGTGGTAAGATTTATCCATGATGGTTTTTTTACTACAGACAATGACGTGATTTACATACTAGCTACACTTATATCTTGGAAATCCTGAAAATACGTAACAAGCAAGTCTTAAAATAGGAATCGGAGAATGGAGATTTCTGTTTCACAAATAAATTATTGACAGGAAGACAAATATTTCATATAATACTGTTACTTTACATTTTGTAAACTGTCTTAGCAAACAGTATTACTATATTTCTTCTCCATTTGCAGTTCACTTACATGTTCCTCATGTCTTAGTGTATGGCTACTAGGTATGCCTGCTTTAAGAGTTTAATGCAATCTTGAGCCATTTACATATTAGAAAATCCCAATGACAACCTGCCAAATTTTCATGAAATTGTAATGCAAATAGGTGGGGTTTCAGCTTAGAAGTGGTGGAATTAATAACTATTAGTTTCAAAGGTGCTGAGAAGTGCAGAAGATGCATATTTTTGTGACAAATTTCTGGCATTGATGGTCCAATTTTCTGTTTGAAATATATAGTTGCTGAAATATACTTAAAATTACATTATTCTGCATATTCCAACTTTGGTAAATTAACCTGCTTTGTTGTTATTATGAAATCTGTGAGGTCATACAATTTTGCAAAGTGAAACACCCGATACAGGAATATTTCTGCTTTATCAGGATAAAACAGTAAAACAAAACAATAAAGCTGATTTTCAAGAAAAAAAATCAGTTTGTATAAACATCAGTTGTAATAACTCAAAAAGAACTGATGCAATAAACTAAATTAAAACCCAGAAGTGATATTGTGTACTGTAACTGTATTTCACATTGTTACTGTTATTGCCAGAAAGAACAAGCACATAGTTTTGGATTTTTTTCTTACAATCATTGCTATGATTTTAAGAACATGGGAATCTTTTACTTTGGGTTTTCAGTCATTTTTTTTAAAATTTCATTAGCAATGAAGTTTTGCTTAGCACAAGTAAGCAGGAGGATTTCATTTTGATTATAGGATATTGACCTTTTCTCAACTCTTACTCAGTAAGGCAAAGTGGACACAGAAAACCACACGCAGAAGAGAGTTATGCATTTCTGAAACCCTTCCCCTATAATCAAGTGGAATAAGCCCATCCAGCAGAGTACCTATTTTCAATGATGATGGAAAACAATCTGGGGTCACTGAGCCATTGGAAATTCCTTCACATTTTCAATATGCCAGTAAGCAAATCAAAAAAGACTTCTGAAAACAATACAAAATCTTGCAGAACCAAATAGAAGATGTGAGAAGCCTGTAAGGCGCAGCGATGGCAGTGTCAAGCTTTATCAAGAAACAGTGCTGAGGTCAGAATGTGATCCACAGCTTAGGGAGTGCTATATTTTGAGGAAAACATTATTTAAAAAATCTCTATTGTCATGATACGTCTCTGTGAGCCACTGAATTAAAAATTAATCTTACTATTTGTGGTCAGACTGTAACATGTGCCATCTCTGAATAGGAACTCAATCAACAGACAACATATGACCACAGGTGGCTTTTTATTGCATTCTCCGCTGCAAGAACAAGATATTAGTATTATTTTGAGTCTGTGCACTTTGCCAACCAGTATCCTTAGCAAAAAGAATGCAAACTTATTTCAAAAACAATCTTAAAATCATACTACTACCTTTCGGATGAATAATCACAGTAAAACAGCATAAACAAATCAAGTATATTCTTAGCTGTGCAATTTTTCGTTTTCAAGTTTGTGTGATGTTCCATTTTAATTTCAATAATCCAAACTTTAGGAAGTCAGGTAAAAAGTTTCATTGTGGTTGCTCTTGCTGGTAAAGTGTTTGTCTGGGTTGTTTTTTTTTGAATTGCATTTTATTTATCCTGGAAGGGAAAGCTTACACTTCTAAAACATACGCAGAAAGTTATGCACCATCCTTGAAAGCCACATGTAAAGCTTAGAGGTCTCTGAAAATGCTTAACTGGTTTCCTAAAGAATTAAAAATGCTATTCATTGAAATACTAGCTCACCACATTTCTTGTAGGAGCCAGAAAAAAGCCTGAAGCAGCAGAAAAATATAAACTACAATTTATGTGTTGATTCAAGAAAAAATTAAAAAATTAAAAATAGAATGACTATTTACATGTAAAAGAATGGAAATATCTTACTCCCAGAGACAGTGAGTGGCAGTGGCTGGTACTTCTCCAGAGAGTAAAATTGCTGGTGAAGCAAATAAAGATTGTTTTGGGTGACAGACAGACAAATAAATCCTGCAGGTTCGGGTAGCAGAGGTAGAAACGTGGCCTGCTATGGTGGCACAGTGTGCCATGTAGACCTTTACACGTTTGCTCTCATCTATCCTCCAGCTCCCTGTTGTGGTCAGTGAGTGATGTGAAAGGACCAGTTAAACTCACTCTTGCTGGCTCCTGACTCAGCAGACACACAACACTGCTTGTGCACAACACTGTTGCTTGTGCAATGGCACAGGCAGCAGGCGAGGAGAAACCTCTCTCTCTGCAGGGATCACATTATAGGCTAAAGCATGAAGTTCAGTTTCCCTTAGCCAGCCACATATTTTCTCTGTGAGACACTCTGTATTAATGAGGACAAAGAAGTAAACAGTGAAATATCCTTCTGTGCCACCACAAAAAATTTGAACAAGTTTTCCTCACAGGAAATCTGTTACCTGACATATCTTGCACTGCAACTGATTAAAATCAAGCAATTTGGGGGCAGATTCTTAGTTGCGATACGGCTGCTTTTGCCACCCTGCACTGCTGTACTTCTGGCCAATGACTGCAGTGAAGGCGAATTTTAAACAAAGCCTAAATTAGGACAGTCCTCAAGTTGTTTTACGGCTTGTGGAAGGCAGGCCAGTCTGCAGGGGACCACACAGCTGCAGGAACACAGGAAGTCAACAAACAGGTCACTGTTAAAAACTTGGTGATTCTGAGCATGCATGAGAGTAACTGCAAAGTGGCCTAACCTGGAACCATCTATCTTCACTTATTCATTTGAAGAGTCAAGGAATTTAAGGTGTCTTTGAAAGCAGGAAAGAACTTGACTCTTTTCTCCCAGGAGCTTCATAGCAAGTAGCTCTGATGATGGGAGTGATATTATTTCAAACTTACAGTGATGCAAGTAAGAAAGCAATGGAGGCTGCCTTCCTGACCCTTTTTATTTGCATTCCAGAAACCTTTTTTGCACCATCTGTGGTCCTGTTGCAATATCTATGTGGGAATAAATATTACCTTCAGACTTTATTGTAGATAAGACCACACATGGGAGAAGGCACGAAGAATGAGCCCCTGGGCACTGTTCCCAGATGTGGCTGAGTCTCCTCCTCACACAGGTAACCAGCTGATCAGCTGCTGTAAGGGCAGCTCCCCCAGTTCCTGCTCCTCACAGAACTGGAGGCAGCAGGGATGCAGTCATTCTCCTACTGAGAGAGGAGCTGACAGGGAGGTTTTTATGGTCAGCCTTCTGTAATACATGAATATCCTTCCACGCTCCCAGAAGACAGATAAATGACAGTACAGTCACTTTGCACCAGACCAGAACAACACAATAAATCACCAGTGCTTTGTCAGGGCTGGGGATGTGAACTGTAGTGCCTGGTTCAGGTGTTTTTCAGCACCTTTTGATATAACGTGTAAAGAAACGCCTGCCTGAAGATGCATCTACAAAGCCAGTCAGAAGCAGCGACTCCTCCTATCACCCTTTTCCCCCTCACAGTGCTTTGGTTCTAGTAGTATGCCAAAATATCAGACCTATCTATATTCAGGCACAGCTTTTGTGTGGAAATCTCTGTATAGTGGGCAGCTTTCTGGCTTGCTTTTCATCACAAATCTTACAGGAGAAGACCAGCAGTTTCAAAGCCTTTTACAAGGAAGCCTCAGGGCTTGTTTGCCAGACTTCAATGGATGTGTTTGGAGCATGGTATATGGAGGTTGAACTGCCTGACTCCCATTAACATTAATAGAGTCAGGAGGCTAAATGCCTGCGCACCATTCTTATGATGTACCCACAGCATCTGGCAAGTAGACTGATGCCATTTCTAAGTCCTTTTGCATATGATGCTTCCTTCACTTAAATCAGGGTGGCAAAATAAAAGAAAGAGATACAGAATAGTTTCCTCCAGCTAAGAAATTCTGCAAAGTACAATAACTGTGGGAGTTTTGCCTCAATTATAATAAAGAACCTTCCACTTGCATATAAACTTCCTGACATATAAGGTATCTAACAGCATTACAAAAACGAATTTAAAAAAAAAACCCATACCAAACACAGAAAACAAACTGCTAGCAACCTATTGGTTTAATATGAAAAAGTAGGCCAGCAGTAACAGAGGACTCATCGTCCCACCAAAATTCTAGGATATTTGGATTATACGTACTCCTTCAAATTTATAAATAAAGGAGGTACTTTTCTAGGACCAAGCAGTAGGCTATTGCACGGCTGAAGCAAGTAGCTAATTTAGAATTTAACCTGTATTAAAAAAAAAGAAAAAAAAAGAAGTTTTGATCCTTCATTCTCTGTTTATGAACACCTGCAGTTTATATCACACACATTTTCATTGGAAACAATCTGTTAAATCTGTAAAATTATTATAGTGTAGTCCCACAGTATGTCACACTGTGGCAGTACCTTTGATCTCAGCCCCTGGGAAACGCTTTTTCATGTGGGCAGCAGCAGCAGCTGTAAATACAATGTTAATACTATTGGGGTATTAAATTTCCCTTTTATTTTGCTGGCTGAAGTCTGAGGGCTTAGGCAGTACTACACTTCCCATATAACACACTTTCAAGTTTCTGAAGTTTCAAGATAATCTAGTAAATTGACTGTCTTAGATACTTTTACAGTGGTGTTACAAGTGAAAAAAGGACCTCTCTGTTTCTTTCAAATCCGGGAAAATATACTTTGGTGATAAACCTTAATCTTTCAACATCTTGAACCTTCCTTCAGTTGCCTTACAATTGACAGCTTTTCTGCTGTAACTTGATTAGAAACAACCTGTTGGCTAAATTACTCTGTAACAACCTAGAGATCTCCTGTATGTTTGAGTTTTTCTCAGGTGTAGTCCTTATTTAATGAAAAAAGGTCTCTTTTAAAAATGTTATCTCTGTCCCTGATGGTTCTCTCGTCACAACACTAAAATTCTAGATCATATACTGACTTTGCCATGCACAAACAGCACAAAAATCTGCCCTTATCTTGCCACCATGCTATGTAGCCTATCAACCAACACACAACCATCCCAGCTATACCTGAAGTCAGTGGTATAAAGATTAGATAATGCTCTGAGCAGTGTAAAGAATAACTTGAGCTGGCCTTTATTCAGAGACCTGGATTAATGCTACTCTAACCCCTATAATTTTATTCTGATGTAGTTGCTTAGCAGTAATACCTTACTTGTTCAAGTTTTATACTGAAAAAGTTATAAAGATTAGGCAATTCTTTTACCTTCCATGTACTGAGTGTACATCTTTAGTAAGATTATTTATTAAACAACAGTTCAAAAAAACCCAAACAGCACACACATTCTGTTAAGCAAAAATTTACATTTATACACATATCAGTAATTTAAGTGCCTTTTGCCTTTCAAGAACACTTACATTAAAAAGTCTTAAGTGATTCTACCAAATGGCATGCAAACACTCTGAAGTATCCAAATTATCTTGATTTAACCTCACCTATTCACTGCTTTGCATTCTGAATGAGACACACAAGCCACAAAACCTTTTCTTCTTTGCATGCTCTGTACACACTGTTGTCAAATGTGCATAATGACATCCATTTTTGCTTATTTTCAAATACCATTGTAATAGCCAGTTGTGAGCACACAAAGCTTTTTAAATGCATATGCTGGGTTCTGTGCCTTAGGGTAAATCTCATTTTATGCTCTTTGGTATCAGTATAGTTTGGGAATGCAAGGACTGAAGCTTAAATTCAGGGTCTAAATCCATAAAAAAACAAAACAAAACAAAACAAAAAAGGCCTGTTGGAGAGAGGGTGGGGGAGAGAGAGGCAAGCAGGCAAGTACACTTCCCACCAAAACAGGTACATCCCTTTCCTCTTCAACCTGTGAGTAGCGTTAGGCATCCAGTTGAGATTTACAACAGCCAGGAGGCTAACGTTCATGAATTTTTTGTTTATCAGTCATCAGGTAAAACTTTTAAATAACCACTAGCAAGGACTGGAAGTCAACCCTCTCCTTTTCCCAAGCAAGAGCTCTAACTGCCCTGGGACACCAAAATAACGTGACTATTCTGGCACAAATTCTGTGCACACTCCTCCCCACCTCTTCCCATTTACTTCTGGAAATGAGTACATATTCCTTTAAAATGCAGAGCTGTTTCACAGAGGAAAGCCATATTAAAATAGATTTAAGTGTAAGATTGGGGTGAAAGGTGGGCATAAACCCCTTCTACCAGGCAGAGGTTGAACCCAGACTGCTCACATTGCCTACTCACACTCCTGTTGGAGGAATGAATGAGGATTCCCATCACCTCCTTCTGCTGCTGTACTTCATACACAGCCTGCACCTTTAGTAATGCTAAGAGCATGCCAGCTGGATAGAGCCCCTCAGGTGAAACAGACTGAGGAATGCCTTGCTTATGAATCCAAATCAGGCTTAAATGTAAATTACGGCTGGGCCACTCCACACTAAGCTAGTTCTGAGATGCCCAGGAAAAAAGAATTTAAAGCCTTCAGGAAATACTGGGGTTTTACACAGACAGGTGGCTAAAGACAGCTGCAGGTTCAGTCTGCACTCCCTCCAACCCAGCTCCACCTAACTCTGCTCCATTTCAGAAGCCGGACAGCCATGCCAGCATGGCAACATGCTGAAGGATCAGAAAAACGCACAAAAACTAAAGAATTCAGGTGGCTCCAAAGTTACACAGCCACTTAGGGGAGTTATAAAGACTATGGTTTGGGACACAGAACATTAAAGCAAGTATTAGGTGCCTTTGTTCTTACAGATTTGTCCTCAGATTATTTATATGTTGGAAAATCCTGGAAAATTTTAGGGATGAAAATATCACATGACTTCAAATGACTCAGAGGAAAGAATCACACAATCACACTACAAAAGATGGTAGCAAAAAAGAGAACAACCTGTCAGAAGTGAGCAAATGGAAAAGGAGGAGAAATATCTTCTGCAATGAAGAGACAGTCAAAAGTCTAAACAGACTCCATCTAACAATCTACAGGAGAAGGCCCTGAAACACTACAGAAGGCTCAGTGAAAGTATTTATGTGGACTTCACTGTGAAAACCATCAATCCCAACATTTATAAAGCTTTTTAAGAAAGTAAAATATAAGATTGGTAGTGGTATGCGAAGTGATTATCCACATTAAAAAAGAAACAAACACATACATAAATATTTGTGCAGTCTGTAAATATTAAATTGATATTTTTGTTTTGATACAATTCTTAAGCTGAAAGTGAGAGATTTTGTTTAGGGCTTTTGATATAAAGAACTTTTTAACTCAAACTGAGGATTTTTTAAATTGATATACCTATATTTCTCATGCAATTTTGCATTCCTTCATTTTGACATAATCTGTGCCAGGTTTGATAGGCTGTGCTCCCCCAATTTCTAAAAGAAAAGCCATTTCAGGTAATAACATACATGATGTGGGAAGAAATAAAAGCTTTAAGAAGGAAAGAGTGGTGCAAGTGTAGAAAATACTCCCGAAAGAAGGAGAATAAGAGACATGTTAAAACTTTTGACACAGTTTCCCATAACATCCTCATAGGTAAGCTTAGGAAGTGTGGGTTAGATGAGTAGACAGTGAGGTGGATTGAGAACTGGATGAATGGCAGAGCTCAGAGGGTTGTGATCGGTGGTGCAGAGTCCAGTTGGAGGCCTGTAACTAGTGGTGTTCCCCAAGGGTCAGTGCTGGGTCCAGTCTTGGTCAACATACTCATCAGTAACCTGGATGAGGGGGCAGAACGTACCCTCAGCAAGTTTGCTGACGATACAAAACAGGGAGGAGTGGCTGACACACCAGAAGGCTGTGCTACCATTCAGTGAGACCTGGACAGGCTAGAGAGTTGGTGGAGAAGAACCTAATGAAGTTCAATAAGGACAAGTGTAGGGTCCTGCACCTAGGAAGGAGTAACCCCATGCACTGGTACAGGTTAGGGGTTGACCTGCTGGAAAGCAGTTCTGCAGAGAAGGATTCCTGGTGGACAATAAGTTGACCATGAGCCAGCAATATGCCCTTGTGGCCAAGAAGGCCAATGGTATCCTCAGATGCACTAAACAGAGTGTGGTCAGCAGGTTGAGGGAAGTTATCTTCCCCCTCTACTCTGCCCTGGTGAGGCCACATCTAGAGTACTGTGTCCAGTTCTGGGCTCCCCAGTTCAAGAAAGACAAGGAACTACTGGAGAGGGTCCAGTTGGGGGCTAAGATGATGATCAGGGGACTGGAACATCATTACGAGGAAAGGCTCCTGTGTCTGTTTAGCGTGGAGAAGACTGAGAGAGGATCTCATCAACGTTTATAAATACCTAAAGGGCGGGTGTCAAGAGGATGGGGCCAGACTCTTCCCAGTGGTGCCCAACGGGCAATGGGCACAAACTGGAACACAGGAAAATCTGTCTGGACATGAGGAAAAACTTCTTTGCTTTGAGGGTGACAGAGCACTGGAACAGGCTGCCCAGAGAAGTTGTGGAATCTCCTTCTCTGGAGACATTGAAAGCCCATCTGGACATGATCCTATGCAACCTGTTCTGGGTGAACCTGCTTTAGCAGATGGGGTTGCACTATACAATCTTTAGAAGTCCCTTCTAACCCCTACCATTCTGTGATTCTGTAAACAAAGTGTGGCCAATGTTCAGAAATCCGTCACCTGGGGATTTCACTGTGGCTTGCTACAGCCAAACGTTTGGGGTGATTGAAATCTGAGACTGGGGAACGTGGACCTATGATGAGTGGGCAGTGGCACTTCTTGCACTTCTTAGTTGTTTGTAAGATGCTGCTGAACCTACCTGACTCGGATAGGCAGGTACCAGCTCTTTTTTGATAAGGAGGGTGGGGAAGAGAGGGCCTTTTTCGAGTTACCAGCTCTTTTTTGATAAGGAGGGTGGGGAAGAGAGGGATTTTTTCGAGTTTCCAGTCACCTGCTCTAAAACAAGCACGTTGCATGAGGGTCTCAGGATGAACATATGATAGCCTCCAGTGGCCCAAGCCTATTTGTCTGCACTGAGAAAGCTGACTCTTAGGCACTCACTGCAGGACAACTGCAAGTGCCTTTAACTGTTGTGGTGAATAAAATTGTACAAAGAAGGAGTTGCTTCCTGAAATCTAATAGGAACATACTTCTGCCCATCCTTGGCAGCCTTGGCACTAAATCAGTTAGGGATGCTAACTTGATGTCTTCCCCATCAAGAAGACAAGGGGGAGAGATATCTCTTAGATACCTTGGAAAACCCATCCTCCCTCTTATATCAAATACTCTAGGGCTCCCACCTCAAAAACTGCTCAGGTTATCTCCCAACCCAAAACTCCCATTCCCTGACCTCTTCTGTTCTATACACCTATACAGTTTCACAGACTATGATAGGAACAAAATAAATATATTTTAATAGAAATAATTCTGAAAATCACTATGATCAATAACAGGATGATGCATTATTTATGGTAATTTTAAACTATGATAATGACATGTTCTTTGAGTACATTTCTACTAAGTATTTCTTTCTTTTGTTGCTATATTAGATAGAGAAGAAACATTATGCTATTTACTATATAGAAATCAACAAACCGCATTATATACAATGTGCAAAAACCTGAAATTACTTTTGTTGGAGTAAATATTTATACAGCTGGGACTTTAAAATATTGCAGTATGATTTTGTAAAGAGTTTTTTTCTGTGGTTCAGAAATATGGATTCTGGTGAAAAAATACCTAGAAATACTCTTTCCTTTCCCACAGCATCCTGGTATTCGAGTTGGATCATTATGGGTGGTGGGTCTGGATGGGTGGTCTACTAGATGGGTGAAAACCTGTCTGGGCCCTGAGGCCCAAAGAGTGGGTGGTTAATGGTGCATGCTCTACCTGGAGGCTAGTTATGATTTTTTCAGGGGCTTACCCTAGCGCCTCCCTTGTCTAATATATTTTTCAGTGACATGGAGAAGAGGTCAGAGTTCACCTTCATTGAACTTGTAGATGACACCTAATTGGTGCATGCAGTCAATCTGCTTGAAGGCATGGCTGCCATCCAGAAGCACCTAGGCAGGCTGGAGGGATGGGCTGATAGGAATCATAAGAAAAAAAGTAAGGACAAAGGCAAAGTTGTGCATCTTGAATGGATGAAACCCTTGCACTGATACAAGCTGGGGACTGATTGGCTGTGGAGCAGCTCTGCAGAGAAGACCCTAGTGGACCATAAGCTAAAGATGAACACTGTCTGGCTGTAATGAGGGGTAGCACTGTTTGGAGCTGTATCATCAGGAACATACACGGTGGCAAGGGAGTCGTCTATTCCCTTTACTTGGCACTTGTTAGACCACATATAGGATACCGTGTCCAGTTTTGGCCTCTTGAACAGGAAAGGAAGACATTGATAAACTGGATCAAGTTCAGTGGAGGGCTGCCAAGATGGCTGGGGGCTGGAGCAGGTCTGCAGCCTTCTCCTGTGAGGAGAGGCTGAGGCTTGTTCAGCTGGGAGAAGGTATGGCTTCAGGGGGACCCAACATCAGCCCCCCAGTACCTACGGGAACTTCGTCAAGAAGACACAGCCACAACTGTTCATGGGAAGAGGGTGAGAGACAACAGACGTAAACTGAAATAGAGGAGGTCCCACTGGAAATAGGAAAATACGCTGCTACTATGATGGCAGTCAAGCAGTGGAACAGGCTGCCCAAAGAGGCTGTGCAGTCTCCAGCCTTGGAGGCTTTCAAGACCCGACTGGATCAAGCCCTGGGCAGCCTGGGCTGACCTCAGGGCTGACTCTGTTTTGAGCAGCAGGTTGGACTAGAGACCTCCTGGGGCCATTTCCAACCTGAATTAATCTAGGATTCATTATACTTTTTCAGATCTTTCCTGGAGCTCTCTAATCACTACCTTCTTTAACTTTCTTTTGCTTTAGCATGAAAATCTTTTAAAACATTTCTAAAAGTACTTCCCTAAAAATAACTATTCTATTCTAGGTAAGTACTTTCATTATATATATATTTAAATTGTGAATGCTGCAGCTTATTTTGAAGGCCTGTTCATAATATAATGAAAGCAAAAGCAAGCCTTTTAAAATGAAATCTAGATGAGCTATGTAGGAATGAATTAATGCCTAAGGATATTCTGTTATATTTAAATGTAGCAAAGTATAATTACAAGTGCTACAAGTAGAAAACAGAGCTTCTTAGATAGAGAAATTAAGACTTATTTAAGAAAAATGAAAGGAACTGCAAATGCCTGGGTGACTTAAGTTTTCTTCTTTTGTTACTATGGCTACAATAAAGAATTACCAAAGGAAAGAATTGGATTGGTACGGTATTAAAGATTTGGCATGCTAATTAGTATTCTCCTTTTATTACTCTGATAGCCACATAATCCAGAGCCATTTCTTCTAAATCACTTGGAATACTTTTTAGCACTGTTTTGCAAGTAAATGCCAGCTCTATTTCTTACATGTTTGTCTGTATTTTAAAAAAAAGACCTGTTTCAATTAACATATTTTTGAAGTCTAGACTTCGCCATTTTTTTGAACACTCCAGACAGCCATTTATTATCAGCTTTCTAATGATAGTATTTTCTTTTGCACAACTATATTATACAGCATGTTTCCTTTGATATATAACCATTTATGCGGTGCCTCTACACTTTTGGCCACACAAAACTATATGTATATTTGAACATAAGCTTTCTCTATCCAAAAAATAGTCCTTTTAAACTGAAACACAACCAGTTTTTATTTTAATGACATATTTTTACTGTATTTTTCTAACATTATGAAAATATCTTTAACGCCAAGCTGTCTATTGCGTGCTTGAAAACTGACACAATGCATTTTTCGTCTGAACACCTATATTTCTGTTATTTTGTAATCTAATTTTCAAGATATACATACACAAATAAAAACAAAAGCATGCAAAGCTGTTTACAAATAAAAACAAAAGAGAGAAAGAAATTACATACTTTTCTTGGTCACAGTTATATATTCAAATGTGAAACCACTTAGTGAAAAAGAACACTAAATGGAAAAATTGAGAGGTGAGTTGTTTCTATGGGTTAGGCACTGAGCTTGGACTGAGACTTTGATTCATTCTTGGCTCTGTCACAGACTTGATAAGGGACAAGCTATCTAATCTCCTTTCTGCCTGAGGCGGTGGTTCCTAAAGCTGATCTGCCTGCTGGCTGCCTCAGTCCTGCCATCCTCCCTGTCTCAGCTCTGACCCTGGCTGAGACATTTCAGTATGAAAAGCTATATGAAAGGGTTTTGTTCTCCCCTCCCTGCTTTTCAGGTTAGCTTTCTGTAGCTTTAAGGCACTGAAACAGCCCAAAGCAAGACTGGACAAACGTTAGAGCTAGTGTAAAGAGAGTGTTGCTGGTTTGCCAGCAAAGACAAACATGAACAGCAACAGCCCTGTGAGACTTAGTTACACTGCATGAGACAGCAGCTTCAGTTTCTCAGCCTGTAACATTGGCTTAATGTTGGTTTCCCCTTTCCCCCTTACTTATCTTAATTTGTTACCTGTAGCTTTTATTTTTTTAACAGTGAGACATTTTAGATTAGGCCTGAAAATATTTGTGGACACTTATTAGCCATACATAAAGACCAAATGCATAATAGCACTAAAGGGATGATGTTAGAGGCAGAAAAAGGAGGCAACAAATCTATTTCTGCCAATAATGTGTTAAAATTAAAGACTTCTGGGAATGTGTTTCAGCAGATGTGTAAGAGAGTGATAAATATTTGAAAGCACTGGAGGACAGTTATACTCTCACTCTCCATCATTACTATTAATAGGTATTCCTATAGATGCATTAACAGCACAATCTGCAATAATAGGACCAAGGAAACGACAGGGGCTTCCTTGAAAACCTGACTGACCCAAAGATAGAACTATGGCTCACCAATCCTTGGCCATGTTTTCATCACAAAGTGATTTGTTTGCTGTTATGTCTAGTCTGGAAAGAATACTCTGCTCCAGAGTAAATTGGACAAGTTTATCCAATCCATTCGGCTTACTATTTGAGCAGACAATAATTGTACTTGGCTGTGCCTAGGTGACATCAACATTTACTTCCAAAGCAAAAGGAACAATTGCGGATTTGACTGGAAGAAGGGCCAGACTATCTTTAATAAGTTGAGAGTTACAAAACTTTTGTAGGGGAAAGAATTGAAAAAGACTTAAATCTGAACAAAACCTGACTGGTTCCCAAGGAATAATAGGACAGAAGATATTAATATTTCTCCTTTTGCAAACTGTCTGGGGACACCAGGGATGAGGTAAGACAGTGCTGCTGATCCTGTGTGTTAGTAGAATGCTAGCTTTTTATAAACATGGGGTGGATAGGTGTAATTGCCTAGAAATCCTCCAAACCAGTGGGCATGAAGGTCCATAGTATGTCTGACCTGAGAATTGTTCTTGACAGTGCCCATTCACTTTGTAGAGCTCACTGAAATATCTGAACAGCAAGGAGGCACACCTCGCTTATCTGCATGGCTGGAGAAGACAAAGATCTGTGGGAAAGAGCAGACAGGTAATTCAGGGGTCTGGGTATCTTCCATTAAGCAACATGAGTTAGATAAGCTCCCTCACAGAAGCAGTCCTTGCAAAGACAAATGTTATGTATATTCAGATGATTTTTTAAGTAGCCTTCTTCAAAAGCTTATACAGGCACTTCATGTACACAAGAGGTGTCATTGACTACAGGACTATTCATGTATGTTAAACATTTGTAAGCCTTTGCAGAAGAAAGCTCTTGGCACATGTGTGAAACGTGCCAGTGACAATGAGCTGCTGACAGTGAAGTTCTTTAAGAAACTCAGATCAGAACTGAGCATTAGGAGACACTCACTGGGGAGAGGACTGGTGGTCAAATGCGGTACTACCTAGCTGCTACCAACAGATGTGTAGCAGTCCCTGCACACCGAGCAGCTTTTACATTGCTACAGTGAGAACTGGGGACAGGAAAGGGGACACAGGTAGAAAACACATGGAAGCAAAGTGGCAGGGGAAGTTGCCATGAGCTTTTACATAAATAGCAATGACCTCATATAAGAGGTTTTTTTAATTCCTTCACTATTTGCTGGTAACTAACAGAAAAAGACAACGCTTGATACAAAAGACAGGTACTTGGCAGCTGCTGCTGTAGCATCAATCACTTGGCACACAGTCTGAAATATCAGAAGAGAAGGACACAGAGCAGATAACCTTGAAAATTTCCATTAATAATAGCTTTATAGAGCCAACGGAGCTGCAGGAATTATGCAATATAAAGAGGTTCACCAAAATCCATGCATAATCCTTACAAGGAGCTTAAAACTGACCTGGGAAGTTTGGTGTCAGTGGCCACCTTGAATCTCCTCCACCTCAGGATAAGCAGCTACAGAATCTTTGAAGAAAACCATTAAACATATTAGTAAAGCACTAGAACTGTGATCCTTAGGGGCACTATACAACAAATCAAGGTGGATTTGTTCTTGTTAGCACCATTATCAATACTCTTGTGTGCAGGGAACAAAGCACAGTTAGAGAACAGGCAGACCTGACCATCTTTAGAAAGCATTGTATGGCCTTCTTTGAAAAAGCCTTACCAACATCAGTGACACTCACAATTTAAGTTCTACATTCATTACCACCATGTGACAATCCTGTGTCCCTATGAAAACAAAGTGAAAAATAACAAGTAGAGTTCTGGAACTGACAAGAGTATTTGAATTATTTTAAGGTCCATATAGGATTTTCCTGTTGATTCTGTGCGCCAGATGCTCAGGTGTTTCAGGGATAAGCTGTAATAAAAAATTCAACAAACAGTTGCAGATAAGCTGCATTTCAGTGACTTACAAAATAACAATACCACCACCACCCTGACACAAATAATTCTAATAATTTTCAATGTAGAAAATAGATGTAAAAACAGAAGGATTTTATGACTGGTGACACATCACATCTTAAAGGGATGTGAATAATCATACATTCAGTCTTAATTTGATGCTATTGTTGGGCATGAAATGGCACAAAAGCACGAACATGATAATTGTTACGTGGCACTAATTACTTATATCACAAATTGATGTTCTCTAGAGCAGAAATTCAAGAAACTGCAGTACAGATTTGTGCTTTTCATCCAATTTCCTCAAACCCATGTAAATCTGTAAATAACACTGTGGAGGAAGTCTTCACATCTAATGCCTATTGTTCGTGGTTATGAATGAGTCAGATATTCTATTCAGTCTTTAGTGTAGGTGGGATTTTCAACGTCTGGGTTGCATATTGAAATACTGCCGTTAGAAGAAAACAGTTGTCTTTGGTATAATCACTTGGATAGGAAAATGACGTTGGCCTGGCACTGATATATCATGTAGGCGCAGCAGAATCTAATCATAACTCTTAACGGTTAAAACATTTTTCACTCCTGAAGCTGGAGGCTCTTAAAATTAGATTTTTCTCTTTAAATGTAATTTCTCCTAAGGACTGACAAAAATAAGCGTGAGAAGAATGGAAAAAATCCATCATAAATTCTTGTCAAATTCTTGTTTGCAAATAGAGTTTTCAGATCAAAGTCTATAATAATTCCAATCTCTTCACAACATAATTGAATGTGTATAGACTCATTTTAGGAAAAAAAAAGTATTTTCCTCCATTTCTCTTAAGGCTTGTTCCTTATCTTATTTCTGATCTACTTTTACATTTTAAATTAGATATATTAATACGTAAATAAATTTCAAATATAAATAAATAAAATATAAATACTAAAACCTTTATGTCATGATCACAATTACAACATAAATTATGTGCATAATTCAGTACTGGCCTATTCTGTTTCATTAGAAAAGGAATTTCACTTCTTTAGTGAATTTTTCATTTCACTTTAGTGAATTTTTCATTTCACTTTAGTGAATTTTATCACTTATGAATGATAAAATCTGCAAATCACATTCACGTGCATCCTTACCTAAATAGGCTATTCAGATATTAAGTACTGGATGTCTCTTAAAAATTTCTAAGCATTCACTGGCATTCACTGATCATATTATCAACTATTGAAATATACAATATACAAGTGTAAAATATTTGTCCTATATATTTTACTCTCATTTAAGCTTTCTCTCAGTTGCCTTAAGGTATCAATCAATCTGCCCTGTCCTCCTGAACTCATTATTTTCTCCTCAAAAAAGGCGAAGAAGTAAATGGAAAGAAAATCCTACCTATGCATTATTCAGTCAGCTTCCTGTGTTATTTTTGCTTTTAAGTCGTTCACTGAAATATTCACCACAGCACATATAAAGATTATAGCACCTAGTCAAAGAAAAGATATTTCTTAAGAACAACTATTTCTTTCCCAAAATTTCCAGAGACCTTTCTTTACCTGAAATAGTTTGCATTTCTAGATTTTATCTTTTTAGTCTGATTACCTATACATTTCCTAAACTATAGGCAGATAAGCAATCAGTCTTAAGAAATTTGACAGTATAACATTCAGATGCAGAAATGACATGATACAACAATGATTCAGTCTCCAAAGACGCCTGGTCTTAAGTAGCCTGAAGGGTACAGTTATAATATCCCTGTTTTTATTAATAAAACTGAATACATTGCTTGAAAATACTGTGTGACCTTCAAGCATTAGCACATGTTAAACCAAGAATCTACGAATTTAAGTACTGTTCCCAGAAATTTCAGGACTATCATATTAGCAGTTGATGAAAGACATTCTGAACATGCAGAAATGTCCATGGAAATATACTTGCTGGATATTCTGCTGGTTATTGTTTCTTCACAGTGCAATCATATCATGCATATTGCTTTTGATGTACTTTCATTGTTCAGTTAATGTGTCTGCACACGTAAATGGGCAAGGGATGTGTATTATGGAACAGTGAAAGTAATACTGTATTTGCCAAGCCGAACAAATATGAGTGCTATTCAGTGAGCTAAAGTAGACCTGCATGTACAACTCACAAATTGTCAGCTGTCTGTCCCTAATTAAATTCAGCTAACTCTCACATCTTGGAAATGAAGGCTTGAACAGCTCCAGTATCAGGCCAACCATCTAAACTTCTAGTCCCTCTTCTCGTATCCTAAGTGTAAAAGAACGTTATTTATAGCCCAGTACTCCCTGAGTCATTTCTTGGAATAACTGCTAAAATGGGAACTCTGGGAATTAAAGGCAGCAGGAAAGGACACTTCACCCATTTCCCCTCATAGTACAAACTTAACTCTCCCTCACTTTTTTAACAGCCATAGAAAGCAGAATTCCCACTGAAGAGAGAAGCTTCACATGGATTTTCTTAGGGCAACATCTTGTTGCACTGTCACCCAACACTGCATTTAGCATCAGTATCCTCCCCTTGTCTTCTGATAGGGTTGTCACCACAGCCACAACATACTTTTATGTGCATTAAAGAGAATCCAAACAGTTCCTTGGTCCTAATATCTTATCTTGTCCACCTGATGCTTGAGTTACTTCATGGAGTTACCCAATACTTACAGAAGAGTTAGAGCTGCAGGTTTTGTGAATTAAACATCTTAAATGCACACTTTCTTACCAGCAACTTCATATATGACTATATACCCATACAAAAACAATAAAACCTCTCCACCTTGATCTTCCTGCTAGTGTTTGTGAGACACCTGAGGGTTTTTTTCAGATTTTCTGTGAGGATTCAGGCTTCTGTTCCTTACAATAAAGCTTCTCCTCTAGTCTGCTCAGGTCTGGCAACTGAAAAGAACCTACAGAAATCAATAATTCAGTTCAGCCTCTTTCCTATAATGCCAAGTAAAAGACACGTTAACTAATGTCTTCTCTGATTTTCTGCAACTGCTTTCAGACAAGATAAGAGCCAGTTACTTCCAACAAGTGACTGATTGAAAATACAAAGGGTTAAAGCTGTACACAGGGCTAGTATGTGGGAGTTGCTTTTACACATAGGGAAATTCTTTGTGGGTGAAAATGCATACTTCCCCTTCAAGAAAGTGGTACACCATGATTTACACAAGAAAGAGGACTCAGATTCTACCTATTGGAATCAGAAAATAATAAAATATCAGAAACATGGCTCAGGTCTCACAGATTTGTGAGATAGATCAAAAGGTGCCATTCAGAGAAGGCTTTTGTATCTTTTCTTTTGTCCAAAAAACTAACGATAGGATTACATCAAATTGATTTTCTTTTCCAAAAACAAAACAAAAGACAACTTCAAACAAATCAAGTTATACTGAAGTCCCACCTTTAATTTGATTTACAGCAATAGACTTCAGGACACGCCTAAGATTTCAAAGCTTCCAGAGACTTACACAACAAATCTGTACAGCACCATACAGATTTCCTAGCTGAGGCTTGGATGCAAGGCCACACCATCTTGTTTCTGAGCCAACCAGTTGAGAGATGGCCCTTATTACCTCTCATGCAGCACTATGCAAATGTGATCAAACTAGATCTCCCATCAGCTGCGGTGTCTTCTCACGGCTTTCCCTCGCACCTTTATTTCCAGGTTTAAAGTGGCTCAACGGGATCAGCCCAAAATTTTCTACCTCTGCTGACTCAGACATGTCCTTAGACTTTGACATACTGGAGACTCAGATGCACAAAAGCATTTGGGTTCCTAAGCGTGTGGGCTAGGCAGAATTTCAGTACCTAATTACAAGAGAACAATCCACACAAAAGAAATCTGCCTCCTAGAGCCTAGGGTAGAGCCTGGAGAACGTGAATTTTCCAGCGTCCCCGCTGGGTACAAAGGCCCTAGGCTCAGCCTTCACAGCAGTCCGTGGGACATGCACAGTGGCAGTGCCTCAGACGCCTCTCTCCCACAGGCCACACCAAGTCACAAAGAGGGGCTCTGGCTCCTCTGCTCTTCAGGAGACTCAGCCTAGCAGGGCTGCAAGGCCCACAGCCTGCTTTGAGGTGAGAGTGATTCCATAAAAGGCTAAAGGCAAAGGTCCCATCTTCCTAGCTAAATGTCATCATCATTGCTCTTGTGTTTCGTTTTACCCTGTGGCCCATGAGGTTTTTCTTTACTTGAATGGGAATATAGATTCAGCTGAAATAGCAGAGTGCAAGTAGCCATTAGCCTGGGGATTTAGGGCACCATCAGAGAAGCAGGTAGATAAGGAAGCTGAAACCATTCATCTTTAGGAAGATGTGGGATCTAGGCTCTTATGATTTGGTTGAATGACCTGCCTTTAGTCAAAAATAATATAGCCATATCAGCATGGCCCTGTTCCTGGTTAATAAGACCTACCTATGGCCATGTAAGTTCAGATGTAACGTCACATTAATGCAGTTACACTGTTTTGACACCCAAACCGGTGACTGCACTGACATCATATGGCCAGTTAGGTGCTACACCAGACCTAACGGGCCTTCTTCCACCGTGTTCCATCGCAAAATGGATGGATAACATCAAGTAACTTAACTGTGGGGACCTGATGCTGAATCCTTTTGTGGACGTGGCTTTATAGAACTTCTGAAAGTGGTCTGGTTCACTCCAGTCTTTAGAATTTACCTTTCATCAGCTTCCTAGTACAAACGTGAGCCTAGTCAGTCAAACAAGGGATAAAAAATATATGACTGGTACCACATTAACTTAGCAGGCTCACCTGGATGTTTTTGAAATTTCTACTTTTCTTGCAACATAGTGAAATCACCTAGAAAACTTCTCTACATACATCTGACAATTAGTTCAAGACAAAACAAAGAAGGGGGAAAAAAAAAAAGTCTCCTGAGGAAAGGAGAAAATTCCTGGAAACAAAATTAACACTCTCAAAATGTATGTCACTTTTAAGAAGTAATTACTGTGAGGAGTTTGTGTGATAGTCTAGTTATTCTTTATTTCATTTGCTTTCCAGAGACTCCATAGTCTATAAAAGGACTGGAAATTCCTATAATGAATACTATAATGGAATTTATTATGCCAGCAGAATTAAGCTTGTGTCAACACTTCCATTATAAAATCTTGGTTTTAAGAGTTCGTAACTTGTCTCTATAAATACTGCATGCCCCACTTTATTTCTGAATAAGTCAAAATATTATTGTCTCACAGTATAACATTGTCAGAGTGATATTACTGATTTTAAATGAACAGAGGTCTTGATTAACAACGATGAGAGAGGGAGAATAACTTCACTGTTTTATCACTAAACTGTTTATTTTTGCAATGGTGTGTTTGAATTTTAAAACATATAACACTGGTTTGGCATTTTTTTTGTTTGTTTTGTTTCCTTTTATAATTCAATAGAGCACCATTCAGATTTGTTCTGTGAAAGAAGGCTAGGTTGTTTTTTTGTTGGGGTTTTGGTATTTTTTTCCCCCCAAACCATGACTGTTACAAAATTATGTTTTGGTCCCAATTTGAAAAATGAGACTCTACAATTAGTGTGGGGGATGAAGGAGAAAACAGTCCTCATACATCCGCAGTAACATATTAAATGGCATAAATGGTATGAGAGCGGATGTGCCATTCTTTCTTTGTTCTACCTTACGTGCCTTCTATTCACTGTGACAACAGCAAATCTGATGTTGCACAGGAACAAAGCAATGTTCAAAGCTTTTGAGTTAATACTTACTGGATTTATGGATTTACTTCAGAAATATTAACTTTGAAAGGAGAGAAGAAACCAGGTGCTCTAAGAGCTATAAAGTCCATGGGGGTAAGGAGCAGCTTTCCTGTTGTCGCTGAATGTAAGTATAAAATATACAGCACTGAAGGCTTCTATGTTTGAGACATTATGTTCCATGTAATTTGCACTCTTTACCACTCATTCTTTTGTTAATATTTATATGTTTTTTGTTTTCATGAAAGCAACAATGTGATAGGAATAACAGCATAGCAAATTAATAAAACTATTGAATGCACAGTGTACATTACACAGTGCACACAAGAATATAACAGACACGCATACAACAAGGGATGTTTTTACATTAAATGAACACATTTTAGCCTATGAAAGTACAAATAAGGAAATGCACATATATATATATATATAAAGAAATATCAATTTTCATTTTGAAACATCAATACTAGACCCAAGAGATTTTCAATAAGCCGGTGCCAATCTGGAGTTACATTACTAATTTCATGTTATATTTAAACTCAGTGTAGTTTTAGGTCTTTTTTGAATTACACTAATTTAGATAATCTGCCTCAAATTTTATGTTCTTACAGATAAATTTTTACATTTGTAGCTGACAAAAGGAGTATAAACTGGGACTTCTTGCAATATGAGGAGTGAGGAAGAAGAAAAAGATATTCAGAAAAGCATTTGGATGCTATCAGATGTTTTAGGTTAGAAAGAAGCATTTGTCATGTCTATAAAGAAGACTAAAAAGTATAAAATTCTCCTAGTTACTTCAGAAGCAATCTTTAAAAACAGAAATAAATACCATTAGCAAATTCAGCCAAAAATTAAATTGTCTGCTAGTAAAATATTGTACATGGATTTCTAATATATCAAAGAGGTGGTAAAGTGGAGGAAAGACATCTGACCTGGTTTCTTTCAGGATTATAAGCAATAACCAGAAGAGATAAAAACTCATTTCAATCCCATTAACCCTCACATGCCCAAATAATCCATAGACAGTAAAATGATTTCCTTATTATGCTTCCAGCTATAGGTGGCAAGAAACAACTACAAGGAAGACACAACCACCAAGAGAACAATTATTCCTGAAGTCCTGGCATTTCAGGAAATTCATGCTGTAAACCCCAATCTTTGCTAGGTTATATTGTCTCTGAAGCAGTAGAGACACCGTCAAAAACACAAATTGTGGAATCCTTTGTAGTCTTTAAATGGCATAACACTGGTCCTGCTGATTTGGGAAGGAAGTTGCACTAATGAAGATGTGTCAAAAAAACCAAACAACTAAAACAATAAAGTATTACATTTCTATTTTAATTCATGCCTGGGTTACTGGGAGAAAGCAGAAGCTTCAACATTATGCATGCTACATGCATTATCCCAGCACTTTGTGGAATAGTTACCTGGGTGAAACACAGTCCTCCCCTTATGTGTCAATGCAATTACATGCCAAAAATTTCTGCAATTCCATTTATTTTTCATTCTGTATAGCCCCGGGTTCATCTACATGGTATTTTTCCAAACCATCTTGTAATAAATAAAGTTGTATTTAAAATCCCTTTTTGTGTTCCATACTCAGAATTCGAAGTGCCTTGTAAAAAGAAGTACCACCACCTACATCCAACAGGGTGGATGAAAAAAGGGAGAGTCATTACATTGAGCGTCAGTGGCAGCACCAGGAGTATAACTGATTTCCAGTCCAATAGATTACCAACTTGAAGGAAGGGCAGGAGGAGATGACGTTATTATGTCAAACCTGTGAGCATAGTTTTTGCTTATAATAGCACAGAGTCTGTAGTTCAGAATTGCAGTCTCAGTTTCTCTGTTTTCTTGTACTGCACGAAAATCTTAGTGTTCTGGTCTGAAAAAAGAAGGAGAAGCTTTCCCATGTAAACTGAAAGGGAAATTCATTACTATGTAATCTATTTGTCTGTTGGTTCATTAAAAGTGTTTCTAGAATATCACAAGATAAAAAATATGCACACAGATTAGAATATGCCTCTATCATCAAAGAAAATTCGATTTTAAAAATCACTTGGAGCTCATAATAATCTAACTGCAACCTGGGCAGTGAGTACATTAACCAAAGTTCAGTATTAATTTGGACAATTCTTCCTTTTTAATGCTAGTAAGAAAAGGTTACCATTAAAAGGAGCAATTTGTAATAAATATTCATACTGGTAGTCTTCCGTCTTTTCTGCACATACATTTTTGAAGGAGCTATACAGGTGTAGCACGATGTAAACAGCGTGATCTGCTGTACACAATCGCTTTGTTTAGGTGTTTACATGCATTCCTGCTCTAGACACCGCAGATACATCCCTAGAAGACCATGTGGGAAACTGAGCAGCTGACAGACTGATGGGACACTATCCACTTCTTAAAAATAGAAGAAAATAAGATCGTCTGGATATCTGCACATTAGGGAAATGGGACAGCATTAGGGACAGCAAAAGCATTAAAAACAGAGATAAGAGGTCTCCAGCCCAGCTGTCCCAGACTGAAAGAGCACATGGTAAGAGCACTGAAATTTCTCTTTGCTTCAGTTGCTTCAGTGGTGTCATGCACCAGAGGTGAAGAGGACCATGGGTCGGGCATCACTGCACAACACACAGCCCAGACATTCATATAGCTGATACAACTAAACTGATTGCCAACATACTTGGAAATGGTCTTAAGTTCTCTTTTAGTGCCTCCTAAAGGTAAAACCACAAAGGTATTAGGAAAAAACCCCAAACAACCAAAACCAAATGTCAAAAAGTTTTCCGACTTTAGGTAAAAAGCTGAATATTCCAAAATAAATAAAAAAATAATTTTAAAGATCTCTTGCAGAATGAATGCATCACATTACTTTCCTGTTCTTCCCACAAGAAGCAATTTATTTCACCCATGGAAAGCTCAGGAAAATGTACTTCACAGTGTGTACTCTGGTAAACAACTTTGCTGGAGCTCCAATAAAAAGAAAAAACAGTAGAAAATAAAATATAATGCCTCCAATTACCAAAAGTACTACACCCACAGTAAAAATGAAATCAAGCACAATAGACTAAGGGAACACTAAAGAACTTAACACAGCAAACAGAAGAATAAACTTTCGAAGTAAAGATGTTCTTGATTGCATAGTGGGAGAAGATTGCTATGAGGTGTACCCAGCCAAGCTTTAAAAAAAAAAATAAATTTCCCGCTTGCTAGACTTGAGTCTCAAAGTACTCGTGTCACATAAATGGCAATTGCAGCAGCTCAGTCCAGCTGCAGAGGTTTAGGATTTACTGAATTAAATAGTAAGAGACTGAAGCTGAAGAAGACATGGTACGAGAATTAGGAAATAGCCAATATATTGAAATATTTTTTTGTTTACAGCTGAATATTAGCCAGTTTTTCAAGTCACAGTAAGCTTACATCACAGGCCTGATCCTAAGTTCTTATGCATATTGTATCTTTTAAGCAAATACTCAATCTTTTGAAGTCTTCCTCAGCCATGCGCAACCACAACCAACTCTTGTCATTACACTCTTGAACGGCTTTTCAGAAAACAGCAGCCAGCCTCTCCAAATCCCTGCTCCATCTTGCAGTGTTTTTCTCTATGCTTTGCAGATAATAGGCAAAACACAACACGAAATGGGAACAGTTGGAGTATTTGGTTCATTGAATTTAAACACAACGCATGTCTCCTTTTAATCTATTAAATGCACATTCCACAGTCAGCTTGAATCTGCTACAAAGGCTATTCATTTCTTCCTTGGTGCAGTTCAGGTACCCAGTATACAGCTTTTCAAGCCACAGAAACAATATGTGGGCCAGGCCTCCAAGAATTACAGCTTGCCCTCTCCAAAGTAAATCTGCTCACACAGGACAAAACGTTTCTGTTCAAAGGCTGTGAAAGCTTTATGCCTACAGACATCACGAACGCTCTCTACCTCCTCCTCTGTAAGAGCAACAGTGATAAAACCCATGGATCAAACAACATTGCTATAACTATAGAAAAGTTCACTTTTCAATTTACTTGGTCAAAAGCTAGGTGCAGCAACCAAAAATCAAACAATAAATTTTGTCTATAATCCCACTGTAGCCTAATATATGCCCAGAGTCAGAAGCTTGCATAACATGACAAAATCAAGTATTTTCAAGTATCCAGGTGGCAGTAACTCCCACTACTGCATTTTTTTTTAAGATGCAAGTAATCATCCACTAGTTCATGGATGGGGTAGCACTGCCAGGCTGCAGCCTTCCCCTCCACAGCCTTTGTCAACAGTCTAAACTCACTGACTGATGTCTCTGAGCTACGAACTTTGCCATTCAACTCAAAAAACAGTTGTCTTCCTGAAAGGTCTCTGAATATTTCCCCCTGCCGCCTAGCAAGGAGCACACCACATCTTAGTGCCCACCAAAGCCACCCTTCATTTCACTCTCTTAAGAGTTCTGTCCCTCCCTATTGAAGCTTGCAATTGCCAATGGTGGGTAGTGGTTGACAGGCACACTCTGCATTGCCCGCTCTTCCTCCTGCACTCTGTATGCTGCCTTTGAAAACAATTAGGTTTTGGCAACTGAACAAATTACCAATGGACAAATTAATATCCATCAACTGAGTTATAATGGACCCCGGATGCCCTTGTACTAGCAGTCATGCAAAAGGAAATGCACTAGTAACTGCAGCTCAGTCCAATGATGTACTCTTTCTAATGGCAGGATTGCAAGGACAGTAAAACACACAACAAAAGCAAGAAAAGGACAGGAAAATATTCTGACAAACCCTTCTACTACTTTTATGACTTGACAAAGTAATGATGATCAGAGAGAACTGTGGGAGCTGAGTTTCCTTCCACAGCCTGAGAGAAGAGACACACCTCACCAAACATCCAAAAAACCATCACACAAGACAGCATATTTGGTACCTGGGTGGGAAGGCATGGCAGATCTCTCACAGTACAGTATATCCTCTGCCAAGATCCTGAGGACATACCTCACAAAGCCAGTCAGGAGTGCTCATGCTTTAGTGGCCTTTGTGAAGACTTTTACATAGGGGCAGATGAACCCCCTTCAGCCTGCCAGAGTCAAGGTGCCTATTAACAGGCAGGTCTCTGCCACGCTTGTTTTTAGCATCTTACACTGCCAGGCAGAGCCAGAGCACTGTAAAACTCAGCTCATCTGACTGCAATTGAGAGACACAGCCTAGCCCTTCAGAGCTCCTCAAACAATGAGCACCATCGGTTCCCAAACATGGCTATCTTCCTTTGCAAACACCACCTTTCACCTTGCACTTATTTTCTTCTGTCTTCCCACGCCCTGGTCCCTTTTCAAAGATATGTTCCTGCCCTCATTTTACTTTTGCTCAAAGGGGAGATCTTCAAAGACAATAATAAAGTCAGACCCTCCAGCCCTCTGGCTCCCAAGAGGTGCTAGGTGCTTGCCTTAAATCTGTATCTGTAAAAAGAGTTCCTCTGGCTCATGGATTTTTCATCTGTAGAGATCCTGAGCTTTTTAATTTGCACAGACTAACCGCTCTTTTCTGCTTACTAATTCTATTCCTTAACTACGCTGACCTGAAACAACCAAAACCACTGAGTGTTTCTACTTTCTGGGGCCCATTAGCACAGCTTGAAAGCAGGGAGAAAAGGCATAGGCTCAGGCAGTCCAGATTCACTGCTTGTATTGCAGAAGGACATGTACGAAAAGAATATATGAAAGTGAATAAAGCTAAATATTATATTATAGGATCCTTATTTCAATCTTCTTACATTTTCCTATGAGAGGGAAGGAAATTTAAGTTTTAAGAGACAAAATAATCCTAGCTGAGGAATGGGAGTCCCCCTTCTGCCAATTGGGAATGATTTCTCTAGCTGTCTTCCTGAAACTTAAAAATAAATCTGTGCCTGGCGTCTTCTGTTGCATTTAAATACGAGTGCTTTCATGACCTCACTGCTTAAAACTGTCCCACAGGTCACAGAGAAGAAATTTTTCACTGTAGCCATCACTCAGAGCAACCTTCAAGGAGACTACGAGGGCAGCCAAAATTCTAAAATCCTTTAAGACTGCTTAAGATAGTTGAAAACTAAGCTACCATATTTAAGGCAACAATTTTACCCCAACACACAAAGTGGTTTGACGTGTTCGGGTGTTGTTAGTATAGTAGTGATTTGTTAATGCAGGTTCTTTATAGAGTAAATTATTTATACAGAGGATCTTGCTCACTGCTTTCACATTGGAAAGAATGCTGTCCTTACTGATTTAAATGCCACCCTGGAGCTTGGGTAAGGGGAACTGCAGCATTGCTTAAATAAATACTCTATTTGTTGTTTCACATTCCCATGAGGCAAAAAGAATTTATAAGTATTGGGATACTATAACTAGCTCTCCATTCTTTTTTTTTTTTTTTTTCCAGAAAGAGACTAGGATGATGTCATTTGCCTTTACATATTCTCTCAAACATAATAACAAGCCAGTCTTCGAAGGAGTGGATCCTTTCCACAGTTGACTCCCAGGGGTACGGGTCCCCAACCCTGCATCCTGTGGGTATTTACGTATTGGCCTATCTGTGAGCTGGTGGTTGTCATCGTCCTGTGTGGCACCATTCTGGCATTGCTGCCTCTGGAAAACATGCCAAAAAATTTCTCTGATGTCATTTCCTAAATGACCAGCAACTCCCCATCTCTATTTGTGCTTCTGAGGTACCTTTTGTCAGGCTGAAGTACCGTTAACAAGTTTGAAAGGAAAATGGCTACGTTCCTATGCGCTATGTAAAATAAAACTGAAATGCAGAAGGACTATTAGGTAAGCTATTTGGTAAGAGTTCAAAGGCTATCACTTATACAAGAAACTTGATCTTACTTGAAAAATAAAGGTGTGATTTCACACAGGATATTGGCCTAGATATAGGCCTTTTCCTATCACATAACATATGATTATTTCACATCCTTATCTTCAGTTTTTAACTTGAAAGTAATGATTAACAAAGCAGATATGAACTCTTAGAAGCCTATTATGGGAGAAACTGAGTAAAAGAATTTGTCATCTATCAGATCGAAAACATTACCAGGCAATTTGACGCTTAGGTATATCCTTTATGGCGTAAGGAAATACTTGATTCTGTGCTTGTTAATTCTTTGTTCTATGATGATTTGAATATCTCAGTGTTAAGACATAGATTTAATATTGCTGGAAATTCTATGTGTGCTACTCACAAAATGGCTGAGGTTGAAATGGACCTCTGGAAATCACCTGATTAGACCCCCCTGACAAGCTGGACCACCTAAAGCCAGTTGCCCAGGGCCATGTCCAGACAGCTTTTGAATATCTTGAAGGAGGGAGATTCTACAATCTCTCTGAGTTCCAGTGCTCTGTCACCTTCGCAGTAAGAAAGTGCTTCCTGATGTTCAGAGGTAATCTCCTACTTTTCAGCTTGTGCCTGTTGCTGCTGGACCTCTCACTGGGCACTACTGAAAGGAGTCTGGCACTTTGTATCTTCCCTTCAGGTATTTATACACATGAATAAGATCCCCCCTGAGACTTCTCTTCTGCAGGCTAAACAGTCCCATCTCTCTTAGCCTTTCTTCATACTAGAGATTCTCCAGTCCCTTAATCAACTTAGTAGCCTTTTGCTGCACTCTCTCTGGTACACCCATGAGGAGCCCAGAACTGGACACAGCACTTCAGGTGCGGCCTGACAAGTGCTGAGTATAGAGAAAGGCTCACCTCCCTTGACCTGCTGGCAGCACGCCTCCTAATGCAGCCCAGGACACCATTAGCTTTCTTTGCCACAAGGGCACATTGCTGGCCCATGTTCAACTTGGTGTCCATCAGGACACCCAGGTCCTTTTCTTCAAAGCTGCTTTCCAGTTGGGTAGCCCCCAACATGGACTGGTGCATGGCATTGTTCCTCCATCAGATGCAGAACTTTGCACTTCACCTTGTTGAACTTCATGAGGTTCTGGACAGATCATTTCTCCAACCTGTCAAGGTTCCCCTGGATGTCAGTGCAACCCTCCAGTGTATCAGCCACTTCTCCCAGTTTTGTGTCATCTGCAAACTTGCTGAGGTTGCACTCACTCTGCCGCAACATCCAGATCGTTAATGAAGATGTTGAACAGGATGGGACCCACTATTGACCCTGGGGGTACACCGCTAGTTACTGGTTTCCAACTAGAGTTTGTTCCACTGACCACCACCCTCTGGGCCTGATCGTTCACCCAGTTTTCAATCCACCTCACTGTCTGTTCATCCAGCCCACACTTCATCAGCCTCTTTAATCATAGAATCATTTAGGTTGGAAAGGATAATCATGGAATTTCACGGAATCATGGAATTTTCAGAGTTGGAAGGGACCTCTAGAGATCACCTAGTCCAACTCCCCTGCTAGAGCAGGATTGCCTAAAGCACATTACTCAGGACTGCATCCAGGCGGGTCTTGAAAGTCTTCAGAGAAGGGGACTCCACAACCTCCCTGGGCAGCCTGTTCCAGTGCTCTGTCACCCTCACCGTAAAGTTTTTTCTCATATTTGATCGGAACTTCCTATGTTCCAGCTTGTGCCCGTTACCCCTCGTCCTGTTACTTGGAACCACTGAAAAGAGTCTGGCTCCATCCTCCTCAAGCCCACCCTTTAGATACTTGTAAACATTAGTAAGGTCTTCCCTCAGCCTTCTCTTCTCCAGAAGAGCTGTCTAGCTTAGTTTCAAAAACTGCATGGAATAAATCCTTATTTTTACAAGTAGAAAAAGAGTTATGTTACTTTGGCACTAACGTGCCACACTGCTAAAATCTGGAAATGTAAAATTGCCAAGGTGACTGAAAGGAATTCCTCACAGCCACAGTTTTCCATTGTGATTTAGGCCATAATTTTGCCTCTTTTATTTGAGGTGTTAGCAACTCATCTCTGTTTAGAGACGGCTACACTTTAAAGTTTGCCTTTAATACTTGAATTATTGTTACAAATAGTAAATACAGAATCAGCTTCAAAAAACTGCTAAAATTTTAATTTATCTGGAACTGTTGAAAGAAAAGGGGAGTATACCAAATGTATGAGAAAAGATTGTCCAACCTGACTAATGCCTTAGGGATAATGAAATATATAGGAAAGCATATATAGCACATTAACAATGCTTTGTAAAAGAACAATTAGTGATTTGTTTTTTATCCTTCCAGTGAGTAAATAGTCTGTATGACACCACTGCTGTTATTGAACACTGCATAGTGCATGCAAGTGTGTTGCTTTTCCTGTGTAAATCATCTGTGTTTCATTATCCTCCTGCCTTTTTGGTAGTGAAACAGCTAATCTGCCCCTTTTGAACACATTAAGCTCAGGTGTGGCAAAGGAAACCAAGTTTATGACATGACAATCATCTCTGTGCTAGGCAGGGCCTGTGCTGAATTTCCACTCTCTCTGATCACATCATATGGAAGACACATTCATTTATTTAAATGTGCTGTGTTTTACAGCCACTGATGATGATGATAAGGCCTGTAATTCAAACTCTGGCTAAAGAAGTCCCAAACTACTGATTTGCGGAATTTGGAAAGCATAGCATACTTGTACTCTTTCATAAACATTGACAACCGCCATGAATAGAGACAAGAATGCTGAACGAGATGAGCATCTGGTCTAAAGCAATACAGACCTTTTGCATGTTTTCTTATTCACAGACTCTTAATTCTTCATAATCAATAACGAGTTTTCTTAGTGTGGCCAAGGACCACATGCAGATTATATCTCTCAGACGGCTCCCCAAAGAGCCAGATGCCATAAAACAGTCAAGAAAGGATGTCCTCTCACCCTACTCCCACCACCAAGAGGTGATTGTTTCTTCCTATATCAGAAATTTGTGCTTAAGCTCTGAGATTTAGCTACACAATATAACATGGAATGAGACTGCTGTTATGGATTACTGAATGAATCAGAGCTCTAGTTGCTTTAAGTCTCTGGATGAAAAAGGTTTCGTATAGCTCAGATATACATTGTCTTTCAACAAATCTTCAACATGAGGCATGAAAAGTAGCTAAGTAGGTCACAGGTAAACAGACTTCTATTTGAGGCTTTGCAAGTGGGGCACATCCTTTCTTGAGAACGGTGGTGGAATTTTGTACATTTGAATTCCCTACACCCTTCGATAACATAAACTTCACGATATGACTATGAAGTCACGCTATGTACTTCACGATGACATGAAGGCCCCCCAAAAAGCCAATTTCTGCCTAGCACTTCCTTATTGTAGCTATATCAAAAGTCTTTAAGGAGCAATGCAAGCATAAAGATGCTGTATGGTAGACAAGTCACCTACGTTTCCTCGCTGAAGAGTTTATTAGTCCCAATAAAAGAGATGTCCCATTGAAGGTAGAAAGAATTGATGTGTCCAGCCTTTTAATACCTGAGGACATAGAGAATTATGTTTATTTTACTGTTTTTGAGGGAAATTACTCAAGTTATGACAGAAGGATACACAACAAAAAGCAATTACTGATGGTGAAAAGCAGCCCTTTAAAATTGTGGAAAAACTTGAAAAGAATGAAATCAAAGCTTAAACATTTTTTTTTCTAGTCAGTCTCTAAATTAAGCATTTTAAACAAATTAAAGCCTTTTAAACTATCTTTTGATTCACTAAGTTGCTAATTGTACTGTTCACTGCGTGATGCTGTTCTTCAAAAAAGAGCTGTAAATATCATGGCCTTCACTGACCTTCTCTCTTAAATGAGATTCATGTAAGTGCTGTCTGAGATCCCAAGACACACCCCACAGATAAGACTGAAGGAGGCAAAAGTGAGAAAGATAAACAATATTTCTTGCCAACCTTGTTAATTTATCAGGATTCTGCACAATGAGAGAAAAGCAAGTTCACTAAAAGAGATGTGGTTTGTCACTCAGCCTGAACAGGAAAGACACCAGAACCAAGCTAGCTTCAATCTGTCTTCAGCGCTGCAGAATATGAGGAAGGCAGCATGGGCTTGAGTCAAAATGGCACTTCTGTCTTTACTTCACTAGGAAAAAGAAAAGCTGACTGAATTGGCTGTATGGAAAAACCATTGCAAGCTGCAGAACTTCTTGAGACTATTCTTTGAGAAAAAGACATTTTGTTCAGAAAATAGGCCTGTAAATGGGGTATTCCCATTGATTAACCTCACGCAGCTCACAAAGCTGCCTCAATTGGGAGGGTCAGATTTTGACTCTACACTCATTGAAGGCAGACGAGCTCAGTGAAGACTGACACAGAGCATGATTCAGAGCAGGAATCTAGCTTATGTGCTCTGAATCACACTTTCAAAAAAGTTGTCATCTTTCTCCTATGACTGAACTGTAAACTTATTTTTACTTTCAACAATCTAGGGGAGTTACAGTGAGGCAACAGGCAAACTGTCTTCTCTGAAAAGCTTTGTCCAATTTATGCTGAAAAAAGTAGCCATATTTTTACTCTGTGATTTTGGCAGACAAACAAGCAAAAACACCGTCCCTGGGTTTAAAAGGTGCACGAAAGGAGTTTGAAAGGAAAGTTGTCTGATAAAGCATTCCATGCAAGAAACAATATAAAGCACAAACTTACTCAAACTAATTTTCATATCATATCATAAGCCACATCATAAAAGTAAATTAGTCTAGTTAGCATCAGAGCTTGGTTTGAATGAGAATCCTGCAATCATCATTCTTCTAGCATCTCGGCATGAGGTTTTCTGAGAGCGCTTTTAACTTAACAGTAGCACTACTTCTATATCTTCAGAAGTCGAACAGAAACTAAATGTTTCCAATTTTTATTTCCAGATTTTGGTGCAATCAAAATAAGACTATTTAAGCAGCTAGTATCTGAATTGCAAATTTGTAAGAGTTTCAACATAGCCCTCCATTAGAATGGAAATTGGGTAACAGCTTACATTAACTGATGCAGTATCTACTAAATAAGGTAGCGTTGTGCTTCTGACCATCTTTCCCCTCTGCATACTCTGTTGTATCATCCACAATTTTTTTTCTTCTCTTCTGCTAAAAAGGAGCTGTGAGCCTGTGCAACCGGCAGACAAAGAGCAAGGAAACTTAAAAGAGTTTAAAAGCCAACAGATCTGCAGTTAACGCCCATGGTGACTAAAGTTTTGGTGCTGCTCCACAGCACTCCCATGTTGGCCATGGCTGACAGGAGGGTTCCAGGAATGTGAATATCTACAGAATCCATAAAAACAAGGCTCACCATCAGTCGGCAGCTCCCCACCTATTCCTCTGGGGGGAATAATTACATTTAGCTGAAGCCATTTATTGGTAATATGGTAAAACCTACAAAATGCAGCCTACGCTATTTGGATTTTGTCTGTTTGCAGGAGCTACTTTATTCCACTCAACTGTTTCCACTGCTTAGGCCCATTGGAAACAGTCATTTCCCTCTTTATTCCCAAACACTGATGCCTACATTAATGCAGTTCAGCAACTCATGGCTTAAAAATGACAGCAACAATTTAAAAAAAATCTCCACAAAGATGTAAGATCAAAGCTTGCAACTTCTACTCCATATTGAAAATCACAGGCTTTCTACCCACTTTTGTCAATCTTTTTCTACATGTACGGCATCCTTGGCATTCAGCTGCGATGACCTGTAACTGTGAAAGGCACCATTGTTTGATTGTTAGTAAGTCATGATTATTATCTCCAGTTAGTTTTTACCACAATTTTTTCTAAGAAACCACAGAATATAAATAATAATAACGAAACAAAACCCTCAGAGGAGTGTTTCCTGCATGCTGTGTGTAACTGTAGGTATAACAAGCCTCAGGTCACCTCGAGGCCGCAAGAAGTTAACGCTCCTCAGAAACATCTGACTGAAAAATTTCATTATTGGGTAAGAAAAACTTTAGAGGGAGAAATTAAAAACTTTTCTATGGAGGAATTTTAAGCAAATTAGGAGAGGTCGAGTTAGGCAATAATCCCTTTATGCTATAACTGTACCTACTGTAATTAGTACATTTCTTCTGTGCAATTCTGAAGTTTTATATCAAGTATATTTTTCAAAGTTTAATAACCAAATACTAGCAATGGTCAAGGCATCCCCAATTAAACCCAGCGCTGTGCGTGTCCCATCGCTCCTGCTGACTGACACGGTCCCCACAGGACCTGCGGAGGACGGCCTGCACTGAGGCCTGGCAAAACCTCCCCGTGGAGGGAGGTCTCAGGGAGCTACAGGCCTTACCTACTGCGGGGGAGCTGTCAGCAAATTAGGAGCTGTCAGCAAATTAGGAGACCAGGGTCACCAGCACCATTTCTCTCTTGCCTTTTTCTGATGTATTTTCCCTCAGTGTCCCTGGCCTGGCCCAGACCCCCCCGTCCCCTCACCTTTCTTTGCCTTGTCCCACGCATTTTACCTCACTTCACCCTTTCCCGCCAAGGCGAGGCCACCAACACGATTTTTTCTTCTGACATTAGCTCCCCTGCGTTGTCAGAAGGACATCTTCAAAACATTTTAAGCAAAGAAGCAAAGACCACAGAAAACTCAGCAGGATCTCCAGCTCAAGCCTACGCACATGGGCAGGGCGCAGCATGGGTGCGTCCCGTCACACCGCCAGCTTTTACAGAGGGAAAGAGCTTAACGATGCGCCGCAAGAGGACGGCAAACAGGAGGGATGGTGATTTTGGATCGGATAAGAGGGAGAGCACTGTGAAGGGGGGCGTAAAGAGCAAAGGGATATGGAGTTCAGATGCAAGTCTATAGCAAGCAATTGGGAAGGAAACTGGTGCAAGAAACTGTCGAGGAAGAAAGTGAGCCAAAGCCAAAGGGGAACAGAAGAAATACTTGTGACTTTTGGAAAAAGTTACCTACCCTCCATACCCTGTATGGTTCCAGAAACTCCCCATTCCTCTGCTGCCACCAAATACCTACCCCAAAATCATGTCGTGCCTTCTTCCACCAGCGAGTCTACAGAGAGGATGAGACCTCTCACATTTCCTACAGCAGAAATTACCATAATAGAATTAATTTTTTCAATTCTTCTGCTGGATTATGATGCTATGCTTTTATCTCAAAAGCCTTTAAACCACAAAAAAAGGACAATATTAATGTAAACCCCTCCCTCTCCCCCCATCATCTCTGCAAAAACACTCTTTGTTCTGGTCAAAGACTGAAAATTCAAGTAAATCGGATTTCTTGTGTGACCATAATTCTGCATTCTGATACAGGGTTAATTTTCAATCTGGATAATTATATGCCACATTTACACCAGATATTTTTTTTATTCAGTAGGAGGTTGAGAGTGGGGCAAAATAGACCAGCTAAGACAGAATTAGAAATCACCTGAGAATTTTCCAGAACTAGTACCGGAAAGTCATACCAACTTGCAAAACCCTCTACATTTTCATCAAAACTCATTTTCATGATGGAAACAATAACAGAAGATGTTATTTCAATTTGATGGCTTCACATCCACACAATTTTGAACAATTTGTATGTTTATACAAATGCAATCACATTCCTTCTTTTGCCTTTTCTTTCTTGTGGATTTAAAGTAAAACAGAATTAACAAAGCAAGTGGAAATCTTGGTAACAGAAGAATTTTGTTTTCATAACTGACTTTCAAAATGGTAAGTAGAAAATCACCCCCTAACTTTTCCTGTTGTTGTATATTGAACAGATACAAATATGCAACCACACAGAAACATTTATTCTCCCAAAATTAGCAATATTACTTTATTTGGTGATTCATTACAATCTGCAAATCCAATAGTCAAAAAAAATAAACTAGGCATAATGTTAAAGCATTTTACAAGCAAAATACTTTACCGTTTCCTTTTCAATTTGCATAGGGTGGGATAAGTGTATTGGTTAAAGAATATAATGTACAGAATAACAAAACCGTAGTTCATCAAACTGTACTGAAGAGTGTTACGATCCTGTGAGTGAACAGTATTTAAACAGCTATAACCGCCAATGGAAAACCATACACTTCAACATTAACAAGGCTGCCTTCCCACAACCATGATGCATCATGAAGGCTGCAAGCCACTGGGCTTCTTTTCTTATGTTGTAGATCATCCTACTTTAAAGAAATTAAAGAGTTAAACAAGCCAGTATGCATCTATCTATGCTTATTTCTTTTCTACCGGAACAAATGCCAGAATGGAGAGAAGGAATTTTTAAATTCAGCTTCGGAAACCACTTATAGTAACGTGTCTCTCTATTTTCAGTGTCATGGAGCTGGCAAGCTTAGACCTTCATCCACACATCTCTGTTTATTATTACTCTGCATCCAGGTAAAAAAACTGTATTTTTTCACTGTGTAACAAAAACCTGCAAAGAGGTCATGCTCCTTTACCATTATAACCACATCTCTGTTCCTCCAACTGTATAAATCTGGCTTTAAAGTCTTACAAAACTAAAAAATAGTTGATCTAGGTTGTAATAAAAAAAGAATATTAAATACCTTTGGTAAAAATAGATATATTTAACAAGTTTAGAAAAGCAAATAGTTATATTGTCAAAAAGAGAGTATAAAAATGTACACAATAAAAAATAATAAACAAACAAACAATAAATCATCAGCCATAGTAGTAAGAATAAAGGCACTGTTCTTTTCAATGTTTGCTTCCTTAGCTCATGTTATTGTCCAGTCTTCTTTCTAAAAGGCAGGAGCTTTACTAGAGCATATGGAAAAATCCAGTCCTTCCTACCAGCATTAGACAAATTAAGTTTAATTCAGAACAAGACAGTCTGTTTTAACTCAAGTTTATACAACAGAGAACGCTTCGATTTAGAGTACATAGGAGTAGTTGAACACAGAAAGAAAGATTTCAGGTGTTTTCAACCAGAGGCCAGATGTACTGGAGCTGCAGATATGAGACAGCCAGCAGGATCAAGTCTCCATGATGTGAGCCTTCTAACTTTATTTTTACTCCTAAATTATAAATCCGTGTATTGTCAAGAAAATTGTGGGGGACAAAACCAATACATATATTTTAAATCCCTCATTGATGCCTTTCTCCCATCCTTTCACTGGGCCTCCAAACAGAGCTGTCACACAACGTATAATCCCAGTTTGGCTTCTCCTCTTTTTAGAGCTCACTGTAAATCTTGAAGATGGAAGATCCCCAAAGCAAACAACTGAGATTACAGAAGGAGATAATGCACAAGCCCCATAATAGAATCAGCCATTGATTGAATGTGCTTTGAAAGAAACCAGCACAATTAAATCATGTTTATCCTTCAGTATTCCCTTTGCACACACAGTCACACTCCTCGTGGTGTTCCAAGGGTACATCTGTCAATGATTTATGCAGTCCCCGGACACCGATTCTTGGCTTCAGCTGAAGAACCTGAAGGAGAAGAAGCCAAGCATCAAGAAAACAGCAAGTGTTTCACCACACACCTAGACTATAAACTAGATTGCACTGGAAACAGACGGGATGACAGGAAGCCCATTAAAAGAAACAGGCTTTCCTCAGATGAATTTCTTCATTTATTCCACCCACTAATTATTATTTTTGCATTTACCTCAAGCTCTTTCCAAAATTTATTAAAGTATGTTGAACAGACACTTGCTTTTATCAAAGAAGAGAGTCTTGCAGTTTCGTATTTCTACTTAATTTTATTTAAGGGCTAATAGTATAATAGTATGGAATTATTGGATAATTCCATAATAAATAATTTTGGCTATAGATTTATAACAATGGGAATGGACAGATACGTGTTCTTTCATAAAGTTCACATCTACCACTACAGAAAGCTGAACAAGGAGGTGTGGTTGTGATGTATCTGAACTGCAGGAGTAAACAAATAGCTCAGGAATGACTTAGTAGTTCCACAGAAAAATATTTTAACAGGAAAGATACTACTCAGGAATGACTTAATAGTTCCACAGAAAAATATTTTAACAGGAAAGATACTACTTTTTGATGTAACACTTTGTTAAAAATGGTAAAAAAAAATTTACTATAAGTGCAATACATACATTTAAAAAATATTAATATTGGGGCAATTCCTGTAGTAAAAAAAAAAATTCCTTAATTGGCTTTCAGTGTTTCCAAACGTGCAAATTTAAAAAAAAGGCACATACCTCATGGTATTTTTTGGTGACTTTTGTTGGTACACATTGGCATTCATTGCAACTCTGATGACAACAGGCACAGTTTCCACCACAACGTTTAACCAGAAGACACAATGGCCAGAAGATGGTGTCAGTTCGCTTCAGCTCCTCCCTCAGTGACACCGAGAAGTTGCGTGGAGTACAACTATACAGCCGCACCTCCTCCTTTAGGAGGTTGAGATCCACCACTGCAAAAAGACAAACAAACTGGTGCTTTTCTGATTCGTAATCCACCTTCATTGGTGCTAAACCAACTTCAGCCGTGCAGAACCCTTGAGGAAAGTTCATTTTTGTACAGGTGATAGAGGTTCAGCACACAAGTATAATGCTGCAGTTATATGAATACCATGAAACCTAAATGGAACGATCGTTGTATAGGAATATTCCCCAAATATTTTATAACTCTGACAGAGTTGGTTCAAATCAAACAAAGCAAGCTTTGGCTACTATGTTCCAATAAGTGTTTTACCAAATCAACCCTAATGGAGTTCCCTTTCTCCACGCTCATACTCTGAGCTCTGCTGTTGCTATGCTATATTAATTTTGTATTGTAGAAACACACAGAGCAATTAAGAATTCTGCAAACCTCCAAACACATTTTAATTCATGTAAAACATTTAAACTTCTTCCCTGCTAAAATTTCAATTATTGCTTCTTTGCAACGGCAATGTAAGTACAAGAAAGAATCAAACCATTTACAGCTAAGAGAAACTCGCTTCTATGGACTAAGAACTTCAAGAAGTTATGACATAAGTGAATACCGTATAGACAAGTAAGTGTACAAGTATGTATATCTATATAACTATTAGTAGACTCCATTTTTCCCCTTCTCTTTTACAGCAGTATACAAATGAATTTCTGTTGCTTCTCTAGGTTTCACTTTCACTTAGTATATCTTAAATAAAATACAGCTCCTCCTTGTAAGCACCTAACTTGAAGTGCAAGTTAAAGATATTAATATGTGTCACCGTTTTCCCTATAAACTGTTTCCACTGTATTACACTAAAGTTTCACTGTATCAGTGGTTGAACAGCAAGCTCGTGTAAAGATCTGAAACAGGGCAAGCTCCTTTCAGGTTCACCTTAGCTGTATAACCAAGAAATAACAGGGCCTGAAAGAGGCAGTTAAGACTGAAAAAAATGGGACTGGTTTAGTGAAAGTTAACACATTTTTTACTTTGGTGAAAAGCAATGTAATTTCATTTATTTCAGAAAAGCCAGGCTATAATGATCACAATCTGGGATCTTTTGTCTGAACTGTTTCTCTCCAATCCTACCACCATTAAGGAACAGGAGTAATGTCTAATTCACAAGCGTACTCTATCTGGTAAAAAAAAAAAAAAAGAAAAAGAAAAAGAAAAATGATAATATGGCTACTGAGATGACTGAAATTGAGGTCTTGAATAAAGCAGCAAAGAGCTTTAAACCAACTGTTTTTGAACTAAATCAAGAAGAAACTAGGGAAAAAAAATATCCCAGGGCATTGATATTACTTGACAAATACTTTATAGCTATTGCTATCAGTTTGTAAATAAAAAGCCATAAAATGAAGCTAAAATACGTTCTTGATCTGAATCACCCTCTAGAGAAATACCTTTTTTTCCCCTCTACTGACTATGTAAAGAGCCTCTAGAAGTCACCAAGGAGAACTTCAGCCTATCAAGGCAAGATAATACCTCTCAATTCCATTTAAATACATAAAAAAATAAAGAGAATTTAGAAGCTGTATTTCTCAAGTAGAAATGCTGACTAGTACTGTCCCAGAAGCAGATCTTTGGGCATCAGTTTCCTTCCACATTTCTTCAAACATTTCTTTCACAGAACAGATCCATATACTGGCATCCATAAGTAAGGGTTTATTGTTGTGAAAGGTCACACTGAAGCCTTTTCTCTGCTTGCACTTACAGTGAATACCAAGCTGGGGCACTTCATTCCATCACTATCAGGTTAACATAGGCTCCTAAATAAACAATCTGATTTTTAAAAGCGAGGAGTGTGTAAGAACTCCAATAAAGTTACTGATAGGACACCAGCCTGCCTCCCACACTGCAAGAGCATTCCTTGGAGAAAGCTGAGAAGGAAGAAGGGAAAAAGAGACACAAAACTTCCGGGGGAGAGATTCACTGTGAGAAATTAGAAATGATTTAAGCTCTTCTGATCAGTTAATAGCTCTAGGCTGAGTCATTTAGAGCGTGGACATGTCTACCTCCATTAATCAAAGACTGTGGATAGGAATGGAGTACTTCTTTCTCCTGTTATGTTTTCAAACATATAATAAATGAACTGTCTGAATGAGGATAAAATGCCTAAAACACAATGAGAGAAATGCTAGTTCTGCCAATACTTTCTACTGGCAGATTTCTACAGAGACTGATATGCTTGGTACAGTGAATGTCAAGAAGCTAAACTTATGTGTCCTAATGCAAATGCTGCTCAGCCCTTCACCATAAGAAATTGAAAACAGAAGCTGAGTACTGATGCCTCTTCCAGCAAACCCAGCAACCAGTGGGAAAGAAATCCTCATTACCTCCTGCCTACTGGCAGCCGCAAAGGAATGAATCAATTTCCCAGTACGAGTTGTAGTTACAACATAGAGAAGAGGGCAATGCACTAAAATGAGCAGCAACTGTATTACACACTTTATCACAAAATTGGAATGAATTTGAACTGAACCCCTCCAGATCTACAGACCCAAATGTTAAAAAGGTTCTGTAGAAGAAGACACAACCAGCTCTTAGCAGATATATTTTAGTGTGCCTTACTGTTACAATGGGCTTCAGGTGAGATGAAAAATGTCATGTTTGGTTTCCATGCTTTGCAATGTGTTAAGGTATATTGCTATTATACCCCAAAATGAACCCTTGCCCTACCTTATGTAATTCAATTTCATTAAAAGGTCTGAGGCAAATTTATCTAGTGCTTATATAATCACTTCTTTGAAGTGTGTGAATGAAGCTGTTATTTTTTCAAAGAGTATCTGTCTGTCCGAAATTTATTTTAACACACTGTGGGCATGAAGCTGGATGAGAGAATGTATATATTCCCTTAAAAGTGTTTACTTAACCACAATAAAAGGTTATGTGGATTTCCCAAGTGCACTGAGCTACAGTACCTGTTATAATGTGAACATTTAAACACTCCTTCAACTTGGCTTCCACTCATGTATCATGTTTGACACAACAGTCAAAGTTCTTTTGTCTAGCACTAACTCAGTGCTAGAATGGAAGGCTCTGCAGTAGCGCATGAATGGCAAACACTAAAATAAAAATGAGGGGAGAAGTAGAAAAAGGGAGAAAAAATGTAGATGCAGGTAGGTCTACAGCAATGTCTATTTCAAAAGCGCGCCTTCACTGGCACGTACAACTGAAGTAATCCATGTTCACACCAGCCTGAATGTAACTGTGTTCTGCAATTGGCAATGCGACTGTCTGGCATCTTCTGGGAAGTACTCTATCGAGTACCATGGGGAACCCTCTTTCCCAAAACATTTTTCTAGGTGGATGCTGCTCTCAAGTCACTGAAACAAATTAAATTCTGTTAAATTCTGTGCTTGGGGACAGACAGCAGCAGGATGATTTTCATTCCTAAGCACCTTAGAGATGTTCCTGGGAGTGTAAGTTTCTTACTGGGTCCTACAATGTGACAGGACTATTACAAAACCCAAGACAATGAGGGGAAAAAAAAAAAAAAAAAAAAAAGTTGCATAACTATATGAGAAAAGTATCTACTAAGGTCTATGGTTGGATTATGACTTTTCTTAAGCAGACTGCAGAATATGGTCTAATGATTAGGCATAGATTTCTGTGGGAAGCGATGGGATAATTTTTTTTGCACAGCAAAAATATATTTTAAGTATGTTTAATATTATAAAAGAATTTAGGACTATATTTAGACATCAAAGCCTCTGTTTCGTCTTTCCTGGCTAGAAGTTTTTGGAAGCATTTTATCCAGAGAAAACATCAGACACAGAAGTTCTGTGGAATTTAGGGTGTCTAAATATAGTCTTTTTCATATGAATTATTAAGTAGGAGTAGAGGACAGTACTCTTCTCTACATAAAGTAACATACACTTTTAATTACATTTTCATTTAATCTAGATGTAAATTGATGTTTGTCTATGAAAGCAGGACAGTAATTTAGCTTTTACACTGAAATATTGCAAAAATAAAACTGATCTAATCATAGAATCAAAGAGTTTGAAAAAACCAAACATGTTAGAGCATGCACTTCTCCCAGACATTTCTTAAAAAGGTTTTTAAATACGGCAAACGTGCTACTAGAAGAAATAACATTAAAAAAAGAAGGAAAAAAAAAAAAGAAAAAAAGTTTGCTTTCCCTATCTATTGAATAGACCTAACAGTTAATACTATGTCATCTCAACTGGACATATTTTCCGCCTCAGGCTATTACATTACACACTTGGTAATACAGTCTGAGGGTGGTCTCTTAAAGACAAATGTGGCAATGCCATGGTATGTTTATTCAGTGGAAAAATCTATTTCAGCATCTAATTAAAAGTCTTTAAAAGATTTACTCGGATAGTTTCTTTCTAAGATATGTCTTGCAGGGAGTTGCTTTTGTCTATATAGATGTTATCAACGCCTGCATTTTAGTTTATGTAAGGTTTCACAAATTACACTTCGTTTTTCTCCCACTTACTGTATGCTTATGGCATACATTTGGCAAATACTGAATCTCTCTAATTGGGACGGGTTAAATGACTATCTGAAAGGCATAGTCTATTGCTGAAAGCTTTTAAAGAGATTTCCTCCTCTTTGACTCTTGATTTAGTTGCTTTGTGCATACCTGTAGCAGTACAGGAAGGGCAGAAGGGTTGATTTTTAGGCTCTGATCCAAGAATTAGCTGTCAAAAACTTAAATTTGAGTTATGAAAGGTTTTAGTTCCTCCCTTATCTTGCTGATCAGATGATGATCTAGTTTACATTTGTCAACAGAGGAGTCTATTCAGTTAGGCTCATCTGTTTTCATTTTCATGCTGTATGGTGGGCAAGGAAGGAGGTATTGCTTGCATGCTATCCAGCCACATGGAATCCATAAACATGAAATAGTGGGCAGCATCTGGATGATATGCAGTAGCAAATTCTTGAATGTCAAATGTAGATAGAAGAAAATGACTTGTTGAACAAGAAATAGCTCCACAAGTCTTGAAATATATAATCTACTTTACATCTGATTGACAGCTGTATGATCAAACTGCATGTGACACAGTGCTTTCATGAGTTATCATGGAAGAGCAACATTTAGCTAATTACTTTCCATTAATATGGTGTAGAGACTGGAACAATTCTAAGGAAATAAACTAATCATTCACATGATATAGCAAGGAATTACCTGCCCAAAAAAAAAAAAAGTTTTTCCCTCCATAAAACAAAAAACAAAAACAACAAAACAATGCAAAGTTAGATTATGTCACCTAGCCAAGATGCCCTGCTACTTTGTAGAAATAAAGATCTCCCAGGTTCCCTACAGAAAACTACCCTGTCTGCTTCTATTTTTTTCCCCCTTTGTTACTTTATCTTGCTAAATTCCTTTAAATTTTGAGCTTACTAATTGTCCTTTCTCAGATAATATAATGGTAAGAATAGATCAATGACCTCTGCTGTATTTCTAACATATTCCTTTCTGGAAACCAAAATTCAAGGTGAAGAATGCTCTTAATTACTGTTTCTTTGTTAAGAAAATGCACCCATAGAAACCTGCAAGGCCAGACAGAAGAATAATTTACCTCTTGATTTCCTCCCATGAATATATGCCTTTCCAAGAAGTTGCCACGTTGGCCTGTACAAATCTTCCAAATCCAGTTGCCACCGATCTGGTTCAAGGTACCGGATAAGCTCTTCCACAGTACTAAATCCAGCAACGGCATTGTTTAATACATCTAACGGTAAAGTTGATGGGGGTAGCAATGATGGGCTAGGTGCTTCTGTGTGGTGCTGCAATCAAAGCCAAGAGAAGAGTACCAGTCAGAGGGTTAATGGATCTGCTTTGATGAAGTGCTGTACTTTATGAAGTTACATAGCTGGGAAAGTTTATAAGTGGCTAGCTTGTTTCTAAAGTACAGTTTACCTAATAAGACAAATGACAAGAGTCAAAAAGTACCTAATTATTCTTCAGTGATAATTCTAAACAAACTTCCACTAGACAGTTTTCCCACTTCTTACATTCCTAGCCTTGAAGATAGCATTCCACTATACCTGTTCTTTGAAGAAGTTCACTGAGTGACGGGAAAGATTTTAGAAATTGAACAAAGAGTGATTTGAAAATATGGCCCCATTACAGGCAATTACTGAAAACTAGAAAAAAAAAAAATCTAGAAAACTGAGAAACACACATTTCACATGCTGCCTTTCTTCTGAAACTTAGCCACAATCTTTGTCTTCTTGTCTTTCAATGTAAAATATGAACATACCCTAGTACAAAGATAGCAAATATTCTCACTCTAATCTATAGATGAAAAAAAGCACCCGTTGTGTTTCTTACAGTTCTAAGAATTATGTTTCTGGTTAAACAATAATGAACAGAGTAGTAACAACATCTGGCATTACTATAATTATTTCTCCCTTAAGAAGAAAAAAAACATGTTCCCAAGGATATTAAAGTACTTAAATGCTGATGTTGAGTAGTGAATAAGTCTATGTACTTTCCCACAGCACAAGTCTCACTGACAAACTCACTGGATCAGGGATACTCAGTCACAGGCAGTTCAAGCAAAGCGAGACTTCTGCGTTTGCGCACTCTACAACCTGTTTAAAAATTATGCATTGATTTGTATTTTCAAAAGAATAGAAAACGGCAGGAAGGGAAGCCTAAGCAGGAAGCTGCTGCTGCACTACCGTTAGTTCCTTTAGGCTTTTATATAGGCAGACAGCATTACAGACATTATGTCCACAGGACTACATGAGCAATTTATCTGGACCATGTAAGAAGGATGAGGAAAGATTTGAACGTACAGCTCATTTAGGGGATGGGAAGGACGGGAAATCTCAAACTTAAATGTGTAGTGCTACATGCATCATGGCTCTCAAGTGTACTCCATAGAAGATTTAGGGAAAACTGATTCACTGTAAGTACAGTCAAGTTTTGGAAAAGGTTGCCTAGAGAGGCTTGCACAGCATCCATCATTGGAGGATTTAAATACCTGACCGGATAAAGCCCTGAGCAACAGTCTGACCTCAGAACTGACCCTACCCTGAGCAGAAGGTAAAGTCCTCCTGAGGTCCCTTGCTGAATTTTCCTACAACAATCCTACAACATAACATTAAAAATGAAGGACAACATCATTAAGAATGAATGTTCCTCCACTAAGTGAACTAACATGCTGCTTAATAAAATAAACCTCGCAACACTACATACCAAACAGCAGTTTTCTAAAATACATATGCCTGTGATAGCTGTGTTTCATACCAATAATTATATTTTCCTTTCGGTGCTCTCAATTCTATTAAATATGCATTTTTGGTTTCAGCTAAATGTGTGGTTGAAAGGACAGCAAATGGAAGTAACCAGCATGCTTTTCCTAGCTTTTGCTTCAAGGGTTTTTTTCTCTCCATCTTCAAGAAATGCATTCACCAGAATGATTTGTGTTGCTTTTTAACTGTGAGTCTTGCAAAGATAATACAAAGCATAGATCTAGTGTGCTGCTACTATTAATTTTACCATATTTTCATCTTGCTAATCTGGCATAATTTCCAGTAGAGTGAGTGAGGTAGTTGCTTCCCATTCTGGATGAATGTGGATTTCAAAAAGTTAAAATATTTCTTTTCCTCTTCTGCCCACATTAAAAATAATAACATGTTGATCTATCTATTAGGTTATGATAATAAAGCAACAGATTCTGGTCTATAATTTAAATATTTGCTCTTAGCAAAACATGCTACTCAGCAAGTTTTAAAATAGTGCTGTGATACTATAATTCAGACGAGTCAAAAAAAAATATTCCAAAATTTTTCTTCCTGTTTTTCTCCACGATGATATATTGTAACAGTCATATTGCCTGGTTTAAAGGTGTAAGTTTTTGCTAAGGTGGAAAACAAAATAAGGATCAAATTGTAGAACCAATACCTGAAGAAAAAAAAAAAAATCTATTTTGTTTCCAGCTGAAGAATATACTTTTTTTTTTTTTCCACTCCTACTGGTTTGGTTTTTTCATTGCCAATGAAATAGATGGATTCCAGATGAAAATCCATTGGTCTAGAATCTATTTCCACATTTACAACTTAGAACATGCACATTTAGCAATATATATACATGAACTAAACCATCGATTTACGTTATTCTGGATTCAGTAGGCATTTGCCCGAGTTAAAATGTTATGAGGTTATGGTGAGTCATCGTGCTTAACGGTAACACAATTAAAGTTGTCATCACTTTCTAATCATTCTCATGGCAAACCAAAATATAAAGAAAAGTAGTTGAAACAGTAAAATTGCACAACTTCGAAGATGAACATTTTAGAATAAAGTAGTTAAAATCTCAAGATTAAGAATATTTTTCCCAATAATCTCTTAATTTAGTCAATTTAAATGATAGTTAAAATGTACCAAAGATTTAAGATAATTAATATCATAAAGCTACAAATGCTGTAATTTATATTTATAACATAATAACCTTTATGAAATCTCAATTCAATAAATTGTTTAATATAAATGATAATTCTATACTCTACCTTGCTTTTGCCTGCTAATAGGTACTACTTATTTTATAATTTAAACCTTTTGAACAGAATATCCAGGGCAGCATAAATGGTACTCCTTCCTTTAACTGAAATTATATCTTGGAATTTTATACAATTTATAATTTCACTTGGTTTTCTCAAAGTTTTTTTTGTGTTTTATAGGCAATGTTTGCACCTGCTGTAAGGTTTTACTCTCAGAGAAGATAACAAGAGAAATGAACTTAATGCAAGATATTAAAACTCAACTTCATCGATGGGACATACTTTTTAGAGCAAGCAAATACAAAACTTCAGCTAAACTCTGAAATGTAGCATTGTAGTTGCAACTTCAAAATGCTGAAATGCTCTACTTCTTAGATGCAGCTTTCCCTCACTTTATAGCAAGTCCATCACTTCTATTATAATTCCTTCCAATTAAACAATCTCAGATAAAAATCCGTGTGCCTAGAATTTAATCATATCTCTCTTGACATTCCTACTCTAACCTTTACCTCCCTCTGCATACCTGACACAAACTGATGTTGCCAAGCTACTCTGTGCAGTAAAGCTACTACCATCAGTGCGCAGTAGGTCTGAGAGATGCGATTTCACTACACAGTGGTGGTGTGAAAGCCTCACAGGAGAACCACCAATAAATTCTAGCTGTTTTGCTGCGCAATGTTGACGGAGACAATGAAGATAATCTTACAATGAAGTAGTTATCTGTCAGCTGTGCATCTATTCTATAGCTGGCATCATCTAACTTACTCCGCAGAACTGCATCATGTCTCGCTTAGCAGGTCAGCTAGCACATAATCAACCTTGGATATAACAGGCATCTCTTTATCTGACAGGGGACACATAACCCAAGACGGCAAACACTTGCTTAGGCATAGCAGCTATCCAAAATAACTTTCTTCTTGGGGACCACTTCCTGGGAAGTGATGTTTTCCAAGCTTTTCTACAATAAAATGTAATCGACAGTGAACACTTTTTCTGTCATAACAGCGCATCCTCGATTAATATCATGTTTTAGGCTTGAGACAACCTTTTTTATTTTTTTTTGCCTGAGCATGAGTAGTTTCTGTCAAGAAAAAATTGAAAAATACATCAACAAGTTCTGTATTTTAATGTGATTCCTCTAGTAAATAAAACACACTATGTTTTTTGGTTTTGTGCCCAGGAAACAATTTCAATTTACTTTAATAAGAATAAACATGCTTAAAGGCAAGATAGAGATGAACAGTTGCATCTTTTCTGTTAGTTAAAATGATTCAGGATGAAAACCAGAGCAGAAAACATCGGGCTTCTGCTGTTCTGCAGAACAGCCAAGAATGACAATTAGTGTTGGATCAAACAAAATTTTCATTAGGTCTGTTTATATTGTATTTCTGTATGTGTACTTCACTCTATCAAAACAAATACCTTATAAAAATCCCCTAAGGTGTTTACAAGCATAAACAACAGGCAAACAGACCAAATTTAGGCAACAGTTTAAGATATGGACTTGGAAAAAAGGAAGGAAATAATATAAAGACTAATTTCACAAAACTGTCCAGCCCTGAAGATTATACGTAACAACAGTACCCCAGAAGAAACTCAGGGAGTGAAATGCATTTTAGGATGTTCACAATGTTAGTTGTCCCCTATTAAAGGAATCAAAGCTACTCCATCTAGCTTCATTCTCAAAGAATAAAGGGTAGAACACTCCTATACGTAGAATAAGAAGGTAACCATCAGCGAAGCTGTAAATCTGAGCAAAAACTGCAACAAATGAATTTGAAATTACCAAGTTGAAGCTCAAACCTAAAGGATGATTTAGTACATAGCCCAGCTTGAAGACTTGTGACTAATTTCTTGTTCTGACACATACTTCCTGAGCCTAGTATTTAGGCCACAGCTTCATAGTGTAAAGCACTCGGCAGTAGCATCTCCTTGCTACGCCAGCATGGCTGTGTATGTGGCTGCATCATAGACAAGAAGTACTCTTTCTAAAAAAGAATATTTCTCATTTCCTTTTTCTTTAACCACAATCTTATTCACAGCGCAGACCTCCAACAGCTAAGCCATCACAACCAAAAGCACAGCGGCCGCTAACGCAAACATTGTTAGATTCACTCTGGCACCAGGAATTTCATAGCATGGAGGTTTGTAATACAGCCTTATCAAATCTGTAAAACGAGCGAAAAGGCAATTCCTTATTCTCACACATTGAGAGAATGAATACAAAAAACTTTTATTAGATTGTCATTATTGGTTTATCTGAAGAATCCAGAAGCATTTTAGATAGATAAAGGGTAAAACCTCGGATAGGAGACTGTATGTTATCAACTTTCCCCGTCTGCCACTATCCATCTGTTCTTCCCTTGCACTGAACTTGCTCCAGGGATAAATAATTCAGAACAAAACAGCACTCACCTGCAGTCTACACAAGATCAGCTCTTAATCACCACCATGATCTAAGCAAAGCCTTCCTTTTGCTCCTGTCTCATAGGATAGGACTGTCAAGGTACTGACGCTATTCTCTTCCAGTTAAATGAGAGGCTAGAAGTAATTTTGTAATTGCAAGAAGTAGTTTGCTACAGCCAGGAGTAAGGAATTTCATGTTTAGTAACGCAATCGTTGAGTTAAGACCGGAACAACAAAAACAAGTGAGTCAAACACTTGGCATGAGAGGATACTTAAAGTAGTGAGTAATATGTCTAAAATAATTCCCTCCCCACAAAAGAAATCCCCATTTTTTTCATTTCTCATCTTGAAGGAAACATTGTCAAGCAGTTTCTGAGTAAAAACCCATTCATAAGTTGCCGCAGTTTGGAGAAACTATTAAACATCGGTATGGTTTAATCAGACTAGAAGGGACTCTACAACAAAGTAAATCTCAAAGGAATCTCTCCTCCTCTGAGAACCAACCAGGATCAGTAACTTTGAAAGAAATAACATATTTCTTCTAATGAGATATCCTTACTGATTTTATTTTAATTATTTATTATTATACAGAACACTCCAAGTCCTGCTTAGATTTAGAGATACGCTCTTGAAGCTAATAGTACATGCACATTCTTGTAACACTCACATTAAAGAAAGCCTGTTTTCCTCATTTATAATGACAAGTATCCCTTCTATTAGCATCATTAGAAGAAATCCAACTCCTTCCGAGTTTGCCCTGAGGACACAGAAGCTTCTTGACATAACAATAGCTCTTTCTTTGCTCCC